>NC_090293.1:50766598-51082848 GCF_037392515.1 Haliotis asinina | reverse complement strand
TTATCAGTAGCGTAAGTGTTGCTTATAACACCACCAACATTTGTGTCAGTAGTATCACCGTCATCAATAGCGTAAGTTTTGCTTATAACACCATCAACATTTCTGACAGTGACAGTACTTTCACCGTTATCAGTAGCGTAAGTTTTGCTTATAACACCATCAACATTTGTGTCAGTGACAGTAGTATCACCGTCATCAGTAGTGTTAGTGTTGCATATAACACCATCAACATTTCTATCAGTGACAGTAGCATTACCGTTATCAGTAGCGTAAGTGTTGCTTGTAACACCACCAACATTTGTGTCAGTGACTGTAGTATTACCGTTATCAGTATCGAAAGTGTTGCTTATAACACCATCAACATTTCTGTCAGTGACAGTAATATCACCGTTATCAGTATCGTTAGTGTTGCTTATAACACCATCAACATTTCTGACAGTGACAGTAGTATCACCGTTATCAATAGCGTTAGTATTGCTTATAACACCATCAACATTTCTGTCAGTGACAGTAGTATCACCGTTTTCAGTAGCGTTAGTATTGCTTTTAACACCACCAACATTTGTGTCAGTGACAGTAATATCACCGGCATCAGTAGTGTTAGTGTTGCTTATATCACCATCAACATTTCTGACAGTGACAGTAGTATCACCGGTATCAGTAGTGTTGGTGTTGCTCATAACACCATCAACATTTCTGAGAGTGACAGTAGTATCACCGTTATCAATAGCGTTAGTATTACTTATAACACCACCAACATTTGTGTCAGTGACAGTAGTATCACCGTTATCAGTAGCTTTAGTGGTGCTTATAACACCATCACCATTTCTGCCAGTGACAGTAATATCATCGTTATCAATAGCGTCAGTATTGCTTATAACACCATCAACATTTGTGTCAGTGACAGCAGTATCACCGTTATCGGTAGCGTTAGTATTGCTTATAACACTACCAAGATTTGTGTCAGTGACAGTAGTATCACCGGTGTCAGTAGTGTTAGTGTTGCTTATAACACCATCAACATTTCTGTCAGTGACAGTAGTGTCACAGTTGTCAGTAGCGTATGTGTTGCTTAAAACACCATCAACATTTCTGTCAGTGACAGTAGTATCACCGTTATCAGAAGCGTTAGTGTTGCTTATAACACCATCAACATTTCTGTCAGTGACAGTAGTATGACCGTTATCAGTAGCGTTAGTGTTGCTTATAACACCACCAGCATTTGTGTCAGTATGATCACCGTCATCAATAGCGTAAGTTTTGCTTATAACACCATCAACATTTCTGTCAGTGACAGTAGTATCACCGTTATCAGTAGTGTTAGTGTTGCTTATAACACCATCAACATTTCTGTCAGTGACAGTAGTAACACCGTCATCAGTAGCGTAAGTGTTGCTTATAAGACCACCAACATTTGTGTCAGTGACAGTAGTATCACTGTTATCAGTAGCTTTAGTGGTGCTTATAACACCATCAACATTTCTGCCAGTGACAGTAACATCATCGTTATCAGTAGCGTTGGTGTTGCTTATAACAACATCAACATTTCTGACAGTGACAGTAGTTTCACCGTTATCAATAGCGTTAGTATTGCTTATAACACCATCAACATTTGTGTCAGTGACAGTAGTATCACCGTTATCAGTACCGTTCGCATTGCTTACAACACCACCAACAATTCTGTCACTGACAGTAGCATCACCGTTATCAGTAACGTAAGTGTTGCTTATAACACCACCAACATTTGTGTCAGTAGTATCACCGTCATCAATAGCGTAAGTTTTGTTTATAACACCATCAACATTTCTGACAGTGACAGTACTTTCACCGTTATCAGTAGCGTAAGTTTTGCTTATAACACCATCAACATTTGTGTCAGTGACAGTAGTATCACCGTCATCAGTAGCGTTAGTGTTGCTTATAACACCATCAACATTTCTATCAGTGACAGTAGCATTACCGTTATCAGTAGCGTAAGTGTTGCTTGTAACACCACCAACATTTGTGTCAGTGACTGTAGTATTACCGTTATCAACATCGAAAGTATTGCTTATACGGTGATACTACTGTCACTGACAGAAATGTTGATGGTCTTGTAAGCAACACTTACGCTACTGATAACGGTGATACTACTGTCACTGAGACAAATGTTGATGGTGTTATAAGCAATACTAACGCTTCTGATAACGGGGATACTACTGTCACTGACAGAAATGTTGATGGTGTTATAAGCAAAACTAACGCTTCTGACAACGGTGACACTACTGTCACTCTCAGAAATCTTAGTGGTGTTAAAAGCAACACTTACGGTACTGATAACGGTGATACTACTGTCACTGTCAGAAATGTTAGTGGTGTTATAAGCAACACTTACGCTACTGATAACGGTGATACTACTGTCACTGAGACAAATGTTGATGGTGTTATAAGCAATACTAACGCTACTGATAACGGGGATACTACTGTCACTGACAGAAATGTTGATGGTGCTATAAGCAAAACTAACGCTTCTGACAACGGTGATACTACTGTCACTGACAGAAATGTTGATGGTGTTATAAGCAACACGTACGCTACTGATGACGGTGATACTACTGTCACTGACAGAAATGTTGATGGTGTTATAAGCAACACTAACACTACTCATAACGGTGATACTACTGTCACTGACAGAAATGTTGGTGGTGTTATAAGCAACACTTACGCTACTGATAACGGTGACACTACTGTCACTGTCAGAAATGCTAGTGGTGTTAGTAGAGTGACAGTAGTATCACCGTTGTCAGAAGCGTTAGTTTTGCTTATAACACCATCAACATTTCTGTCAGTGACAGTAGTATCCCCGTTATCAGTAGCGTTAGTATTGCTTATAACACCATCAACATTTGTCTCAGTGACAGTAGTATCACCGTTATCAGTAGCGTAAGTGTTGCTTATAAGACCATCAACATTTCTGTCAGTGACAGTAGTATCACCGTATAAGCAATACTTTCGATGCTGATAACGGTAATACTACAGTCACTGACACAAATGTTGGTGGTGGTACAAGCAACACTTACGCTACTGATAACGGTAGTGCTACTGTCACTGATAGAAATGTTGATGGTGTTATATGCAACACTATCGTGTTGCTTACAACACCACCAGAACTTGTGTCAGTGACAGCTCTTAGTATCACCGTTATCAGTAACGTAAGTCTTGCTTATAACACCACCAACATTTCTGTCAGTGACAGTAACATCACCGTTATCAGTAGCGTAAGTGCTGCTTATAACACCACCAACATTTCTGTCAGTGACAGTAGTATCACCGTTATGAGTAGTGTTAGTGTTGCTTATAACACCATCAACATTTCTGTCAGTGACAGTAGTATCACCGTTATCAGTAGCGTAAGTGTTGCTTATAACACCACCAAGATTTCTGAGAGTGACAGTAGTATCACCGTTATCAGTAGCGTTAGTGTTGCTTATAACACCACCAACATTTCTGTCAGTGACAGTAGTATCACCGTTATGAGTAGTGTTGGTGTTGCTTATAACACCATCAAGATTTCTGTCAGTGACAGTAGTGTCACCGTCATCAGTAGCGTACGTGTTGCTTATAACACCACCAGAACTTGTGTCAGTGACAGCTCTTAGTATCACAGTTATCAGTAGCGTAAGTCTTACTTATAACACCACCAACATTTCTGTCAGTGACAGTAATATCACCGTTATCAGTAGCGTTAGTGTTGCTTATAACACCATCAACATTTCTGACAGTGACAGTAGTATCACCGTTATCAATAGCGTTAGTATTGCTTATAACACCATCAACATTTCTGTCAGTGACAGTAGTATCACCGTCATCAGTAGCGCTAGTATTGCTTATAACACCATCAACATTTCTGTCAGTGACAGTAGTATCACCGTTGTCAGAAGCGTTAGTTTTGCTTATAACACCATCAACATTTCTGTCAGTGACAGTAGTATCCCCGTTATCAGTAGCGTTAGTGTTGCTTATAACACCATCAACATTTGTCTCAGTGACAGTAGAATCACCGTTATCAGTAGCGTAAGTGTTGCTTATAAGACCATCAACATTTCTGTCAGTGACAGTAGTATCACCGTTATCAGTAGCGTAAGTGTTGCTTATAACACCATTAACATTTCTGTCAGTGACAGTAGTATCACCGTTATGAGTAGTGTTAGTGTTGCTTATAACACCATCAACATTTCTGTCAGTGACAGTAGCATCACCGTCATCAGTAGCGTTAGTATTGCTTATAACACCACCAACATTTCTGACAGTGACAGTAGTATCACCGTTATCAATAGCGTTAGTATTACTTATAACACCATCAACATTTCTGTCAGTGACAGTAGTATCACCGTTATCAGTAGCGTTAGTATTGCTTATAACACCACCAACATTTGTGTCAGTGACAGCTCTTAGTATCACCGTTATCAGTAGCGTAAGTGCTGCTTATAACACCATCAACATTTCTGTCAGTGACAGCAATATCACCGTTATCAGTATCGTTGGTGTTGCTTATAACACCATCAACATTTCTGACAGTGACAGTAGTATCACCGTTATCAATAGCGTTAGTATTACTTATAACACCATCAACATTTCTGTCAGTGACAGTAGTATCACCGTTATCAGTAGCGTTAGTATTGCTTATAACACCACCAACATTTGTGTCAGTGACAGTAGTGTCACCGGTTTCAGTAGTGTTAGTGTTGCTTATAACACCATCAACATTTCTGACAGTGACAGTATTGTCACCGTTGTCAATAGCGTAAGTGTTGCTTGTAACACCACCAACATTTCTGTCAGTGACAGTAGTATCACCGTTATCAGTGGTGTTAGTGTTGGTTTTAACACCATCAACATTTCTGTCAGTGACAGTAGTAACACCGTCAGCAGTAGCGTTAGTGTTGCTTATAACACCATCAACATTTCTGTCAGTGACAGTAGTATCACCGTTGTCAGTAGCGTTAGTGTTGCTTATAACACCATCAACATTTCTGTCAGTGACAGTAGTATCACCGTTGTCAATGGCGTTCGTGTTGCTTATAACACCATCAACATTTCTGTCAGTGACAGTAGTGTCACCGTTATCAGTTGCGTTTGTGTTGCTTATAACACCATCAACATGTCTGTCATTGACAGTAGTAACACCGTCAGCAGTAGCGTTAGTGTTGCTTATAACACCATCAACATTTCTGTCAGTGACAGTAGTATCACCGTTGTCAATGGCGTTAGTGTTGCTTGTAACACCATCAACATTTCTGTCAGTGACAGTAGTGTCACCGTTATCAGTAGTGTTAGTGTTGCTTATAACACCATCAACATGTTTGTCATTGACAGTAGTAACACCGTCAGCAGTAGCGTTAGTGTTCCTTAAAACACCATCAACATTTCTGTCAGTGACAGTAGTATCACCGTTATCAATGGCGTTAGTGTTCCTTATAACATCACCAACATTTCTGTCAGTGACAGTAGTATCACCGTTATGAGTAGTGTTAGTGTTGCTTATAACACCATCAAGATTTCTGTCAGTGACAGTAGTATCACCGTCATCAGTAGCGTACGTGTTGCTTATAACACCACCAGAACTTGTGTCAGTGACAGCTCTTAGTATCACCGTTATCAGTAGCGTAAGTCTTACTTAAAACACCACCAACATTTCTGTCAGTGACAGTAATATCATCGTTATCAGTAGCGTTAGTGTTGCTTATAACACCATCAACATTTCTGACAGTGACAGTAGTATCACCGTTATCAATAGCGTTAGTATTGCTTATAACACCATCAACATTTCTGTCAGTGACAGTAGTATCACCGTCATCAGTAGCGCTAGTATTGCTTATAACACCATCAACATTTCTGTCAGTGACAGTAGTATCACCGTTGTCAGAAGCGTTAGTTTTGCTTATAACACCATCAATATTTCTGTCAGTGACAGTAGTATCCCCGTTATCAGTAGCGTTAGTATTGCTTATAACACCATCAACATTTGTCTCAATGACAGTAGAATCACCGTTATCAGTAGCGTAAGTGTTGCTTATAAGACCATCAACATTTCTGTCAGTGACAGTAGTATCACCGTTTTCAGTAGCGTAAGTGTTGCTTATAACACCACTAACATTTCTGACAGTGACAGTAGTATCACCGTTATCAGTAGCGAAGTGTTGCTTATAACACCACCAACATTTCTGTCAGTGACAGTAGTATCACCGCTATGAGTAGTGTTAGTGTTGCTTATAACACCATCAACATTTCTGTCAGTGACAGTAGTGTCACCGTCATCAGTAGCGTAAGTGTTGCTTATAACACCACCAAATTTGTGTCAGTGACAGCTCTTAGTATCACCGTTATCAGTAGCGTAAGTGTTGCTTACAACACCATCAACATTTCTGTCAGTGACAGTAATATCACCGTTATCAGTATCGTTGGTGTTGCTTATAACACCATCAACATTTCTGACAGTGACAGTAGTATCACCGTTATCAATAGCGTTAGTATTACTTATAACACCATCAACATTTCTGTCAGTGACAGTAGTATCACCGTTATCAGTAGCGTTAGTATTGCTTATAACACCACCAACATTTGTGTCAGTGACAGTAGTATCACCGGTTTCAGTAGTGTTAGTGTTGCTTATAACACCATCAACATTTCTGACAGTGACAGTATTGTCACCGTTGTCAATAGCGTAAGTGTTGCTTGTAACACCACCAACATTTCTGTCAGTGACAGTAGTATCACCGTTATCAGTAGTGTTAGTGTTGCTTTTAACACCATCAACATTTCTGTCAGTGACAGTAGTAACACCGTCAGCAGTAGCGTTAGTGTTGCTTATAACACCATCAACATTTCTGTCAGTGACAGTAGTATCACCGTTGTCAGTAGCGTTAGTGTTGCTTATAACACCATCAACATTTCTGTCAGTGACAGTAGTATCACCGTTGTCAATGGCGTAAGTGTTGCTTGTAACACCATCAACATTTCTGTCAGTGACAGTAGTGTCACCGTTATCAGTAGCGTTTGTGTTGCTTATAACACCATCAACATGTCTGTCATTGACAGTAGTAACACCGTCAGCAGTAGCGTTAGTGTTGCTTATAACACCATCAACATTTCTGTCAGTGACAGTAGTATCACCGTTGTCAATGGCGTTAGTGTTCCTTATAACACCATCAACATTTCTGTCAGTGACAGTAGTGTCACCGTTATCAATAGCGTAAGTGTTGCTTGTAACACCACCAACATTTCTGTCAGTGACAGTGGTATCACCGTTATCAGTAGCGTAAGTGTTGCTTATAACACCATCAACATTTCTGACAGTGACAGTAGTATCACCGTTATCAGTAGCGTTAGTTTTGCTTATAACACCACCAACATTTCTGACAGTGACAGTAGTATCACCGTTGTCAGTAGCATAAGTGTTGGTTATAACAGCACCAACATTTCTGTCAGTGACAGTAGTATCACCGTTTTCAGTAGCGTAAGTTTTGCTTATAACACCACCAACATTTCTCACAGTGACAGTAGTATCACAGTTATCAGTAGCGTTAGTGTTGCTTATAACACCATCAACATTTCTGTCAGTGACAGTAGTATCACCGTCATCAGTAGCGTAAGTGTTGCTTATAAGACCATCAACATTTGTGTCAGTGACAGTGGTATCACCGTTATCAGTAGCGTAAGTGTTGCTTATAACACCACCAACATTTCTGTCAGTGACAGTAGTATCACCGTCATCAGTAGCGTAAGTGTTGCTTATAACACCACCAACATTTCTGACAGTGACAGTAGTATCACCGTTTTCAATAGCGTTAGTGTTGCTTATAACACCACCAACATTTGTGTCAGTGACAGTAGTATCATCGTTGTTAGTAGCGTAAGTGTTGCTTATAACACCACCAACATTTCTGACAGTGACAGTAGTATGACCGTTATCAGTAGCGTAATTGTTGCTTATAACACCATCAACATTTCTGTCAATAGTATCACCGTCATCAATAGAGTAAGTTTTGCTTATAACACCAACAACATTTCTGACAGTGACAGTAGTATCACCGTTATCAGCAGCGTAAGTGTTGCTTATAAGACCATCAACATTTGTGTCAGTGACAGTAGTATCACCGTTATCAGTAGCGTAAGTGTTGCTTATAAGACCATCAACATTTGTGTCAGTGACAGTAGTATCACCGCTATCAGTAGCGTTAATGTTGCTTATAACACCATCAACATTTGTGTCAGTGACAGTAGTATGACCGTTATCAGTAGCGTAAGTGTTGCTTATAACACCACCAACATTTGTGTCAGTAGGATCACCGTCATCAATAGCGTAAGTTTTGCTTGTAACACCAACAACATTTCTGACAGTGACAGTAGTATCACCGTTATCAGCAGCGTAAGTGTTGCTGATAAGACCATCAACATTTCTGTCAGTGACAGTAGTGTCACCGGTATCAGTAGCGTATGTGTTGCTTATAAGACCATCAACATTTGTGTCAGTGACAGTAGTATCACCGTTATCAGTAGCGTTAATGTTGCTTATAACACCATCAACATTTGTGTCAGTGACAGTAGTATGACCGTTATCAGTAGCGTAAGTGTTGCTTATAACACCACCAACATTTCTGTCAGTGACAGTAGTATCACAGCTATCAGTAGTGTTAGTGTTGCTTATAACACCATCAACATTTCTGTCAGTGACAGTAGTAACACCGTCAGCAGTAGCGTAAGTGTTCCTTATAACACCACCAACATTTGTGTCAGTGACAGTAGTATGACCGATATCAGTAGCGTAGATGTTGCTTATAACACCACCAACATTTGTGTCAGTAGTATCACCGTCATCAATAGCGTAAGTTTTGCTTATAACACCATCAACATTTGTGTCAGTGACAGTAGTATCACCGTTATCAGTAGCGTTAGTGTTGCTCATAAGACCATCAACATTTCTGTCAGTGACAGTAGTATCACCGTCATCAATAGCGTAAGTGTTGCTTGTAACACCACCAACATTTATGTCAGTGACAGTAGTATCACCGTTATCAGTAGTGTTAGTGTTGCTTATAACACCATCAACATTTCTGTCAGTGACAGTAGTATCACCGTCATCAGTAGCGTAAGTGTTGCTTATAACACCACCAACATTTCTGACAGTGACAATAGTATCACCGTTTTCAGTAGCGTACGTGTTGCTTTTAACACCACCAACATTTCTGACAGTGACAGTAGTATGACCGTTGTCAGTAGCGTAATTGTTGCTTATAACACCATCAACATTTCTGTCAGTAGTATCACCGTCATCAATACAGTAAGTTTTGCTTATAACACCAACAACACTTCTGACAGTGACAGTAGTATCCCCGTTATCAGTAGCGTTAGTATTGCTTATAACACCATCAACATTTGTCTCAATGACAGTAGAATCACCGTTATCAGTAGCGTAAGTGTTGCTTATAAGACCATCAACATTTCTGTCAGTGACAGTAGTATCACCGTTTTCAGTAGCGTAAGTGTTGCTTATAACACCACTAACATTTCTGACAGTGACAGTAGTATCACCGTTATCAGTAGCGAAGTGTTGCTTATAACACCACCAACATTTCTGTCAGTGACAGTAGTATCACCGCTATGAGTAGTGTTAGTGTTGCTTATAACACCATCAACATTTCTGTCAGTGACAGTAGTGTCACCGTCATCAGTAGCGTACGTGTTGCTTAAAACACCACCAAATATGTGTCAGTGACAGCTCTTAGTATCACCGTTATCAGTAGCGTAAGTGTTGCTTACAACACCATCAACATTTCTGTCAGTGACAGTAATATCACCGTTATCAGTATCGTTGGTGTTGCTTATAACAACATCAACATTTCTGACAGTGACAGTAGTATCACCGTTATCAATAGCGTTAGTATTACTTATAACACCATCAACATTTCTGTCAGTGACAGTAGTATCACCGTTATCAGTAGCGTTAGTATTGCTTATAACACCACCAACATTTGTGTCAGTGACAGTAGTATCACCGGTTTCAGTAGTGTTAGTGTTGCTTATAACACCATCAACATTTCTGACAGTGACAGTATTGTCACCGTTGTCAATAGCGTAAGTGTTGCTTGTAACACCACCAACATTTCTGTCAGTGACAGTAGTATCACCGTTATCAGTAGTGTTAGTGTTGCTTTTAACACCATCAACATTTCTGTCAGTGACAGTAGTAACACCGTCAGCAGTAGCGTTAGTGTTGCTTATAACACCATCAACATTTCTGTCAGTGACAGTAGTATCACCGTTGTCAGTAGCGTTAGTGTTGCTTATAACACCATCAACATTTCTGTCAGTGACAGTAGTATCACCGTTGTCAATGGCGTAAGTGTTGCTTATAACACCATCAACATTTCTGTCAGTGACAGTAGTGTCACCGTTATCAGTAGCGTTTGTGTTGCTTATAACACCATCAACATGTCTGTCATTGACAGTAGTAACACCGTCAGCAGTAGCGTTAGTGTTGCTTATAACACCATCAACATTTCTGTCAGTGACAGTAGTATCACCGTTGTCAAAGGCGTTAGTGTTGCTTATAACACCATCAACATTTCTGTCAGTGACAGTAGTGTCACCGTTATCAAAAGCGTAAGTGTTGCTTGTAACACCACCAACATTTCTGTCAGTGACAGTGGTATCACCGTTATCAGTAGCGTAAGTGTTGCTTATAACACCATGAACATTTCTGACAGTGACAGTAGTATCACCGTTATCAGTAGCGTTAGTTTTGCTTATAACACCACCAACATTTCTGACAGTGACAGTAGTATCACCGTTGTCAGTAGCATAAGTGTTGGTTATAACAGCACCAACATTTCTGTCAGTGACAGTAGTATCACCGTTTTCAGTAGCGTAAGTTTTGCTTATAACACCACCAACATTTCTGACAGTGACAGTAGTATCACAGTTATCAGTAGCGTTAGTGTTGCTTATAAGACCATCAACATTTGTGTCAGTGACAGTGGTATCACCGTTATCAGTAGCGTAAGTGTTGCTTATAACACCACCAACATTTCTGTCAGTGACAGTAGTATCACCGTCATCAGTAGCGTAAGTGTTGCTTATAACACCACCAACATTTCTGACAGTGACAGTAGTATCACCGTTTTCATTAGCGTTAGTGTTGCTTATAACACCACCAACATTTGTGTCAGTGACAGTAGTATCATCGTTGTTAGTAGCGTAAGTGTTGCTTATAACACCACCAACATTTCTGACAGTGACAGTAGTATGACCGTTATCAGTAGCGTAATTGTTGCTTATAACACCATCAACATTTCTGTCAATAGTATCACCGTCATCAATAGAGTAAGTTTTGCTTATAACACCAACAACATTTCTGACAGTGACAGTAGTATCACCGTTATCAGCAGCGTAAGTGTTGCTTATAAGACCATCAACATTTCTGTCAGTGACAGTAGTATCACCGTTGTCAAAGGCGTTAGTGTTGCTTATAACACCATCAACATTTCTGTCAGTGACAGTAGTGTCACCGTTATCAAAAGCGTAAGTGTTGCTTGTAACACCACCAACATTTCTGTCAGTGACAGTGGTATCACCGTTATCAGTAGCGTAAGTGTTGCTTATAACACCATCAACATTTCTGACAGTGACAGTAGTATCACCGTTATCAGTAGCGTTAGTTTTGCTTATAACACCACCAACATTTCTGACAGTGACAGTAGTATCACCGTTGTCAGTAGCATAAGTGTTGGTTATAACAGCACCAACATTTCTGTCAGTGACAGTAGTATCACCGTTTTCAGTAGCGTAAGTTTTGCTTATAACACCACCAACATTTCTGACAGTGACAGTAGTATCACAGTTATCAGTAGCGTTAGTGTTGCTTATAAGACCATCAACATTTGTGTCAGTGACAGTGGTATCACCGTTATCAGTAGCGTAAGTGTTGCTTATAACACCACCAACATTTCTGTCAGTGACAGTAGTATCACCGTCATCAGTAGCGTAAGTGTTGCTTATAACACCACCAACATTTCTGACAGTGACAGTAGTATCACCGTTTTCATTAGCGTTAGTGTTGCTTATAACACCACCAACATTTGTGTCAGTGACAGTAGTATCATCGTTGTTAGTAGCGTAAGTGTTGCTCATAACACCACCAACATTTCTGACAGTGACAGTAGTATGACCGTTATCAGTAGCGTAATTGTTGCTTATAACACCATCAACATTTCTGTCAATAGTATCACCGTCATCAATAGAGTAAGTTTTGCTTATAACACCAACAACATTTCTGACAGTGACAGTAGTATCACCGTTATCAGCAGCGTAAGTGTTGCTTATAAGACCATCAACATTTGTGTCAGTGACAGTAGTATCACCGTTATCAGTAGCGTAAGTGTTGCTTATAAGACCATCAACATTTGTGTCAGTGACAGTAGTATCACCGCTATCAGTAGCGTTAATGTTGCTTATAACACCATCAACATTTGTGTCAGTGACAGTAGTATGACCGTTATCAGTAGCGTAAGTGTTGCTTATAACACCACCAACATTTGTGTCAGTAGGATCACCGTCATCAATAGCGTAAGTTTTGCTTGTAACACCAACAACATTTCTGACAGTGACAGTAGTATCACCGTTATCAGCAGCGTAAGTGTTGCTGATAAGACCATCAACATTTCTGTCAGTGACAGTAGTGTCACCGGTATCAGTAGCGTATGTGTTGCTTATAAGACCATCAACATTTGTGTCAGTGACAGTAGTATCACCGTTATCAGTAGCGTTAATGTTGCTTATAACACCATCAACATTTGTGTCAGTGACAGTAGTATGACCGTTATCAGTAGCGTAAGTGTTGCTTATAACACCACCAACATTTCTGTCAGTGACAGTAGTATCACAGCTATCAGTAGTGTTAGTGTTGCTTATAACACCATCAACATTTCTGTCAGTGACAGTAGTAACACCGTCAGCAGTAGCGTAAGTGTTCCTTATAACACCACCAACATTTGTGTCAGTGACAGTAGTATGACCGTTATCAGTAGCGTAGATGTTGCTTATAACACCACCAACATTTGTGTCAGTAGTATCACCGTCATCAATAGCGTAAGTTTTGCTTATAACACCATCAACATTTGTGTCAGTGACAGTAGTATCACCGTTATCAGTAGCTTTAGTGTTGCTCATAAGACCATCAACATTTCTGTCAGTGACAGTAGTATCACCGTCATCAATAGCGTAAGTGTTGCTTGTAACACCACCAACATTTCTGTCAGTGACAGTAGTATCACCGTTATCAGTAGTGTTAGTGTTGCTTATAACACCATCAACATTTCTGTCAGTGACAGTAGTATCACCGTCATCAGTAGCGTAAGTGTTGCTTATAACACCACCAACATTTCTGACAGTGACAATAGTATCACCGTTTTCAGTAGCGTACGTGTTGCTTTTAACACCACCAACATTTCTGACAGTGACAGTAGTATGACCGTTGTCAGTAGCGTAATTGTTGCTTATAACACCATCAACATTTCTGT
Organism: Haliotis asinina; assembly: GCF_037392515.1. NCBI lineage: Eukaryota > Metazoa > Mollusca > Gastropoda > Lepetellida > Haliotidae > Haliotis > Haliotis asinina. The sequence goes on along the minus strand of NC_090293.1, from coordinate 51,069,292 downwards.
CAGTAGTATCACCGTCATCAATACAGTAAGTTTTGCTTATAACACCAACAACACTTCTGACAGTGACAGTAGTATCCCCGTTATCAGTAGCGTTAGTATTGCTTATAACACCATCAACATTTGTCTCAATGACAGTAGAATCACCGTTATCAGTAGCGTAAGTGTTGCTTATAAGACCATCAACATTTCTGTCAGTGACAGTAGTATCACCGTTTTCAGTAGCGTAAGTGTTGCTTATAACACCACCAACATTTCTGACAGTGACAGTAGTATCACCGTTATCAGTAGCGAAGTGTTGCTTATAACACCACCAACATTTCTGTCAGTGACAGTAGTATCACCGCTATGAGTAGTGTTAGTGTTGCTTATAACACCATCAACATTTCTGTCAGTGACAGTAGTGTCACCGTCATCAGTAGCGTACGTGTTGCTTAAAACACCACCAAATATCTGTCAGTGACAGCTCTTAGTATCACCGTTATCAGTAGCGTAAGTGTTGCTTACAACACCATCAACATTTCTGTCAGTGACAGTAATATCACCGTTATCAGTATCGTTGGTGTTGCTTATAACAACATCAACATTTCTGACAGTGACAGTAGTATCACCGTTATCAATAGCGTTAGTATTACTTATAACACCATCAACATTTCTGTCAGTGACAGTAGTATCACCGTTATCAGTAGCGTTAGTATTGCTTATAACACCACCAACATTTGTGTCAGTGACAGTAGTATCACCGGTTTCAGTAGTGTTAGTGTTGCTTATAACACCATCAACATTTCTGACAGTGACAGTATTGTCACCGTTGTCAATAGCGTAAGTGTTGCTTGTAACACCACCAACATTTCTGTCAGTGACAGTAGTATCACCGTTATCAGTAGTGTTAGTGTTGCTTTTAACACCATCAACATTTCTGTCAGTGACAGTAGTAACACCGTCAGCAGTAGCGTTAGTGTTGCTTATAACACCATCAACATTTCTGTCAGTGACAGTAGTATCACCGTTGTCAGTAGCGTTAGTGTTGCTTATAACACCATCAACATTTCTGTCAGTGACAGTAGTATCACCGTTGTCAATGGCGTAAGTGTTGCTTATAACACCATCAACATTTCTGTCAGTGACAGTAGTGTCACCGTTATCAGTAGCGTTTGTGTTGCTTATAACACCATCAACATGTCTGTCATTGACAGTAGTAACACCGTCAGCAGTAGCGTTGGTGTTGCTTATAACACCATCAACATTTCTGTCAGTGACAGTAGTATCACCGTTGTCAAAGGCGTTAGTGTTGCTTATAACACCATCAACATTTCTGTCAGTGACAGTAGTGTCACCGTTATCAAAAGCGTAAGTGTTGCTTGTAACACCACCAACATTTCTGTCAGTGACAGTGGTATCACCGTTATCAGTAGCGTAAGTGTTGCTTATAACACCATCAACATTTCTGACAGTGACAGTAGTATCACCGTTATCAGTAGCGTTAGTTTTGCTTATAACACCACCAACATTTCTGACAGTGACAGTAGTATCACCGTTGTCAGTAGCATAAGTGTTGGTTATAACAGCACCAACATTTCTGTCAGTGACAGTAGTATCACCGTTATCAGTAGCGTAAGTTTTGCTTATAACACCACCAACATTTCTGACAGTGACAGTAGTATCACAGTTATCAGTAGCGTTAGTGTTGCTTATAACACCATCAACATTTCTGTCAGTGACAGTAGTATCACCGTCATCAGTAGCGATAGTGTTGCTTATAAGACCATCAACATTTGTGTCAGTGACAGTGGTATCACCGTTATCAGTAGTGTAAGTGTTGCTTATAACACCACCAACATTTCTGTCAGTGACAGTAGTATCACCGTCATCAGTAGCGTAAGTGTTGCTTATAACACCACCAACATTTCTGACAGTGACAGTAGTATCACCGTTTTCAGTAGCGTTAGTGTTGCTTATAACACCACCAACATTTGTGTCAGTGACAGTAGTATCATCGTTGTTAGTAGCGTAAGTGTTGCTTATAACACCACCAACATTTCTGACAGTGACAGTAGTATGACCGTTATCAGTAGCGTAATTGTTGCTTATAACACCATCAACATTTCTGTCAATAGTATCACCGTCATCAATAGAGTAAGTTTTGCTTGTAACACCAACAACATTTCTGACAGTGACAGTAGTATCACCGTTATCAGCAGCGTAAGTGTTGCTTATAAGACCATCAACATTTGTGTCAGTGACAGTAGTATCACCGTTATCAGTAGCGTAAGTGTTGCTTATAAGACCATCAACATTTGTGTCAGTGACAGTAGTATCACCGCTATCAGTAGCGTTAATGTTGCTTATAACACCATCAACATTTGTGTCAGTGACAGTAGTATGACCGTTATCAGTAGCGTAAGTGTTGCTTATAACACCACCAACATTTGTGTCAGTAGGATCACCGTCATCAATAGCGTAAGTTTTGCTTGTAACACCAACAACATTTCTGACAGTGACAGTAGTATCACCGTTATCAGCAGCGTAAGTGTTGCTGATAAGACCATCAACATTTCTGTCAGTGACAGTAGTGTCACCGGTATCAGTAGCGTATGTGTTGCTTATAAGACCATCAACATTTGTGTCAGTGACAGTAGTATCACCGTTATCAGTAGCGTTAATGTTGCTTATAACACCATCAACATTTGTGTCAGTGACAGTAGTATGACCGTTATCAGTAGCGTAAGTGTTGCTTATAACACCACCAACATTTCTGTCAGTGACAGTAGTATCACAGCTATCAGTAGTGTTAGTGTTGCTTATAACACCATCAACATTTCTGTCAGTGACAGTAGTAACACCGTCAGCAGTAGCGTAAGTGTTCCTTATAACACCACCAACATTTGTGTCAGTGACAGTAGTATGACCGTTATCAGTAGCGTAGATGTTGCTTATAACACCACCAACATTTGTGTCAGTAGTATCACCGTCATCAATAGCGTAAGTTTTGCTTATAACACCATCAACGTTTGTGTCAGTGACAGTAGTATCACCGTTATCAGTAGCGTTAGTGTTGCTCATAAGACCATCAACATTTCTGTCAGTGACAGTAGTATCACCGTCATCAATAGCGTAAGTGTTGCTTGTAACACCACCAACATTTCTGTCAGTGACAGTAGTATCACCGTTATCAGTAGTGTTAGTGTTGCTTATAACACCATCAACATTTCTGTCAGTGACAGTAGTATCACCGTCATCAGTAGCGTAAGTGTTGCTTATAACACCACCAACATTTCTGACAGTGACAATAGTATCACCGTTTTCAGTAGCGTACGTGTTGCTTTTAACACCACCAACATTTCTGACAGTGACAGTAGTATGACCGTTGTCAGTAGCGTAATTGTTGCTTATAACACCATCAACATTTCTGTCAGTAGTATCACCGTCATCAATACAGTAAGTTTTGCTTATAACACCAACAACACTTCTGACAGTGACAGTAGTATCACCGTTATCAGCAGCGTAAGTGTTGCTTATAAGACCATCAACATTTGTGTCAGTGACAGTAGTATTACCGTTATCAGTAGCGTATGTGTTGCTTATAAGACCATCAACATTTGTGTCAGTGACAGTAGTATCACCGTTATCAGTAGCGTTAATGTTGCTTATAACACCATCAACATTTGTGTCAGTGACAGTAGTATGACCGTTATCAATAGCGTAAGTGTTGCTTATAACACCACCAACATTTCTGTCAGTGACAGTAGTATCACCGCTATCAGTAGTGTTAGTGTTGCTTATAACACCATCAACAGTTCTGTCAGTGACAGTAGTGTCACCGTTATCAGCAGCGTTAATGTTGCTTATAAGACCATCAACATTTGTGTCAGTGACAGTAGTGTCACCGTTATCAGTAGCGTTAATGTTGCTTATAACACCATCAACATTTGTGTCAGTGACAGTAGTATGACCGTTATCAGTAGCGTAAGTGTTGCTTATAACACCACCAACATTTCTGTCAGTGACAGTAGTATCACCGCTATCAGTAGTGTTAGTGTTGCTTATAACACCATCAACATTTCTGTCAGTGACAGTAGTAACACCGTCAGCAGTAGCGTAAGTGTTGCTTATAACACCACCAACATTTGTGTCAGTGACAGTAGTGTCACCGTTATCAGTAGCGTATGTGTTGCTTATAAGACCATCAACATTTGTGTCAGTGACAGTAGTGTCACCCTTATCAGTAGCGTTAATGTTGCTTATAAGACCATCAACATTTGTGTCAGTGACAGTAGTGTCACCGTTATCAGTAGCGTTAATGTTGCTTATAACACCATCAACATTTGTGTCAGTGACAGTAGTATGACCGTTATCAGTAGCGTAAGTGTTGCTTATAACACCACCAACATTTCTGTCAGTGACAGTAGTATCACCGCTATCAGTAGTGTTAGTGTTGCTTATAACACCATCAACATTTCTGTCAGTGACAGTAGTAACACCGTCAGCAGTAGCGTAAGTGTTGCTTATAACACCACCAACATTTGTGTCAGTGACAGTAGTGTCACCGTTATCAGTAGCGTATGTGTTGCTTATAAGACCATCAACATTTGTGACAGTGACAGTAGTGTCACCGTTATCAGTAGCGTTAATGTTGCTTATAACACCATCAACATTTGTGTCAGTGACAGTAGTATCACCGTTATCAGTAGCGTATGTGTTGCTTATAAGACCATCAACATTTGTCTCAGTGACAGTAGTGTCACCGTTATCAGTAGCGTTAATGTTGCTTATAAGACCATCAACATTTGTGTCAGTGACAGTAGTGTCACCGTTATCAGTAGCGTATGTGTTGCTTATAAGACCATCAACATTTGTGACAGTGACAGTAGTGTCACCGGTATCAGTAGCGTTAATGTTGCTTATAACACCATCAACATTTGTGTCAGTGACAGTAGTATCACCGTTATCAGTAGCGTATGTGTTGCTTATAAGACCATCAACATTTGTCTCAGTGACAGTAGTGTCACCGTTATCAGTAGCGTTAATGTTGCTTATAACACCATCAACATTTGTGTCAGTGACAGTAGTATGACCGTTATCAGTAGCGTAAGTGTTGCTTATAACACCACCAACATTTCTGTCAGTGACAGTAGTATCACCGCTATCAGTAGTGTTAGTGTTGCTTATAACACCATCAACATTTCTGTCAGTGACAGTAGTAACACCGTCAGGAGTAGCGTAAGTGTTGCTTATAACACCACCAACATTTGTGTCAGTGACAGTAGTATGACCGTTATCAGTAGCGTAGGTGTTGCTTCTAACACCACCAACATTTGTGTCAGTAGTATCACCGTCATCAATAGCGTAAGTTTTGCATATAACACCATCAACATTTGTGTCAGTGACAGTAGTATCACCGCTATCAGTAGTGTTAGTGTTGCTTATAACACCATCAACATTTCTGTCAGTGACAGTAGTATTACCGTTATCAGTAGCGTATGTGTTGCTTATAAGACCATCAACATTTGTGTCAGTGACAGTAGTATGACCGTTATCAGTAGCGTTAATGTTGCTTATAACACCATCAACATTTGTGTCAGTGACAGTAGTATGACCGTTATCAATAGCGTAAGTGTTGCTTATAACACCACCAACATTTCTGTCAGTGACAGTAGTATCACCGCTATCAGTAGTGTTAGTGTTGCTTATAACACCATCAACAGTTCTGTCAGTGACAGTAGTGTCACCGTTATCAGCAGCGTTAATGTTGCTTATAAGACCATCAACATTTGTGTCAGTGACAGTAGTGTCACCGTTATCAGTAGCGTTAATGTTGCTTATAACACCATCAACATTTGTGTCAGTGACAGTAGTATGACCGTTATCAGTAGCGTAAGTGTTGCTTATAACACCACCAACATTTCTGTCAGTGACAGTAGTATCACCGCTATCAGTAGTGTTAGTGTTGCTTATAACACCATCAACATTTCTGTCAGTGACAGTAGTAACACCGTCAGCAGTAGCGTAAGTGTTGCTTATAACACCACCAACATTTGTGTCAGTGACAGTAGTGTCACCGTTATCAGTAGCGTATGTGTTGCTTATAAGACCATCAACATTTGTGACAGTGACAGTAGTGTCACCGTTATCAGTAGCGTTAATGTTGCTTATAACACCATCAACATTTGTGTCAGTGACAGTAGTATCACCGTTATCAGTAGCGTATGTGTTGCTTATAAGACCATCAACATTTGTCTCAGTGACAGTAGTGTCACCGTTATCAGTAGCGTTAATGTTGCTTATAAGACCATCAACATTTGTGTCAGTGACAGTAGTGTCACCGTTATCAGTAGCGTTAATGTTGCTTATAACACCATCAACATTTGTGTCAGTGACAGTAGTATGACCGTTATCAGTAGCGTAAGTGTTGCTTATAACACCACCAACATTTCTGTCAGTGACAGTAGTATCACCGCTATCAGTAGTGTTAGTGTTGCTTATAACACCATCAACATTTCTGTCAGTGACAGTAGTAACACCGTCAGGAGTAGCGTAAGTGTTGCTTGTAACACCACCAACATTTGTGTCAGTGACAGTAGTATGACCGTTATCAGTAGCGTAAGTGTTGCTTATAACACCACCAACATTTGTGTCAGTAGTATCACCGTCATCAATAGCGTAAGTTTTGCATATAACACCATCAACATTTGTGTCAGTGACAGTAGTATCACCGCTATCAGTAGTGTTAGTGTTGCTTATAACACCATCAACATTTCTGTCAGTGACAGTAGTATCACCGTTATCAATAGCTTAAGTGTTGCTTGTAACACCACCAACATTTCTGTCAGTGACAGTAGTATCACCGTTATCAGTAGTGTTAGTGTTGCTTATAACACCATCAACATTTCTGTCAGTGACAGTAGTATCACCGTCATCAGTAGTGTAAGTGTTGCTTATAACACCACCAACATTTCTGACAGTGACAATAGTATCACCGTTTTCAGTAGCGTAAGTGTTGCTTATAACACCACCAACATTTGTGTCAGTGACAGTAGTATCATCGTTGTTAGTAGCGTAAGTGTTGCTTATAACACCACCAACATTTCTGACAGTGACTGTAGTATGACCGTTATCAGTAGCGTAATTGTTGCTTATAACACCATCAACATTTCTGTCAGTAGTATCACCGTCATCAATAGAGTAGGTTTTGCTAATAACACCAACAACATTTCTGACAGTGACAGTAGTATCACCGTTATCAGCAGCGTAAGTGTTGCTTATAAGACCATCAACATTTTTTTCAGTGACAGTAGTATCACCGTTATCAGTAGCGTAAGTGTTGCTTATTTAGACCATCAACATTTGTGTCAGTGACAGTAGTATGACTGTTATCAGTAGTGTTAATGTTGCTTATAACACCATCAACATTTGTGTCAGTGACAGTAGTATGACCGTTCTCAGTAGCGTAAGTGTTGCTTATAACAGCACTAACATTTGTGTCAGTAGGATCACCGTCATCAATAGCGTAAGTTTTGCTTATAACACCATCAACATTTGTGTCAGTGACAGTAGTATCACCGTTATCAGTAGCGTTGGTGTTGCTTATAACACCATCAACATTTGTGTCAGTGACAGTAGTATCACCGTTATCAATAGCGTAAGTGTTGCTTATAACACCACCAACATTTCTGTCAGTGACAGTAGTATCACCGCTATCAGTAGTGTTAGTGTTGCTTATAACACCATCAACATTTCTGTCAGTGACAGTAGTAACACCGTCAGCAGTAGCGTAAGTGTTGCTTATAACACCACCAACATTTGTGTCAGTGACAGTAGTATGACCGTTATCAGTAGCGTAGGTGTTGCTTATAACACCACCAACATTTGTGTCAGTAGTTTCACCGTCGTCAATAGCGTAAGTTTTGCTTATAACACCATCAACATTTGTGTCAGTGACAGTAGTATCACCGTTATCAGTAGCGTTAGTGTTGCTTATAACACCATCAACATTTCTGTCAGTGACAGTAGTATCACCGTTATCAATAGCGTAAGTGTTGCTTGTAACACCACCAACATTTCTGTCAGTGACAGTAGTATCACCGTTATCAGTAGTGTTAGTGTTGCTTATAACACCATCAACATTTCTGTCAGTGACAGTAGTAACACCGTCAGCAGTAGCGTTAGTGTTGCTTATAACACCATCAACATTTCTGTCAGTGACAGTAGTATCACCGTTGTCAGTAGCGTTAGTGTTGCTTGTAACACCATCAACATTTCTGTCAGTGACAGTAGTATCACCGTTATCAGTAGCGTTAGTTTTGCTTATAACACCACCAACATTTCTGTCAGTGACAGTAGTATCACTGTTATCAGTAGCGTTAGTATTGCTTATAACACCACCAACATTTTTGACAGTGACAATAATATCACCGTTATCAGTAGCGTAAGTGTTGCTTATAACACCATTAACATTTCTGTCAGTGACAGTAGTATCACCGTTCTCAGTAGCGTTAGTGTTGCTTATAACACCATCAACATTTCTGTCAGTGACAGTAGTATCACCGTCATCAGTAGCGTTAGTATTGCTTTTAACACCATCAACATTTCTGACAGTGACAGTAGTATCACCGTCATCAGTAGCGTTAGTGTTGCTTATAACACCATCAACATTTCTGTCAGTGACAGTAGTATCACCGTTATCAGTAGTGTAAGTGTTCCTTATAACACCACCAACATTTGTGTCAGTAGGATCACCGTCATCAATAGCGTAAGTTTTGCTTATAACACCATCAACATTTGTGTCAGTGACAGTAGTGTCACCGTTTTCAATAGCGTTAGTATTGCTTGTGTCACGAAAATGACAATGCACAAGATCCTGAGATGTCACTTTAGAGCCACCGAACATGTACTTAATCATTCAGTGTTCGACAGTAGCGACATACCACGACTATCAAGGGAACAGAGGTACCAAGCTTTAGGAAGAGTGAATGCTGGCCACACGGCAAAACATGTTGCAAATCATGTTTCTGTTCATGTTGGTACAACATACTGCCTACAGCAACAAGTCCAGCCACTGGAAACACAGCACAACACCGTCCTCGCAGTGGACGACCGCCTGTGACAACGTTGAGGCAAATCGGGAGGTTGTCCGTCATCACCTGCAAAATCGTTTCGCTAGGGCTACGGAAACTGCGTGGACAAGCTTTAGGAATCACCACAGACCAATCAGCGCCGATTGGCATTTTAGACTGCGAAACATCAGGTGTCGCAGGTCTTGCCGGGGTCCTCACTGTACAACATCGTGTCGTGCTCGTCTTCACAGATTCATCGGAATAGCAACGGGAGTGGGGAACGGTAATCTTCTCCGATGCAAGCCGAGTGAGGGTGTGGCGATGACTGTGGGAGAAGGTCCGAGCATATTGGTGCTGGGTGCTATTGCTCTCAGTCACATACTAGGCCCTATGGTGTTCCACATTATTGGTCCTGGTTGAGCAAATGGTGTAACATGTGCCCGCTACATAGATCAAGCCCTGAGACCCTTCCTCATGTCCCATTTTTGGTCGTCATGGAAACGTCATCAGGATATCGCGCGTGCACTTACTGCCAAAGCAACTAGAGACTCCCTCCGTCAACATGGCACACAAACACTTCAGTGTCCTGCCGTCAGTCCAGACTTAAACCCGATAGAACACTTGTGCGACGAGATTCAGAGAAGGCTCAATGATGTGCGACCAAGGCCGACAACTGTAGCTCAACTCTCAGGCGTATCACCGAGTCTGGGTGCAAGCTCCTACGGCTTTCATCAGCCATTCATTCACTCCATGTACAGACGATGTTGTCAACGCTCAACGAGGCCATACATGTTATTGATATTCGGATCGCAGTGTGGTGTCACCTGTCGTTATTTTGTCCTGTAATTGTCTGAAAACCGGGTACAAGTATTGATGATCAAACGTGTCATTTTTGAAAACTTCCCGAAAAATATTATGTTATTTGCATGTGTTTGAATTAAGCTGATTGTCAGTTTAAGAAAGGGAGTGACTTGTTATGGTTCCGTGTGTGTGTGTGTGTGTGTGTGTGTGTGTGTGTGTGCATTGTCACATCGTATCATTACGTTTAACTGTGTTCAGAACGGTGGCGACCAAACCAGTAGTACCGGTGCACTTGTGCCTGATCCTTTTGTCTTTTGGCCTATAAAATGTGTTTATGGAAAATGAAAGAAACAAATCTGTATATCAATAATCTAAGTGACATTCAAGGACGTTCTGTCAAAATAGGGAATAACATAGGACATATTTTGTGTCAGTGATTCATCAAATTTAGAAATTCTGCCAGATGTCCACCATAAATCTTGTGGGGCTGACAAGTTGCTGAGGACAGAACGTAATGAAACAATACGAAACAAAGCTAAAACAAGCGCCCTTACCTCTTGCTCAGAACTATGTCTACCTGTAAAACTGTCTCCAAATCTGATACTACGGGAATGTCCAAAGATGACTCTGTTCAGTGGCGTGTCCTAAAGCGTGTCCCAATACCACACATAACAAAAGAGACACCAAATGTGTAGTCTGTAATGTTTTCAGTCATTATGATATCTACAAACTGGATAAAAACATACAAAACGTAATTAAAATTCATTCAGTCATAAAGAGACAGTCGTCCAAGAGTGACTTCTCTCATCCGAGTCCAAAACTGAAGTGAAACAACCAGCCACGTGCTAATCAGATCGGTATGCAGCAGAAAAATGTCAATTTCAGCGTGCGTTTGCGCGAGAAACTTTCTAAGTCCATGAATGGATGTACGGAAGGTGTACGGGCGAGTTCTTCTCTCTCTCTCTCTCTCTCTGTGTGTGTGTGTGTGTGTGCGCGCGCGCGCGCGCGTGTGTTATTGTATGGTTATTTATCTTAACTCATGCACAAATGATGGTGTCTGATTGAAATTAATAGAACTGCACTTAGCCAATGTACCCCATTTACAAGCGAGGTACATTTCAATGTAGCCCCCGCCAGTTGCTCAGTCGGTCCTTCGTGATAGTACTTCTATATCTCGGATGACATTGAATAACGCATTGAATAGCGATGTATTGCGAATGCAAATCGATGGAAGGGAGATAACTCTAAATCTGTTTTCCTTGTGTTATTTGCAAAATCAAGCTGTGCACTTTACTAAGACAATACCTGCGGGAAAAACAGCAAGGTGCAAGATCCGATGCGTTTGATTCTCAGAGGTTGGCTGATGTGTAAGATTCGAAACTAATGCTTCAAAAATTGCAAAATTAACAGTTAGTTGCTGGGTAAGAGGGGTTTATTGGCTGATTAGAGGCACCTCTATGCCATGTAATGGGCACAGCCCATTTGGAATTATGTGCTTAAAATTACAACTGTCGAGTAGCTTGATATATAGTCTAATTGGCGAGTATCTTATGTTGTTGTAATAGATTATCTAATAACCAGAAAGTGAAGGACGTAAGAGAGAAGGGTATATTGTGGTTAGTGAACATTCTTGCATTAATATGTTAGAGAGAAAAACAAGCCAAGCTTAGGATATCGGAGTAGAAGTAATGCTTTCTGAAATAATGAAAGACCAAATCTATTTCTTCTTTTTGGGATCCCGTCGATCGCATTTTTCAAGAATGAGGGAATACAAATGCCAAAAAACTAATACGAACATGGCTGGACTTTTGTGTTCAGATGCATATTATCTTTATAATTTTGTATTTGTATGTAATGAGAGCGTGAAAGATGAAAATTAATGAATAGCAAATAAATAAATGGTATGCATTACTTCTGTAATCCATTGAGCTGACGCAGGTGACAGGATATAGTAAATCCGTGCACTGGACCATAACATGTTTTCAGCTGTAGGTCTTACGGGATGTTGTGAGGACATACCGGTCTTTGTCAAGCTGGTGTCAAATGAAACTGAAATTGATTATTTTCTTCTCATCGTAGCAGACAGTTGGCACGTAGTAAAAGGCTTTCGGTTTGCTCGTATTACGGTTGTTAATGTGGACATTGCGTTTTGGTGTGAAGTCTGTAAAAAATCAACGTTGGTATTAGCTTAACATTTCATTAAGATATAACCATAAAAGAAGTATGCTTTCATGTTCCCCATTAAATTCTACCCGTACGCCGAGTCTGAAATGATAATATGCAACAACCCAACAAATAATGGTGAAACACGTAGTCCATGATGGCTAGGTGGAAAATATTATCAGTCGACATATGTACATAATCCAAAGTGTTTCAGGCTGTTGTGAGAAAGAATGATGGAAACGTTCCCAGAATCCTTTGAAAATCAAGTAAAATGACTTATGTAAGATAGAATAACTTTTCCGGGTTATATTATTGCTCGATATGATAATAATATGTATGTTGGGTTTTACAAGATTACGAATGTCATTGCCTCCGCCATTTTACACATGAATGCAAACCCTAATTAAAATTGCCATCAACTCGTTTCTTGTTTTGCATCTAATTATTTCACCCTGTCAGTTATCAATATCTAGTAGAACTGACATAGCATACCGTTACGGTTAATAATTTGCCGTGACAAGAGGTGTAAGAAATTCCCACAGAACCAGCAACATATAACACTGACAAGTCTAAGATTTTCAATATTTTTGTATTCAGCAAAAACAAGGACAAGATACAAAGCTAAATACAGAGATTCACAAAAAATAGAGGTTTCATGTACAATACAACTGAGTCACTTCTAAAGTAATGGGTCACAAATATAATGTCATCTCACCGAAGTCTTGCTGGGAGAGTGAGAAACAGTTATACAGAATGTAACACGTACAGTGAGCGGTCAGGCAGCGGTTATGTAGATCAAGCGTTGACGGAGGCAGGAAGATATAAACTGACGGTCAAAAGAAACGTCCCCGAAGTAAAGATGGAAATATTTTTGCTTATTTTGCCGTTATAACGGAAAATCAATAGGAACACACATAGGAACGCATGCCCACGTCACACCGAAAGGGAACTCACGTGTAATTTCACGCCTGTGGGATAAGTACCGTCAAACGGGTGGGGTTGCAACGAGACCTGGGCGTGGTAGACCAAAATCAACGACACCACGACAGGATCGTCTAATTACGTTAATTGCTCTACGCGATAGGTTTAAATTGGCCCCTGCCATCAATAGAGAATTCCGCACACTCACTGGAAGACGCATTTCAACCTCAACCGTTAAAAACCGACTCTATCAAGCTCGTCTGAAAGCAAGACGGCCTTTTAAGGGTGTCACCCTTTCAGCTCACCATAAGCGCCAAAGATTGGCATGGGCTAGGCAGCATCAGGGACGGGCTATGCGCCACTGGCTTTACACCATGTTCTCTGATGAGTCAAGGTTTTGCCTACGATTCACAGATGGCAGAAAACGTTGTTGGCGTCGGAGCGGGGAGCGATATGCCAGAGCAGCAATTCTTGACCATGATCGATATGGAGGTCGTAGTGTCATGGTTTGGGGTGACATTACACATGACAGACGATCAGATTTGGTCATCATTAACGGAGCCATGACTGGTCAGCGATACGTTGACCAAATATTGCGCCCTGTTGTGGCTCCATTGGCTAGAGTTATCGGCCGAAATTTTGTATTCCAAGATGATAATGCCAGACCACATCGGGCCCGAATTGTCTCCGCTTATCTCCGACAAGAAGGTATCCAGACATTGGACTGGCCCTCTTAGTCCCCAGACCTGTCCCCAATTGAACATCTCTGGGACGTTCTTGGTCGAAGGGTGTACGCCAGGGACCCAGGACCCGCCAACCTGGCCCAGCTTTGATGCAGCTCTCCAAGAGGAATGGCGGGCAATACCACGGGCAACCATCCGGAAATTGATTAACAGCATGCCATCAAGGTGCCGTGAATGTGTTGCCCAACATGGTGGACACACCAGATATTGAACTTGACGCCTAAAATTGATTTAGTGGATATTTAAAACAGTTTCAAATTCGCTATTATTTCATTAGTTCCCTTATTTCTTGTCGGTAGTATATATTAATTAATAATACAATATACAGAAACTACACTCTCGTAACAATGGATGTCATTGTTTTTGTATTTTTGTTTGTTTTGGGTTTTTTGTTTGTTTCTTTGTTTGTTTTGGAGTGTGTATTCCTACATGTTAGTGCTATTGAGCATATTTTGATGATGTATGTTTTTATAAAAAAATATGAAGAATAAAGAGAATTCGACTGACGGACTGAATTTTGCTGGATTTAGGTTTCATGTCCAGGCTGTTTGAGGTGACTGTAGTGGAAATGTTTCTTAAAGTATTATATCATATAATTTATTAAATGTGGACATGTGGACACATTTAATGTGGACATATGATAATCAGTGAATACAGAATTGAAACTGTTACCAGAGTGTGTGTTATTTTCTAATCTGTATTATCACTGATTAGGTGATAGTTATTATGGGTCAAATTTGGCATCATGTTCAATGGCAATAGTATTCCCTTTAGCGGCAGGTCTTTATTATGGAGGTCCAGTTACCTGCCACTGGCAATCTGTTGTTTACTTTCTGTTCGTGAACTTTCTGACTGAATACTGATACATATATATGCTTTGCTGAAATGTTCAACAAACAGTGTCAGTATATAAATTTATAAAGGCTGGTTGATGTGTTGACGAGCACACACGGATTTACACTTGGAATTACTGGTGTTGTATATATCGTTCTGCCTGCCATCATGGTCTGTTTGTCAAAACATCTGACCTACATACAAAATTGACACTTCGTGTCTGACTGCGGTGTGTAAACAAGCTTCAATTAGTATATCAGGTCTCTCTGTAAAACCAAGATTCTGTTGAGTTAATATTTGCTATTTGTGACCCTTCACCAAAGACTTGAGCCTAAATTTTGTCATTCGTTGTAACTTGCTCATTATTTGCTCAGTATATTCTTGAACATTACAGACTTGTGTTATAATTTGCTAGTTCAAAGGGGCTTTCTTTTACCTTTTGTCACGGCAATTTATTAACCATAGCCAAATGACAGGTTTCTATTTACTGAAACTTATTAAATATGTTAATGCGACTAATAGAAAAGGGAAACCTAATGGAATTAATAAAAGAACTGAGACAAACTGGAAGTAGAGAATGGAACCCAATGGAACCATTTATGGATCTGGAAACCTACTGGAGCCTTAAGGAAATCTGGGTAAAGGAAACTTTTACGGTTAAAAATTTACTGTGACAAACAATGTAAGAAAAACCCTGTGAACCAGCAAAACAGAACAGAGACAGTTCGTTTACGTTCAAATTATGTATTGTTATGTAACGAGAGCAAGGTATACAAAGTCACAAGTCAATATAACAATGCAGATTTCATGTACAATTCAAGAGACACAAAATCTAAGTCAGTGGGTCACAAGATATATATCGTAGCAAAATCACCAAAGTCTTGGTGTGAGAGAGAACAGCTATGGCAGAATGTCAACACAGCGATCGGTACGACAGCAGATAATGTAGATTCAAGCGTTGACAGGATTTCAAGTGTTGGCAGTAACTCCAGCAAATATGAATGAATGTCAGTGTGAGTGTCACCCTCCACACGGCAACCGGCCTATTTATATATAAACTAAGTCATTTCCCGAAAGTTCAGGGAACAAACAAACATCGTCAACACTGTAGAATGGTCTCGAAACAGTATCCCGGAAGTGAACACACAGAAAACTAGGAACAGATAAATTCCGGAAAACCAGAATGCTAAAAGTGTTGACCAGCTATCAAAACGAAATGTGACCCATCATAATTAATATTCAAAACACTAAATATTGTGACCCAATAATAATAATAATTACTTAATTAATAACAAAAATATACAGAAAATACACACTCGTAACACAACACACTGGAGCCTTACAGGAATCCGAGTAACGGAATTGCGCTGGAACCTTACGGGATTCTGGGTAAGGGAAACACACTGCAGCCCTACCGGAATCTGGGTAACGGAAACACGCTGCAGCTTTCTTTTTCCGGAAACTTGAAGGAAATTTAGAAATACGGTCAGGAAACCTAGCTGAACCTTAAGTTTCCATTTTGTTTCAGTTAGGGTAGTGGGGGTGGTTTGATCGATATTTGTCTGGGGGTTTGGGGTTATTTGTCATGTTCTATGATTTGTATGTTGTACCGGGTGGATATGTTAAGTTAAGGGTCAAAGGGAGACTACTCTTCAAACCTTAGAGGTCATACCTAATGTGATACTTCCATCCACTTTACAAGGGAGAATGTATGTAATCACATAATATTGAACAACTGCCACTATATCATGAGTTAATATCTTTGTTACAGTCTTTTCTGGATGGGGTGGGGTGTTTGTTTGTTTTGTTTACTTTTAAAATTATTTCTGTTTTTTTTTTTTTGTTATGTTTTGTTTTGCTTGTTTGTTTGTTTGTTTGTTTGTTTGTTTGTTTCCGTGATTGTCATCATGCGAAACGACGACAGATGATAGCAGGTGTTGGCAAAAAGGTGATCGTATCCTGCCCCACCGGTGGTACCCGTCATATATAATCTGGTTCATAATTATTGAGAATTTTTCTTCTTACTTTGAGCTATCCTAACACCTCAACTGATTCACTGATACTTAAAACTAAGTAATGGTATAAGGGAGGTAACTCTTCTTGGCCTACTGAGTATAGTACAATTAGAGTTACCTCCCCTGAATTTGTAGCAGACGTCATTTTCCTCAGCACTGTCAACAATGTCTGTTGAAGATAAAAGAAGGTTGATTTTTGAGTTGTTTAATCAAGGAATTGATGATGTAAATACATTGGCAGAGAGAACAGGAACTCCTCTTTCTACTGTGTATAAGATTAGGAAGAATTTTAAAGAGGGAAAGGATTTGGGGCACCAGAAAGGAGCAGGGAGACCCAGAAAGTTGGACTTGTCAGATCGCGTCCGGCTGGGAATTTTAGCGTCTAAAAAGCAAAGGGCAAGCATCTCCAACATCAGGTATGAAATGATAGAAAGGGGATCAACAGTTGTATCAAAATGTACAGTTAGAAGAAATTTGATTGATCTTGGATGGGAGAAAAAGACTGGGATTCCTTCTCCTCTCATGAAACAAGAACATAAAGACAGGCGTGTTGAGTCGTGTTTGGCACATGAAAACTTTGACTGGGAAAATGTGATTTTTACTGATGAAAGCTCAATATGGGTATATCCCAATAATGTGAAAATATGGACAAAGTCTGCGTCAGCACCGTTGTATCGACGACCTAAATACAGCCCAAAGTTCCATGTATGGGGAGGGATATCCTTATTAGGAACGACCCCGCTGTGTGTGTTTGAGGGAAATCTGACAAGTCAACGCTACACTAACATATTAGATAATTTTCTCCTTCCAAGTGCACATGTGTTTTATGGAAATGACTGGATTTTGCAGCAAGATAATGATCCTAAACACACCGCAAAACATGTCAAGCAGTGGTTTCAGGAGAAAAATGTGACTGCATTACCATTTCCTGCATATAGTCCTGACTTAAATCCCATTGAGAACATTTGGGGGATGATGAAGGAATGTGTGAATCAAAAGGGGTTGACAAAAATTGAAGACATGAAGAGAGAAGTGGCCCGATACTGGGACAGCATACCTCACGAGACACTAACCTCTCTGATAGGAAGTATGCCTAAACGTCTTAGACTCTGCCGTGAAGCTCAAGGAGACTTGATAAAATATTAAATTGTTACCTACACAACATGAAAAGGTCAGTTCACTTTCACAATACATTCAATTTTATCTGATTTGTTCTCGTTTAATAATATGAAATGCTTTAGCTATTCTCAATAATTTTGAACCATACTGTACATATGCAAAGCCTTGTCAAATGTTGACCTGCAATAATTCGGGAGACCCAATCTTTACACGCATTCCGATTCACAGTGCTGAGGTTTGTGGTTTGCCCATGAAGCAGATGTATAGTTGGTATATTCTCTCTTTGTCTACATTTTAATACAGTAGGATCAACAGTCCAACGCCTCAATTATAGTCTTTCAGAGTAAGTGGAGTTCACTCACCGCAAAGTTCACACTCACTGACCACAGTTCATAATGATTAATGACCTCAGTCATTAATAGTAATCCAACATGACATAACACCTGGGGGATATCGAGCAGCAATTTAATCGCTTATAAACTTCATGCTGAGGTTTCCATCAAGCATTTATTTACATCATAGATCACTGAAGACTCATCAAGCATGTATTCATATCGTAGACCACTGAAGACTCATCAAGCATTTATTCATATCATAGACTCATCAAGCATTTATTCATATCATAGACCACTGAAGACTCATCAAGCATTTATTCATATCATAGACCACTGAAGACTCATCAAGCATTTATTTATATCATAGATCACTGAAGACTCCCCAAGCATTTATTCATATCATAGATCACTGAAGACTCACCAAGCATTTATTCATATCATAGACCACTGAAGACTCATCAAGCATTTATTCATATCATAGACCACTGAAGACTCATCAAGCATTTATTCATATCATAGACCACTGAAGACTCATCAAGCATTTATTCATATCATAGACCACTGAAGACTCACACATCTTGTAGGGACTTGATCTCGATTCTTGACGTTCCGATGTGTGTACACATGATCACAACCACTGCGTCTTCTGGGCTTATTCCTGCCCTTCATTGCTCCAGTTGTGGCCTTATTTTGAATTATGTGGACACTTGTTTCATCAGCTTATGCGATGGTATTGAAATATAAGCACGCTATATATGATATTTAAAACCATTTCAGGAGTAAAATGTAACTCTTCCATATGGAGATCACTCGGTGTTCAGTCGTACAGTAAACTTAACTTCTGACAGAGTTTGCTTGTGAGTACAGAAATAGATTTTTTCACTACCCCAGCCGAACTTTGAAGCAGGATTTGACAGATTCCTCAAGAAGTCTTTGTGTATGGATATAGTTGACAGTGTATCTATATTGATACGTGCACATGGGACAGCTTCGGTATTCTTCACAGTCAAGTGGATATGGGTTACCTTAGTAATTACAGCTTGTCACGCAGATGTCCCGGTTTCGGTCTGGTGTCCAATGATAGTGCTAAGAAATTGCATGAAAATAAACTCACTCACAGACTTGTCACACTCAATTACAAGCTCATTTATGAGCATAAAACTCACTATCATGTACTGTCATTTGTACAACGTTTATTACATCTGCTCACAACAGGCAAGTGGCACAGAAGACAAGGCCAGAGCAGTAAAGGTATCCCGCAAAACAATACAATGAGTGGATAATACAATGAGTGAGATCAAAAATAACGTGGCCAGGGCAATATGTATTTCAGCCGTATCGTAAATTAGAACACGTAAATATGAGATGTTACTGAGTTCCTGCCCGGGATCATGCCAATGAGCATCTAAACGGTAGGGAATAATATGTCTCGTGTACCTGACAAAAGAGATTAAACCGGGTGTAAAAAGTAGAATACCGTTACGAAAAGTAACAATATACATGTTTTCTGCGGAAAGGGTAAGAATGTCCTGTACCATCTGCACCTAGCACAAACACGTGCAAAGGCAAGGTAATTAGATATGATACATTTGTCCAATGCCACCACACAGCAGAGAAGTAAACCAGTTTGATGCGTGTATTTTCGTGAACAATTCCTCTGTCATAATATAATCTTCCAAATTTCTCTAGCCACACTTGGAGTCACCTTCTGTAATGCAAGTTTCAGCGTTTTTGGTTTGTTTTTATTTAATAATCACATATTTGATTTGATATTTCCGACATCTAAGCTGCCGTTGCCAAAGCAAGCAGAAACAGTGTTTGGTTAATAATTCCAAGGATGTCCGATTGACTGGCTCGTATGTATGACTGGTGAGATGTTGTAAATCACTTGTTCAAGTCGCAAATTGGTATCTTAAACTTTCGATGTTGATCATCCAGCTTGAACGAGCGTAATTGGGCGAGTAATTCTGGCGTCAGCTCTATCTCTGATTTCATGCTGATTACCGAGCTGTCAGTGGCCATGTCAGTTGATATTGTGGAGCCTTTGAGTCATCGAGTATATCGTAAATGGCATAGATAACCCGCCACCTGAGGATGTGAGTCTGTCAGTGCCATAAAGGACCCGTGAAGGTCCCGGGGTAGGATAGGCCTTCAGCAACCCAAGCTTGCCATAAAAGGCAACTATGCTTGTCGTAAGAGGCGACTAACGGGATCGGGTGGTCAGACTAGCTGACTAGGTCGACACATGTCATCGGTTCCCATTTGCGCAGATCGATGCTCATGTTGTTGATCACTGGATTGTCTGGTCCAGACTCGATTATTTACAGACCGCCGCCATATAGCTGGAATATTGCTGAGTGCGGCGCAAAAAGTGCTCTCACTCACTCACTCAAGGCCATAAAGCCTTTAATCTGTTTGGCATACGTCTCAAATCGCATTTATTTGCCATATAGTGTGCGAGTCGAAATCCGTAGAGTGAAGGTTACAACCTTTGACACTCTTGCGGAATACTCTCATTTTATTTAAGCAAGCTTTGATACGATCCACACGTGTAGTTGGAACGATGGCGTATTCCTGTGAGCTTGTTTGATGTGTGGGTGGACGAGGAGATTCCTCCTTTCTGGTTGTTTTAATGATGGTGTCCTTGTTCGTTTATGAGTACTGGAAACCAGTTCCTCACTGGCCAATAAGGCGCGACCAAAGTCAGTTGAAGCATCCTTGTTTCTTTGACTTTTCCGACTCGACCTGTGAGTCCCCCATAACAGATATGGTTTCAATATTTCCGAACTGTCCAGGTGAGTATTCAAGAGCCTTTGTAATGGGCGTAACTTCAGTCTTCCCCTTCGGGCCACATCCTGTGCTGAGGTGTGTAGACCGAGATGACATTGCCACTGTTGTAGTGTTGATGGAGGGACTAGTGCTTGTGCTGTCATGGCTTGAATCATGGTCGAGCGATCCTCCATGACAATGCGATTCAGTGGTGTGATGAGTCGTATTCCCCGGAATTGTAGATCTTGTTGTGGCTCTATTTCTGATTTTAATGGATTGACAAGTAATCTGAGTTGTATGAGCAGTGTGATGGTAAAATACAACTGCAGTCTCAGTCGACTGATCTCGTGATGAACTTGAATGCCGTCGTCCAGGTAAAAGGCACTGTGCAGCCCTCAGCGATGTAAGCAAGTTGCAGTTGGTTTGGTTACCGATGATATTCCAAATGGCAGGGCGTTCAGTCGGAGGTGACGACCATTGAAAAGGTGGCACAGATATTTCCTGGATTCTGGATGTTTCGGTATGTATAGGTAAGCATCCTGTACGTCAGTGCTTGCAGGATAATCCGCCAGAGGCACGAGATGTCGGAACTGCAGTAGAAGGATCATCCTGAACCTAGCAGGTCTGAATATATAATCATTCTTGAATTCCTTCATATTGTAAATAAGCCTGAAATTCACCTTGGAATCTTTTTGGAGGGGGCACCCGTGGCGAGCTACCTCCTCGTGGTGGGTGCTGGGTAACGCTAAGGGCTCGCCGACACCCCCATAGTGAATCAGTGAAGGCAGGCTACTGTAACATTCCATTTGATACCTACATCCCCTACCCGCTAAGATGTTTTAAATGCCAGAAATATGGATACGGTGTAAATACTTGCACATTGTCTGTTGTGTGCGCTCACTGTGGTGAGAAGACACACACAACAGAAGATTGTGACAGTGATTATAAAAAATGCACCAATTGCTCAGGCGACCATTCTTCATTTTCTAAACAGTGTCCTATTTGGAAAGAGCAAATGGAGATCAATAAAATAAAATTTACTCAAAATATCTCTTTTTCCGAGACCAAAAAAACTGGTAAAGAGATCTGATCTTCCAGAAAGTTATGCTACAGTAGCAAAAACATCATCAGAGTCTAGCTCTAAAACAACATCAATCACTTCCTAGTACCTCAAAGTCTTCTTCTGATCACAAATCATCATCTCAGTCACACTGAAAGTTTCAATCGGCAGCTGATAGTCAACAAACGGTGAAAAGTAAACCGAAGCCAAAGCCTGATGCTTCAAAACAACAAAGTGGCAGAGCTCCAAAAAGGTCACAAAACAAAATTCCATTGTTCAATAAATACGGGTCTCTTGAAAACATGGACGTTTTCAGAAACGTCCATTCTAGGGCACATAGCTTGTCGCCCTCCAAAAGAGCAAAAGAGTGCAGCGTAGATCCCCAATAAATCTCCCCAAAAGATAGTTTATTCCAATAATATTGTACAGTGGAACTGCAGAGGATTGAGGACTAATTTAAATTAATTACAGCTATCAGTCCAAGATTTTACACCTTCAGCAATATGTCTCCAAAAGACATATATAAAACAAACAGATACATTTGACCTTCGTCATTTTAATGCATATCATTGTTTTTCCCCTTCGGGTGATAGGGCCACTGACGGATCGTCCATTCTAGTCAGACAAAACGTTGTTCAAAGCCCTGTTTGACTTAATACTAATATGCAGGCTGTTGCAGTGAGAATTACTTTACATGTAGCGTTTACGCTATGTTCTCTCTATATATCGCCGTCTTCGACGTTTCCCAAAACTGATCTTCAAGCTTTTTATGACCAACTCCCGAAGCCCTGTATTATAATGGGAGACTTAAATGGACACAACCCACTCTGGGGTAGTGTAACTACAAACGCTGAAGGTAAGTGGACCTCTGTGGAATCAGGGAGCCTATATAGAGAGGGGAGTGGAAACTCCTCGAAAAACCGCTGAACGTATGTCTCGCTTTGTCACGTGACCAGTGGAGACAATATGGCGGCAGCTTAGTATTTAAGATTGAGCTCGGTTCATTTTCAACAGCTGATTACATTCGCTGAGTTTTGTGACAACTCGGAACCTACACGTAGAAGGTAAGTCACCTGTTCTGTTACTTCAGTTCTAGTCACATATTTGTAATTAGTGTCAGTATAAGAAAATATGTTTGTAGTAAAGTTTCAAGTCGGCATCTTGTAACTCTCTGGCTTCAATTATCGGTACACAGCGAAGATAGACTGAGTTTCGTCAACAAAAGCTTCTTTCACACATTCCTTTATGTTTTAGCAGGGAAATATACCTTTAGTTGAAAGGTGTCTGCAAGCAATAGTGATAGTTTTGTGACTTAAAAACAAGTTGGGGTTTAATTGGGGTGTGTGAAAAATGTGGCAGATCGCCGATCTGATCTGATGCGCCATTGAAATACTACACGCCGTTGTTTGAAGTGTGTCTAGATATTGCTCAACACCGCCTTTCACATACACCTTTAATTTTTATGAGGGGAATTTACCATCAGGCGAAAGGTGTTTGCAGGTAATAGTGATAGTTTCATAATCTAAAATAAATTGTTAGGACGTACTTGAGGTGTGTGAAATATGTGTCATCTCGCCGATCTGATCCGATCCGTCATTGAAATATTCCACGGCGTTGTTTGAGTGCTTTTGTTTCAGCTTCAAAACCTTCATTCACATACACCTTTAATTTCCATTAGGGGAACATACCATCTAGTGAAAGGTGTGTGGAAGTAATAGTGATAATTTTATAAGTTTAAAAAAATCGGTAGGATGTTTTTGAGGTGTTGAAAAATGTGCCATCTCGCCGATCTGTTCTGATCCGCCATTGAAATAGTATAACTTTGAGTGTTTCTAGTTATTGCTCCAAAACCTCTTTCACATGCACCTTAAATATTTATGAGGGGAATATACTATGACCCGAAAGGTGTTTGCAGGTAATATTTATAATTTCATAATCTAAACATATTGTTAGGATGTATTTGAGGTGTGTGAAAAACGTGTCATCTCGCTGATCTGTTCTGATCCGCCATTGAAATACTACACAGCATTTTTTGAGTGTTTCTAGTTATTGCTCAAAAAACTTCTTTCACACACACCTTTAATTTCTGTTAGGGGAACGTTCCATCTGGTGAGAGGTGTTTGGAAGTAATAGTGATGATTTTATGAATTAAAAAAAAAATTGGTAGGGTGTATACATTCACAAGTATTTCATGTGTGTGAAAAATATGACATATTGTTGATCTGATGTGATCACTCATTACTACAAGCCAATGTCATCCTAAAATTCATTTCTTTCAAATACACCTCTAAGTATTGAGGGGAATATTCTATCTGGTGAAAGTGTGAGGTATGACATATCTGATCTGTTCTAATCTGCCATGGATGCCTTTGATGCTTGAATGTTTTAGTTCTGAAACTATTGTTGATATATCACAAAACTGCAAAGGACTTTTTAACGCTTTGTGATGGTTTTAAACTTTCTGTTTTTTTTAGGTGGGAGTGACTGTGTCAGTATCCATGCAATAGCGCACATGCAGGAAGACATCTGGTCATCTTCATTAACTGCCCTCTTAAAAAAAATAATTTCGACTTTGCCACGACCGTCCATTTGTCCATTATAGACTGAGTGTCTGTAAGAATGAGACTGACTGAATCTACAACTCATTAACATGTGCTTAACTTTCCAAACTGTATTCCTGAAGGAAAAAGAAATAAAAATGTGTTCCTCCCTCGTCACATTTTTCTATCAAAAATTAAAAACCAAAGTCTTACTCGTCACTTTTGAAAAGAATGTGCCTGAGAAACATATTTTTATGCAGCCTAAGCATTCCACATTCCTAAGAAAACCACTGAAACATAATGAGACATTTTAATTGTGTAACAGATAATTTCAAATATTTATAATAACAGTGTTTGCAGTTCTTTAGTTTGCCATTTGGCCATCAGGGCTTGCTGCCACTTGCATACTGCATACCCATTTTGTTGAAATCAAACCAATAAAAACAAAATAGTCTTCATTGTAGAGGGTTTCACAATCCCTACAAAATCCATTAGTGAAGTGTATGGAGCACAGAGAAGTTTACACAGAGAAGTTATAGACTGCTGACATTCCTATGCGGCACTGAATATATAATACTATGAAGTGAAACTGGAAGTTATCCTAACATGAAGGATCAGGGATAATTCCTGAACATTAATACAAATTATGGGCAAGATGCTAGTTGAAAAGAAATGAGATCTAATTGACAGAAGACCACAAGGGCCTGCAGATAACTGAAACTGTTGGCCTGATACATTAACAACCGACGCTGGGCCTCTGGGCTGGCGATCGTTTCGAACGCTGTATCAAAATTGTCACATAAACAGAGAGTCTTTGAACAAGGCAATGTGTAAACACATTCTCAAGTCCTCTCATTAATCCACACATGCATCATTCGGCGACAGGAAGTGTAACCAGCTTGTTGTGACAACATTCAGGGGAGCCTACTCCAATTTACCGAGTATTACTCCGGGAGATGCCGATAGTTTCCGACAATAAACTGGTTGAAATACTGTTAAGCGCAGCCGATTTGCGCTGAGAACAAACCAAGTCGACGTGTGCAGTGGAGCATGGCGAGGCACACGTTAATTAGTACAAATGGTAAGGAAAGCAAGCGAGTGACCAATCCCTGTTATAGAGTATCCCTGGTGGAATTGACCATTTTCCTACTATACTAAAATCTGTAACTCCATCTGGTGTTCCTCCATCATCAAGGCGGATTTTTTAAAAAGGCTAACTGGGCTTTATATGAAACACTGTGTGCTGAGAAACTTAAACCCGGACGTTTTATTGACGTTCCTGATGCTATTAAATGTTTTTTTCTGATGAACTGAATTCCATAGCTGATGAGTGTATACCAAAGTCCTCTGCAGTTCCACATATTCGAAAACCACGGCTCAGCGATGAATGCAAACAAGCTAGGAAGGCAAGGAAAAAAGCAAAACATTACTTCCGTAGCTATCCTATGGTGCATAATTTAAAGAAATTTAAAATTTTAAATGTTAAAGCACGGCGTACCTTTAAACAGGACAAACGCCAATCTTGACAAAAATTATGTATCCAAAATAAATTCTCGGACAGCCATGTCCAAGGTATGGAACATGGTCCAGAAAATTAAAGGTAAAGGTACTAAATCTACTGTCCATCATTTTAAACATGGAAATCAATTACTTACTGATAAATCAGATATTGCGAATAAACTGGGCGAAACTCTCGCTAAACATTCTTCCTCTCCTAATTATATACCTAAATTTATGCAATATCAAAAGCAACAAGAAAAGAAAACTAATAATTTCAATTCTGATAATGGGGGAAGATCATAATGAAACGTTTTCTATTCATGAATTCCATACTGCTCTTGATAAAGCTCATGACACTGCTACAGGAGCTGATAACATACATTATGAACTCTCGAAGCACTTACCAGAATCCTGTTTAGAGACGCTCTTATCAATTTTTGATGATATTTGGATTTTCGGGAAATTTCCTTCTTCATGGCGTGATGCTATAGTAGTACCAATACCTAAACCTGGACGTGATCATACGGATCCATCCAATTATCGTCCGATTTCATTAACTAGTTGTGTTTGCATGACCATGGAACGCATGATAAATAATCGACTTGTTTGGTACTTGGAAACAAATAATCTTTTCACAGATATACAATGTGGTTTCCGGAAAAACAGAAGTACTGTTGATCACTTAGTGCGTTTAGAATCATTTGTGAAAAACGCGCTGATTAATAAACAACATGCTGTGTCTATCTTTTTTGAGG
The DNA here is from genome assembly GCF_037392515.1 of Haliotis asinina. Taxonomy (NCBI): domain Eukaryota; kingdom Metazoa; phylum Mollusca; class Gastropoda; order Lepetellida; family Haliotidae; genus Haliotis; species Haliotis asinina. The sequence continues at coordinate 51,042,687 of NC_090293.1, read as the reverse complement.
AAGCATATGACACAACCTGGAAATATGGCATTCTGAGAGATTTACATGATTTCGACTTGCGAGATCGTTTGCCAGAATTCATAGCCAAATTCTTAAATAACAGACAATTTCAAGTCCGCGTTGGTTCTACCCTGTCTGGTCATTACAATCAGGACCAGGATGTTCCACGAGGTAGTATTTTGTCAGTCACACTTTTTAGTATAAAGATAAACAGTTTATCCAAAGTTTTAAACGATTCAATTGATGGATCGTTATTTGCGGATGATTTTAATATTTCTTGTCGTGGTAAAAATATGCATACCATTGAACGGCAGTTGCAGTTGTGTTTAAACAAGATTAATAAATGGTGCCTTGAAAACGGCTTTAAATTCTTATGAATCGAAAACTAAGTGCATACATTTTTGTCGTAAATATAATCCACATAAGGACCCCGAACTATCTCTAGATGGCATGCCAATTAAAGTTGTTAAGGAAGCTACGTTCTTGGGTCTAATCTTTGATTCACACTTAACATTTATACCACATATTAAATCTCTTAAAACTAAATGCCTGAAAGCACTTGACTTGTTGAAAGTGGTTTCAAATTCTAAATGGGGAGGGGATCAAGCTACCCTTCTCCATCTCTATTGATCACTCGTTCTAAACTTGATTATGGCTCCATCGTCTATGGTGGAGCCTGCAAAAGCAACTTAAAACTGTTCTTTCCATCATCAAGGTCTAAGACTTTGTCTTGGGTCTTTTAGAACTTCACGACCCGTGAAGATCCCTGGGTAGAATAGGCCTTCAGCAAACCATGATTGCCATAAAAGGTGACTGTGCTTGTCGTAAGAGGCGACTAACGGGATCGGGTGGTCAGCCTCGCTGACTTGGTTGACATATGTCATCGGTTCCCATTTGCGCAGATCGATGCTCATGTTGTTGATCACTGGATTGTCTGGTCCAGACTCGATCATTTACAGACCGCCGCCATATAGCTGGAATATTGTTGAGTGCGGCGTAAAACTAAACTCACTCACTTTAGAACTTCACCTATTGACAACCTCTATGTTGAGGCTGATGAACCATCTCTTGAGCAGTGTCGTATAAAGTTAGCTTTACAGTACATTACTAAATTATACTCTAATGAATCTAACCCTGCATATAACTGTGTTTTCAATACCTTTTATGAGGATTTATACAACAAAAGGTCTTCTCTTGTCCCGCCTCTAGGACATAGAATTAAACCCTTTCTTTCTTCTGATGGCATTGAGCTGGAAAACATAGCTCCCTGGCGTCTTCTTTGTTCTCCTCCTCGGCAGTTGGTTAGGCCACAGGTCGACCTAACATTAACTACATTTTTAAAAATCAGAAACAAATGAATTACAATATAAACAATGATATATTTAATTAAAACATAAATAGAGCAATTATAAATCCTTATTTACAGATGGGTCAGATTGTGTTTTAAAACATGTTACAGTGGTATTGTGTTTACATTTGATTGTAGCCAGTCTGCTGGCGTCTCCTTTATGTCTTTTGCACTCAGTAATAAGGTTGTTATCGAATAAAATCGTAATTTTATTCATAGATATGTTGGGCTTAACTATGACAGATAATTGATAAAATAGTAGCCATGTGAAGCAGTACTACATGTTATTGCCTGTGACGTCACAAATTGTGACGTCATGTATTCTTGTGCTGTTCAGTGTTCATGGATCTGTTTGTTTACTGCCTCGATATGAACCAAGATGATAACCCTTTCCATTATTTTGCTTGACGTACGTTTGCATGTACTCTTCCACATCCGGGACTTTGATTAATGGTTCCATGTGATGAAAGGGAAACATCTGGCATTAAACGATTTAATGTGTTGGTTCTGATACTTCGTTGCCGTACTGAAGGACGTACTGAGACTGTCGGAGACAGTAGATATTGGTGCAGTTGGTGGAAAGGTCTGACGTTTTCTCCTACATATTTCTGCTGACCAAATGTAACACCGTATACAGCTGACGTTTTCTCCTACATATTTCTGCTGACCAAATGTAACACCGTATACAGCTGACGTTTTCTCCTACATATTTCTGCTGACCAAATGTAACACCGTATACAGCTGACGTTTTCCCCTACATATTTCTGCTGACCAAATGTAACACCGTATACAGCTGACGTTTTCCCCTACATATTTCTGCTGACCAAATGTAACACCGTATACGTTTGGCATCTCTTCCCGTTTGTTTTTTTGCTGACCCAACACAACACCGTACACGGTTGAAACCTTGCCCTCATTACTGCATAATTTCTTTGTGTATGAATTTTGGATTTTGGATTATTTACAGACCGCCGCCATATAGCTGCAATATTACTAAGTGCGGCGTAAAACTAACTCACTCATTATATATGTATATTTGTGTCAGCAGTTTTACAGCAGTTTTGTGTAACAAAAAGTAATCTGGACCAACATACCATGACACTTCATCCACTTTACAATGAGGATATATATAATCACAAAATATTGTACAGTTGCCATTGTATCATGAGTATATATGTATGTGTGTGTTTGTTATATTTGTTCCTGTTGTCGTTGTTTTGTTTCTTTGCTTGTTTGCTTCGTAAACAAATTGAGCTTGGAACAGTAAAGCCCCTGATTGTCATCATGCGATACGATGACAGAGCATGCGATTATAAATCACTAGTGATAGTGGTGGCAGCTTGTGTTCGCGGAAAGGTGAGCGTATCCTGCCCCACCGGTTGCACGTATAGCTAACAATACACTGTATGTTGCGGCTTACATCAACTATTCATGCATATCGGAATTTACTGAAGGTGTACTGCAGCCAATACACTTTATGCTAGGGTTGCCGTCAAGTATTCATTCATATGTATAGGAGAAACCACTTCTCCGAGCTTTTGGTAGACAATAGAAACCGGTGAGGGTTTCCCGACCCTGATGGTTTTACATAGTCTACCAAAACCGAACCGAGGAGAAGTGTTTCCTCTAACATATATACCGTCAGTGATGGATAGTTACAGTGTAGATGATCATTTAATGAAACTACATGACAATAACTGAAGCACACGTAAAATCATTTTAATGACCGTGCACTACAAATAGATAATTCAAGCCCACTTCCTCTGTCGGCCCGGTGGAGCGTCTGTTTAAAAATCAGAGGATTGCAGATCCAATCTTGCTAGGGAAAACATTTGCACTTTGAACTTAATTCTAAACAATATTTAACCAGATGATCACATGAAAGTTGATGTTGATGTACAGTTAGGAAAAGGTGATTGCAAAAAGTAAAACATGGGAAAGGTCTTACTAATGAAAAGTGAAACCTGGCAAGAGGTCTTTCTAGAGAAAAGTAAAACCTGCCCCTACAAAACAAAAAGCTCAAATGAGGTTATTGTGGGAAAACAACAGATGACCTAATATGTAGTGAGGCGGACGCTCCAAGTTTATATTATAGGTTAATGAAGGCTCACACATCTTATAGGGACTGAATCACATTGCTAAGAAACAAGCAGTTGTCTGTAGCGCAGATCTCTAGCTGGTCTCAGTTCTCGCAACCAGTTGGTCGTCTGGGCCCATTCTTGCCCTTCATAGCTCCAGCTGTAAACCTGTGCTCACCTTTATGTAACCTATTTTATCACATGGATTTACGTGGATTCTGAGGACACTTGTATCATCAAATTGTGATGCTATCAAGCATTTGATATGTAATACTGTTTCCAAGGAAGAGAACTCGATGTTCAATCGTACCATTCATCACCACTCGTCCCTTACCGTAGCCTCCACGACTTGTCCTGAAATAACACAATTTGGTCACGAATGCAACCGTACAGTGGACTGGTTTGGGCAGACATGCTTCTTGGTGTAGTGAATGAGTGACTTTAGTTTTACGTCGCACTCAGCAATATTCCAGTTATAAGTAAATGATCGAGTCTGGACGGAACAATTCAGTGATCAACAGCATGAGCATCGATCTACGCAAATGGGAACCGATGACATGTGTCAGCCAAGATAGCGAGCCTGATCACCCGATCCCGTCAGCCACCTCTTACGCCAAACTTGCGATGTTGAAGACCAGTTCCTGCACGACCTTGTGGGATACTCGAATCTGATTGGTTGATTGATATACATGACCGCCCTTAAACCTGAATCAAAGGACCGCTAATTACACGTAGACCGCCTTACCGGCGTATGAATACATAGCACTCGCTGACCCTATTGTTGTAAACAAACATGTCCTTTAAATCAGACATGGGCGATTTCCATCTCGGTAGCCTCTACGAGATATTTGGAGAGGAATTTGTTCGAAAATCAGGACGGTTCGATGAAGACCTACTGGAATAAACGGATACATATGAAATTCTTCAACAAGAGAAGACAGATACGTCTTATTAGCAAACTTTCAGTGTCTCTAAGTGAACGCTAGATTCTACAACTGTACTGCAAACGTTTGCTACCAAACAAAGCACAATACAATATGAACTAAAATTAAAATTATTTTCATAAACAACAATGAACGTAAGAAACATAAACATTATTTCCCCAGATTAAGGAAGACATGAACCAGCTTCAAAGCAATTCAAGACCGTAAGCGGCATTGAACTAAAGACCATTGTTTTGAATTCCCGAAGTAAACCTACTTTGCAAACTACAAAGTACCATACAATATGAACAAAAATTAAAATTATTTTCATAAACCAAACATAAACCTGGTGTGTGAAAATCCTAAAACGTAAGAACTAATAAACACGATAAACGACTTAAAAATAATAATAATAACCTCTGTGAAAAAGCGTATGGACTTCCGAAAGAGTTAGACCTCGAAAGCCATTGTTGAGTATAAATCAATAAAGTTAATTTTGTTTTCCTTTCTTTCAATTTAGGGTGGATAGAGTTCCATCGACAATCGCAAGATTTCGAGACTCACACCGTCGAAGAGTTGTCTAAAGTTGTAATTGAGTTCCGGAACAGCGATGGCAAGTTTTACTCAAAGTCTTAACATGTCGGAATCCGGGCCGCGATTCACAGACATCTTCGTCAGCCACCTTTCGACTGGAACGTGAACATATTTCAAGACAGAGAGAAATGTAGCAATAGACCTCATGTTTCCTGCGGAAAGGGTAAGAATGTCCTTTGGAGCAATTAAATATAATTTATTTGTCAAATACCACCACACAGAAGAGAAGTAACACAGTTTAGTGTGTATATTTTCACGAACACTTTCTCTGTCCTAATACAATCTTCCAAATTTCTCTAGCATTATTTGGAGTCACCTTCTGTGATGCAAGTTTGAACGGGTTTTTAAAGTCACATATTCGACTTGAGGGACCTTTCGGGCGATAGGCAGCTGGGGAAACACCTATATGTTTGCCACCAATGACTTTTAAAAGAATTCCTGTGATGTGAACGTCTTCAATACAGACATAGGGCATATACTCCGCTGCTTCCACAACCCTGAACGCTAAGTCAGATGGCATTACATAGAAGTTTCCCTTTACATGAGGAGGATAGGCTCTGAAAGGATAACTCAGCTTGCCCAACTGATGCTTTCCACCTCTTTCAACGCCTGCTGTTTCAAAATAGGGTCCAAGGACGGTGTTTCCCAAATCTAATGTTCCTAGAATGTTCACGAGTGCGGCCAGGTTGATAAATGTGTCCTCGTCTACCTTTAGAATGTATTTCGCTGCAGGACAAAACTGTTTTGCCCATTTATATCCCATCAAAACCTTATAGGTCAAATTGAAATAGGATTCTTTAAAATCTGCTTCAACAATGTCGTGGTATACCTCATTTTCCTGACGAGCGAGATCGGATTTGGAATCGTTATCTGGTTTCCCCAGCAAGAATACCAGCAAGGTGTTTTCGGGGACATCCGCTTCTCCCCATTTCTTGGTCTTAACAACACTGCCCCAAGTCTCCCGAACTGCCTTCCTTTCTTCCACATGGTCATGCATTGTCAACACAAGCACTAGCAGCAAAGGATAGTTCTTGCTGTAGCAAACAGGCGGTCCAGGTATGGTAAACTTGAAGTCAAGGGGGGTTACTCGTTTAGGGCGCTTGACAAAATATATTTCTTCCTCACTAGGCACATTGTCTTTGTGTGCATGTTTGTTTGGAGTAACTGTTGTCCTTGAAGGAATTGTAACACGCCTTGTTTTTATCTCTGTCTTCTTTGAAAGTACTTGGACTCTTTCCTTGCGAGAATCTAATACATTAGATCCCGGTAGACGCCGGTTTTGGGTAGACACGGAATTGGGGATTCCTGGTGACTGTGTGTACCGTACAACTAACATGAAGACAACAACGACCACAGCGATTCCACATAGTTGACGGCGACGCATGATTACGATGTTAGTTTCTGAAACAAACAACGGGGTAAAAGTGAATCTTTGCGTCATAAGTATTTGTGCTACCGTGAGTCATATACGATTTGAACCACGCTACCAAGTACCATGTGTATCTTCTGCGAAACAGCCCTTATTAGAAACATTCAATACAAAGTGAATAATTTCCTACCTTGGATGTCTGTGAAACATTACATATCGTGCGGTGCATAAGGGTGAAATGTGTACCAAGTTGTGACAGACATTTAGGAGCTGAAAGATCTTGAATGCATGACAAGTTTATGGATAACAACGTCTTTTTATTCTTTGCACGACGTTTCAGAGCTAATTCTAGTTCCTTCATCGGATGAATGCTGAGTTAATTCTATCTCCTTCTTCAGGTGAATGCTGAGTTAATTTTAGCTCCTTCATCAGTTGAATGCTGAGCTAAGTATGGACCTCAGCATTCACCAAATGAAAGAGCTAGAAATAGCTCTGAAACGACGTGTAAAAATAGAATCAAAGAAGTGGTCATCCATAAAACGTGTATTCACGGTGTACCATGTAGGCATGGAATTCAAACAGTGATAAAAATACAATAAAGTTACCATCGATTCATGTTGATAAAGCTACCAATGTACCAGCTAGAAATGTGAAGAACCGTCAATGTCGAAAACCAAGCATGCCATAAATTCCCCTTACCAGTATTACGTAAATCAACATAGCTTTTTTCAAACTTGTTCTCATCTGGCGTGACTTAGCTTCAGTTTACATTTAGGGAGACATTAATTACTTGTTAAGTTGTCCGGGACTTAAAGTCGCCCAGTTAATTACGATTTGGGAACGGTACGCCTATGCCTGTCAGCACCAAACTATTAATGGTTGCTGCGACATCATGAATTAATAAGAATCGAATTATTGACTGGTGCTTTGCAGAGGCTGTGAAACAACGCTTACTTGTCCCTGTAATGCCTCCGCGATGTCTGGCAGCTACTGAACAAACAGGCCCAACATGGCTGCATAGGTCTCATTGTATCTTAAACATACACCATTAAAAACTGTGACGGTGACCTACGGGCGTAGCCGAATGGTTTAAGCGTGACAATACTGTGAAATTGCTAAAGGTGCTGTAAAACCATGTTCACTTTGTCGTAGGCCAGTTGTAACTCAAAACCTTGACGAGTGTTTGACAGAATGAAGACAGTGTGTCAGACTTGCTTTACTTAGGGCCTTAGTTCTGCAGAAAAGGCTTGGCAACACCTTTGTTTTCTACTTTTGATTAAACAAAAACATGTAGACCAGAACGGTTGTGAAATAAAGGTAGATTTTTTTTTACTTTTATTTCATTTTAATCATTTTTTCTTACAGTCTACATGCACTACAATGTTGATGATCAAGGCCCATTAAGCAGCCCTGTACAGGGTTGGAATAGTCTCAAAGAGATTTCTATCTACACTTAATTTTCGGGTGACAATTAGTTGGCATAGATACTGATATCCATCCAATCAGGCCGGTTAATGAATGATTGGTGGAGGTGCAATCCGATTTTATCGGTGATGTAAACCTACCGACTGAGAGACTTTCATACCTGCCTTTACAGTAAGCCTAGCCCGAAGACTTGTTTCGTTCGGTTGAGGGGTACACCAAGTATAGCAACTATGTCCTGTATTATTTTTTATTTTTCACATATCGGGTAGTTACCCGCTGAGAACATTATACTATGTATTATTTGTTGGAGTACAAGCACTCATTTTGTTGTATTTTTGTCTTTGTACCTATAACGGGATAGTTGACAAATGGAGTTCAACATTCCACAATACATGTACAATAACCCAGTGAGAACCTAAGGCTATGGATTACGGAGTAGAAACATTCGTTTTGCGTTTTTATATATTCATACGAGATTCTTCTTCAACTCCTGTTTACGAAACACTAATTCATGAGTTTAGAATGTTATGGATCTATTTTGATACAACCTTCTGCTGCGTGTGCATATTTATGTCGATATTCATACTGAGTATGATACAGGTACATCTGTGATTTGTTAGTGATTATAAATCAATGAAATAGTATGAAATCAACGAATGAACACAAGTGACGTTCGATACAAAGATTTTTACGTTTATCAGTTTTGCTTGACAACCATATAAGAATGTACATCGAAACGTTTTTATCTACCAGTGATTCGAGCTTTTAATACCCCTAGGTCAGGCTTTAGCTACGAGTGATTAAGGCTTTAAATACCCCTGATTCAGCCTTTTACTACGAGTGATTAAGGCTTCAACAAAAAGTGATTTCGGACTTTAACTACCAGTAATTCAGGCTTTAAATACCAATGATTAAGATTTTACCTGCCAGAATCTCTCTCTCCACCTGGCCATCTGTTCGATCAGGGATCAATACTGACGTCAAGTGTTGGGACCCACAGATGGCGTATAATAAATTGGATTTTTATTGCATATTTTCTAACTTACGTTGCAACTATCAGTTAAATGTATAACTGTATATGGACAGATGAAGCGACGTTTTGATACAGATTCTTGTATCGTTGCAAAGTTGGCATTCCTAGTTTGACAACGATACAAGAATCTAAAACTTTGCTTCATCTGGATAAAGAAGTTGTTCATCCATTAGTCTTGTCCGCGTGTTACTATTCAAATTGTAAGGAATGCCACGAAAAGAAGTGAAGTTTATGACTGTCGATGCGTTTCACTGATAGTTAGACCGATAAGAGGAAGATGTTTGTGATACTATCAGGGTAGCGGGGTAGCCTAGCTGTTAAACCGTCGACTCTTCACCTCGAAGAACCAGGTTCGAACCCCCATATGGGTATAATGTTTTAAGCCCGTGTCTGGTGTTCCCCACCGTGATGTAGCTTGAATATTGCTAAATATTGAAATACCATATAGTTAAGGTGGTTCTTCATTTTTTGCTGAGTATAAATCTACACGAGTACAATATATGTTGTATACACGCTCAAATAGTCTAAAATGACGTCATCAAACACTTGCGTGACCGCATTTCATCAGTGGCCTTGGAAAACACTAACCTCATTTTCACCACGACCTTGTGCGGTCCTCACAGTCATGGGCGTATTTTAGGTCAGACGCCTAGCAACCATACAGACAGATCAACCGCTTCCATCCGGTTTGACACTGGGAATATATAAAACCCTTGTCATTTCGGATTAGGCAGCAGTTTCATTCCTGAATACTCAGATGTCATCCATGTCTCTCTCTCTCTCTTCCTCTTGAAAATGGAAGCTACTCACCGGGATACCCTGAGGAAGAATTATTCTGGCCTCATGCAAACTATACAGAGAGTGGTCGACAGACTGGTACAGTTGGGTGTGCTCGATAACTTCATGAAAGCGGACATTATGGAGAAACTGTCCTTTGACAGGGTCAGAAAACTACTCACCATACTTCCGAGACGAGGACCTCAAGCTTACTCCCTCTTCTGCAAAGCACTGCAGGAATGTGGAGAGACAGAAGCCATGACATTGCTGGGACTAGAGACAGACAAGACCGAATGTGATGATGGGTACTTATGTATGGACAGTATTCCTTTCAAACCGCAGTTCCAAGAACGGCTGAATTCCTTTCAGTCTTGGCCTGTACAGGTGAAACAGAGTCCTAGTCACATGGCCCAGGCACGATTTGTGTACTTGCTCAGTGTGTTCAATGTGGTGTCATTCTCAAGAACTGGGAAGTCGATGATGATCCCTGGGTCGAACATGAAAAGTGGTCTCCAAACTGTCCGTATTTGACTCTGGTAGGAGTCCCTCAGACAGAGATGGAACGTTGGGGTAGTCTTGTAGATTTGTAATGTAAAATACTGTCTATTGTTGGGAAATAAATGAATATGAGAGTATATGTGTTGTCTGTGCATAAATAGAGATTTACTCATTGCGATCAGACAGAAACCTGTTTTCTAGAATTATGGCCAGGTACGTGTTGAAACATTATTCATTTTAAGGGACATATGAATGTTTCAAGATGTTGAGGAAATTCTACAAGACATCTTAGACATGAACAGAGAACAGATTCTTGTCGTCAATGGTATTATCAATAGGTTATTAAAAGGAAGATTACCAGTGACTCGATATGAAAGACGTCGTTTCCTGAGGAAAAATGATAGCAATAACTATCTAGCTGTGTTACGAAGATTCGTTCACCCTCTGTGGACGACACACAGCTTTTGGAAGAGTCTTTTCTCCAGTAACATGCCTATCGTTGCATTTGTTTTGAAACCACAGTTTGTCAAAATGCCTGGTTATTCAATAAAGCATTGGCTTAGAGCTATGGCTTCATATGACTAGCAGTGATACTATACCAAGCCATGGATGGCCATTTAAGATATAAATGACCACGAGGACAATCTTGCATCATTTAGTTGTGGACCAGTGACAGTGACACATCACCTCAAGTCGCTCCCGTTTTGGTATTCATTATCAATAATCCACGATACAAACTCTTTGTACCCGATGCTGAAAAATGGACTCGGTTTTACACGCTACAGGCTGAAGGGAAAGGAGATCCTTATCATTCCATCATGCATGGAGGAGAAAAATCTGCCATGATGTCTGTGGATCGCTTTTTAGAACTGTACGATCCAGAGTGGAAGAAAGATAAACAAAAACAAACCTCAGAACAACAACCTAAAATTAATTTCGTGACCCCATCTCAAAAAGTGGTCGAACAGGCGAAAGCAAAGTTGAATAGAGAAAGGCAAAGGTTCATTTAGCCAGGGGGAACTACAACGGAAACAGTGTCAAAAAAGAAAATGAAAATAGATTTTTAGATAAAAGTAGCTGCCAGAGAGTCTGCCACTCATTTAGACTTGGACCACCATGGAGGTAACATGTCCAGATTGTCAGAGACGGTTTTCAAGAAAGGATGTTATGCTGTCACACAGGAAACATAAGCACATTAATGATTTTGAAAATCCATCGCCGCCGCCGCCGCAATTGCCAACACTAGTGCAACCACATTCATCGGAAAGTAATACCCAGGACGAATTTAGACTCTTACACCCGTTTACCATGATTGTTTCTGGGCCGACCTCCTGTGGAAAAACCTACTTGGTGAAGCAGCTTTCAGAAAGATTGAACATTAAACCTTATCCCGAACGTATTCTATGGCTCTACAAACGATGGCGGTCCCGGTATAATGTCATTCAAAGTTGTGTTTATCCCTACGTTGAGTTCCATCAAGGCATTCCTACTGACCTGGAAAGGGATGAGTTTCTGAACCCTCATGTGGTGAATGTCGTTGTGCTTGACGACTTAATGTTCACAGCGACCAAAGATCCACGCATTACAGATCTGTTTAGGGAAGGAAGTCATAATCGGAATCTCTCAGTCATTGCCTTGAACCAAAATTTGTATTACACTAAGGATCCCACTCAATGAAGAAATTGTCATTATCTACTTCTGTTCAATAATCCTATTGATGCACAATCCATCATGACTTTGGCGAGGCAAATGTCTCCGGGTAACACAGGCCATTTCATGGACCAGTTTCAAAGGGCTACCCAGAAGCCTTATGGACAGTTGCTGGTTGATCTAAAACCCCAAACACCTCCCCATTTGCGACTTTGTCCTAATGCGTTCAGTTTAAGAGGAAACCTCCAAGCTAGGACGATTCAGTCAGAGTTCGACGTTCATCGTGAGCAGAAGTGTGAAGAACAGCTCTCAGCCATGCCATCTTGTGATGTCTGTGGACTCACGTTTCAAGATCCTTCTGATTTGCAAAAGCACAGGCGAAACTTGTGTCCCGAAAAGTCCAATGGGGGTTCTCCTGGAATACCCCAAGTTAAAAGGAAATGGGAGCAAGACAACTCTGATGTGAAGAGACCACGTCCTCTGTCACAATGTGACTATTGTGGTCAAGAAGTGTTTATCAGTAACCATAACTTACAACGACATTTACACGACAAGCAATGTACTGAAATGGATCAGGATGATTACGATGATGAATCATCAAGCAATGTCAACAACAGGAAAAGTACGATGGCTGATCACGAAGAGCAAGGTATCCGCCAAATGTAATCACGTACACGTGAGCTGAATAGAGATGTAGTGGATGCGAAACGCCAGCTGTACACGACGAGAGGTTTCAGCGAGGACGTAATCCAAACCAGACTGAAAAAAATTAACCTAGATCGCGTTTTAAGGAGGCGAATGCTCGCTTTATTACTTATCTGTATCATATGCAGTTGGGCCCAAAGACACAAGGAATAGTAACAGAAGTAAATGATAGCAATAATATGTATGATGATGTGTTTTCCAAATTGTACAAATACAAGGCTTTGGCGGAAGGGTTGACTGAGGATGATGATGATGATACAGACACCCTATCTGAGACAGAGAGCGAAGGACAGGAGGATGATGAAGGACAATGACACGTACAGTAGACTATTGGGCGTGCTCCTATCCCATAGTTTTACTCATTTGAAAACAGAGCTAATAAACCATGAAATCTATATATCTTTTGTGTTTCTCAATGAGTGGTAACCACCTTTAGTCACAAAGTGTGTGTCAATTGGATGCTCCTCAGGGAGTTGTCCATTGCACATGGGAACATGCAACTATTTACACCAATGTGTTGTCTGACACTTTCCTGATGGAAATCTGATGAAGCGCACGTATATATGAGTGTATTCAAGTTATTCATTTATGTTTGTTTTAAAATGTCTTATCATGGGGCATTCATTCGATCCTATTTAGCCAGAGCAAGTTCACAATTCCGTCCTAGTAATAATGCGAGCGCCCTCGTACGCGTACACTCAAAACAGTCGACAGAGACATGACTAAAGCCGATTCACTAATACATATTTAAAATGCGGTAGTTTAACGGGACGCTATGACAAACACTTTGTGTACACGCGAAAGCGTTAACGGATGCGCGCGAATTAACTGCTCGCGTTTAAACCATGCAAATGTGTTTTCTGTTTTAAAACTACGACGTCTGATAAGCATCTGATAAGTGCCTAGGCGCGATGATAAACAACCGCCCTTTAAGCCATGACATATTTCCTGTACACGCCACAGGTTCACGGGCGCTTGTGACGTGTTTAAACCGAGCATCTGACACATATGTTTTCTGTATTCATAAACAGAGCGATTACTGTCTTGTGGGTGGTGATTCGTCATGCCTTAATGGGCGCCCGCCCGTTCAGGTATGTGAGCGATTATCATTTACGCTCTGTGTGTGTGTGTGTGTGTGTCTGTGTGTGTGTGTGTGTGTCTGTCTGTCTGTCTGTGTGTCTGTGTGTGTGTGTGTGTGTGTCTGTGTGTGTGCTTGTCAAAATCGGCAAGTGTCTACATGTAGCACAGAGGAAGTCGGCAAGTGATGCAAGGTGATTTCATGATGGGGTTTATATAGGTAAGACATGAAACCGGAAAAAACTGGTTTCACGTCAGACGTCTAAACTGATGAGGTCACGCAGGTGTTCGTTGGCGTGATGTCGGTTTCCCAAAGGTGCGCGGTCATTGAACCCCTCAGTCGGTCCGATATGTGTCACACCACAGTCATTCACCCCCACCCTCGGTGAAATGAAGTCACCGCCATAGTGTTCTCCAAGGCCATTGACGAAATGCGCTCACGCAGGTCTTTGATGATGTCATTTTTGGACTATTCGAGCCTGTAAACAACAAATATGACCATGCCACGTGATATGGACATTTTGACATACACCTGTGTGTCCGGTCGATATATTGATGGAATGTTTCATAACGTGGTGAATATCCATGTTATTACCTGAAACAAAATATAAATTCCGTTTGTTCCGACCACAGTGCTCACAATGATCAAACAGCGTGAAAAAGATCTAATTGTTGCATGAGTGCAAGTAAATATTGTTTATATACGAAAATTTATAAACCAGGTTGGTATTTTCTGGCGTTTTAAATTTACATGTAATGTATGATTTATATTTGTATTCAATGTGAATTTGAAAGAAAAAAGTGAGCGCACAGTGTAAATATAGTTTCTATGCCGAAATGCCGTATTCACTACAATAATGAAGTTGACTATCCACATAGTTATTTTTTTCATCTTTACAACTTCTAAAATGACTCTCGAAGAAGATGAATTTGAAATTTCAAACAAAACTGAGACATTGCAGTCTGTTGGACACGTTTGCCACCAATCTACACGTGATACGGCCGTTAACTACCACTAATTCAGACTTTAACTACCCCTGATTCAGGCTTTATCAACCAGTGATTCAGACTATATCTCCCAGTGATTCGGGCTTTAAATATCCGTGATTCGAGCTTAACTATCAGTGATTAAAGCTTTAACTTCCAGTGATTCAAGCTTTAAAGGTTTCACAGAGCGGAAAAAATGTACGTGAAAATAAATTGAAATATAAATAATATATCCCAGTGTCGCCATATAAGAATCTGTATTGAAACATCAGAATCAGTTCAACATAAATTACATAAGGATTGGTAAAATCAAGCCGTAATGGCTTATTTGAATACCTCTCCATTACATCAATATATGAATACAAGAAATATTAAATTATACGCAGCATGACAATGAAACTCTCTCTCTCCTTGATTGATAAATGTCCTAGACTGTGACAAATCCCTGCTATACACAGGCTACATCCAAATTGTAATGAATTCACGTAATAACTCGTCAACGTATAGTATAATAGGGAAATACCATCGGACATAATTCTTGTCTCTGATACATCAAATTTGGAACTTTCCCCTACATGTCCACCAGAAAACTTGTGGGACTGAGAAGTTCAAAGGGTGGTGGAGTGTCTTCGTGATGGTCGGAACATAATGAAACAATACGAAACAAAGCTCAAACAAGCGCACTTACCCCGTGCGCAGTGTTGGTCAACCTGTAAAAATGACACACTAAGAAATTCCTATGTAATGAAACTGTACAAACTTGTAGTACCGTGTTATGCACCTTTGCGAGTTAAACCGAATACTTATACTTCAGCGAGTGGCGTAACGCTTGTGTTGTTCAGGTCACGTGAATAACCACAGGGAATATAGTAGCCCATGGAACAATGCATGTAAATTATATATGAAAGACGGGTAGCACTCAGCTGATCTGCCCAGAAGGAGCCAGCACGTCTACCTCCGTTACTCATTGGAATGACGAAAATCTGATGCACACTCAACTGGTGGAGATACACACCTATCATATATAGGCAGGACCGAACAGATGATGATATATTCACCGTTATTAGTATTCACTGCTATTAATATTCCCTATTGCTTCATTGGTCCAGGTGGGTGGGTGGGTAGGTTGGTAGGTAGGTGAAATCTGTGCACACGTGCATATGTATGTGTCCCGTCAGTGCTGTATTCATCATTAATCTCTCGGAAGGCATTTAATGTGAATTGACTAAACTAATTTCCCACCAAAGCACTAGGGATGCGTGTCACTACACTTGTTAATTAGGATTTGGCGGGTGTGAGAACATCTCATCAGTAACGAAAACACATGTTAAGTAGGATTATGGCTCACCACACAGTAATTGTACTGTATACATGTATAACACTGATAAAGTGACAACCACGTATACATTGGATTGGAATAATAACAGATTGTTTCCATAGGCAAGGGAAGACAAAATAGTAAATTAGACAACTTATAATTTGCCTGAGCTGGTAATGAGCTTTACCGACGTGACTGCCAGGATCACCTGAACCTTCTCTTAATCTGTAAAATATATTAATAATATTCCACTTATATAGCACCATTCTAGGACGAATATATAGCTCATAACGCTACGAAGGAAAATGAGTGTTCAGTGTATATGCAATGTGTGTATGTGCAATGTGTGTATACGTGTATGTTTGTACAATATGTGTAATGTGCAATGTGAGTGTGTCTGTGTTTCAATATTGAAAGAACAGACGTACCAAATCCATTGGAATCAATAGGTAGATCTACTCAGGGAAGCCATATATGCATACATATACATGTATTCTAACTGGACTGATAGTTCGGATAAAAAGTGGTTATTTGTTATCTGGCTATGTTGTCCCCGAGATACATAGCTTATCAGTTCAACCTGCCTTCCACAGCACATATTACTTACCAGCTATTTGCGGGTCGTTGTGACATCTTACGTTACCATGGTGGGGTGTCTCCAGTTTGCCAGCAGGTATTGTTTGAAGGTTCCTGATCAAAGGATCGTGCTAATCTCACAAAGAACGAATAAACTCATTCTTTTCTTCTTTAAACCATTACATATGAAAAACTTGTGGTTAGTCTTAAGCGGAACTAAACTCGTTGTTAAAACCACTTGTGGTTAATTCATACCGAGCGATTAAAAGTTGCCCAAAGTCGTCTGCTTCACTGTCGGTAGAAACTAATTTTGATAATGTAAGTAGGTGAAAACAAACTTAAATAGCATTTATCCTCAGAAAGGGCTCAGCCATTTTTGAAAAGGGTAAAGTCACGGACTAAAGTCCGTTAGAATTTATGAGATTTTGCTTTGTTTTCATCAAGTTAGAAAATCAAAACTACTTTCTACTAGCAGTTAAATATGTATTTGAATCATGACCAAAAGGATTTTGCAGGACACAACTTGTAATAAAACGTCTTCCACGGAGGAGAGGTGGGGGTCGAAGTGACAATACTGCGCGATAAATTTCTTCAGTTACAAAATTCACTTGGTTCATAAACGTTCAGTCACCTGTATAAAGACACTAGTGAATGTACGTCTTTGCTATTATAATCCACAGCACTTTACAACCATACTTGTATGCATTGGGAAACTTAATATAAAGAAGCGATCTGCTGATACTTATAGAGAATGTATAACAGAAATGTAATATCTAGACACTTTATAGTTTGCCAATGTGAAATCATAACTCGCACGCACGTCCTATTACGTGTATGTTGTCTATACAGGGATACTTTAAAACAGGGATAGGTCACTCGCTTGCTTTCTTTAATAACGGGAGCCTCGTCATGCTCCAATGCACACATTGACTTGGCTCTTTCCCAGTGCAACTTAAGTTGTGTTTAACATGGAGAATATATGGAGTATATACGTTGTAGATTTTCCTGTTTTAACCGAACTTAAGCCAGTTTATTGTGTCAGTCGGAATTTTACAATGAATGAATTATAGTAAGAATTAAGAGCAAGAATTATGTGAATGAATGAAGTAAAGAAAAAGAATACAAGACAGATGGTAGGTATGTGAATGAATGACAGAATAAATGATACACCACGGCCTTCCCTTCCAAAACATGTTAAAGAACGCAAAAGTATCGCGAGAACACGTGTTAACATCAGCTGTCCTTTCACAAAATCTACTTTGAGACATTTGTGTCTACATTAATAATCAATTCAGATATCTTGTTGCATGTGGGGAATGGAATGGACATTAACAAAATGTTAACTGACACTGTAACACTGCCCTCAAAAATAAAGTGTAAAACTCTCACAAAACGTTCTAAACACCTTTCCATCTAAACACCTTTCCAGTTTTGCCTAACATTTTGTTTTAGATTATGGAACTATCACTATTACTTGCAAACACATTTCACTTGATAGTATATTCCCGTTATAAGAATTAAAGGTGTATATGAAAGATGTTTTTTAAGTAATAATTAGAAACACTCAAACAAGGACGTATAGTACTTCAATGGCGGATCAGAGCAGATCGGCGATATGTCACATTTTTCACACACCTCAAATACACCCTAATATATTGTTTTAGATTATGGAACTATCACTATTATTTGCAAACGCATTTCCAACAATAGTTTCCTGCTCTTTGATTTAGATTGAATATCGTGTGACTCAGCTCTAGGCATTTGCTCAGGATCAACCTGTGTGGACGGTTGATCGTGAATTTCTTTTACGAACTAAGCCCTTCTGGCCTGTCTTGCCTCTCCAAGTTCTTCCATCCAATACTCATGGCGCCATTCGCAGTAAGGCCGCTTTTCACTAGCTAAGCTAAGTGATTCTCTTCCGAATAGTTAAGGTGTCAAATGTGGCATCTCATTTCTGAGATTTTCTAAGATGAATCGTTTTGTATTTCATCATTTGTTTTCTCAACAACTCGGCAGCTTAATGGACTTACGGATCCAAACCTGTTAATTATGTTGGCAACGTGGTAGACCATGCAGTGTATGTAGGAAGTATTGTTCATTCTCCGACAGCCGTCAGATGGAGGAGCCAAGGTGAGAAAACTCTCGATCCAGGACTTGGCAGCTTCAAACACTGCATGGTCAGACATGCATGCATCGTCAGAAGTGATGAGGTATTCGCCAGACGTCATCCATATTGAACATACTGTAGATTCCGTCCCGGAGCAAAGATCCCACCAAGTCCCAGTGACTTAGCGAGAAGTGTCTTCTTGTCATGACCTGACCGGGTTGTCCATTTTAGAGTCCTTGTTCTCCCACACCTTGAATGGTACCCAACAGCTACAGGTGCAGTGCATTAGGTCATCTAAGTGTATCTTGGGTTTCTTCTGAAAGCCTTATTGCCTCATTGATCAGATTGCTCTCAAGAACATCCGTTACTCTGAGAAGACAATGGAGCTCATCAATGACATAATTCTCCAATGGAACGTCCAGCGGAGGGTCGTGGTGGGCGCCATACATCATTTTGTCCGCATGTTCCTGGATCGTTTGAAGAGTCCTTTTCATTTCTCCAATAATATTCCATTGCAAAAGATATGTCGTGCCTGTCATCCATGTGCACGAGACATAAAGGACATGCAAAATGTCCTTTTGCGCCTCCTAAGCTCAGTATGGTCAGTATCATTTTCATGTTAGAACAAAACACAGCGTCTGTTGCCATGAATGTCTGTTCACCAACAGAAATACATAACAGTGACACGGTTCAGATTAGGATCGCCTTCTAACTTCTGTGCCACCTTCTTCTACAGTTCATGCCTGGAGCTTAGCATGGCCTCTGACACATATTCCCTAGAACGCCCTTCACTTCTGTGGAAGATGTCATGTCATTCTTCATGCTGATAACGGAATGAGATCTTGGAAGTGTAGGAAACAGCTGGGCAATTTCGTGATACGCTGATGAACTCATTCCAAACCTGTCCAGCACAACAACTAAGGAACGAAGGGTCTCCTTCTCAGGTTCTGGTAGCTTGGAGTAGCTACTTTTGCAGTACGTAATGTTGATATCCCCAGCATTACCATTCGCATGTTAGTCGTTTGGCTGTTAACCCATATTCTTTCCAAAACTTCGGTGTTTTCTCAAACTTCTCTCGAATTTGTGAGTCGTCGTCTAGACTGTCACTTGGTGAGACTATCACTATTCACTGGGGTGTCTATGGCATCTTCAGCTAAAGAGCACCGTATTTCGTCACACTCAGCTTCTACTTCCACTCTGTTCCAGTCAAATTGTTACACATACTTACCATTATTCCTTTCCGATGATTTCAACATTTCCTTACTCACATTTCATTTTCTGTTTCCCACCTTTCATTTTCTTCAATTTGAAACACAATTCCACATTGGGTAGCTAGCCTGTTCTCTATCATCCTGGTGAGTCCTGATCTAAGGAGAGACCATATAATAGATCTAAGTAAGCTGGAAGTTGAAGTTTATCAAATCGTCATGCTTTTCTTTTCCTTTCTTTATAAGGAAGAGATTTGTCATTAGCACTGCGAATTTATCATCTTTCCAGAGGTATTTTGAGTTGATGCATGGGCTTGGTTCAGTTTCAGAGATGTAGTGTCCTTGAACTTACTGAAACACAACTGTCTCCTCGAGGATGATATTTCAATGTTGAACTTGTCTTGGCGATTCGTCCGTCATGCCCGGTGTACTTTTTCTCAACCAGGGTTTAGCTGTGATCGGAAACAACACATGTGCCTTCATCGCGTCAATGCTATTCCACGAGCAGGGTGGAAGATATGTATGTTCTAGCTCCTCTCTGTCTAAAAGAGGTCAGTCCTAAATAAGGCCCGACAACTTTAGGCCCCGGGTCTTCAATCTTGACTGAAACAACTGTCGAACGTCATGGAAAAAGGTCTCTCTTTGAGTAGCTGAGATCTCGGGTTGGTCGAACGAGTGTCTGATGCTGGTTGTGTTATAGAGTAACAATGTAAAAACTGTACAAAACATATTCCACATTGTTACTCTATAACAATATATTGTTTGAAATAAAGACCATTTATACATTTCATTTACTGTATACTAAATGTTACTGTAGAAAATTCATCTGGCAAAGGTAAACACACCTCAGATAAGCTCCTTTCAATAACCATAAATTAAACCCTATCGCTTCCCTCTCGGCTTGTCAAAACAACTACCGCTTTATAACCATCAGTATAGCCCCCGGCCAGGACTTCCTGGCCAGTATCCCATTGTCTTCTGGCTAAGCTCGTGAGCACTGCTCACTCCATTGTTTTAAGTTTTCTGAATTACCTTTGCCAGTCTCTGTGACATTACACAAGCCTACGGCGTAAATATGCCACACTACTGCATTGTTCATTTAGCTTTAACCAAAAGAGTTATTGTGAAACATTGCCGCGGGTCTTACCCCAACAGGTTTGACTGCATGTTCCCTGCACATAAATACAGGGTATCGTCCCCTCATCTTCACTCTTGAACTGCAGTCAGACTTGTTGGTCATATTTTGATATTGTTCAGGTAAGACCTTGCATTCTGTATTTTGTGTATGTATTACTTGACTTACGTTTCATTTATGAAACGTTACTAAGTCGATGTTGGATTTACTATTTTGTACTTGAATTATTTTGAACTTATATCTGATTAAATTTATAACTCTCATTGTATTACTTGAATACGTATGATTAAAACATTCACTGGTAACATTTATGTAACGTGTACGCTTAATAAAGTTATATCCTATTCTATTGTAAGTCATGATATGAAATATTAGACCCTATATTGTATATGTAACTTACTATCATTTTACTCTTGATGTTATTCAGGTACTTCTATCTATATAATAGTAAAACATACAGACATAAAAGTAATCTACAACGATGTTATCATTTCTGAAATCTGTTACAGACGATATTAATAATCCGTTTAGGAGATAAACATCATGTGTTGGCCAATTTCCGGGTGTTATTGAGTATTTGAAGCACGGGAATGCATTTAGAACCGACGGCGTCAGCCGGAGGTTTCAAATGAAATATTCCCGTCGGTTCCAAATGCATTCCCGTGCTTCAAATACTCAATAACACCCGGAAATTGGCCAACACATGATGTTTATCGACATTGTAAACAAAAAAGTAAACCAAAGGGGTTTTACTGTCTGCACTCGTTTACATCGAGTATGAGTACAGCAGTAAAGTGTCATCAGCAGGCCGTTTCAGCTGGTTCCCATGGTAGCATCTGGAGTTGCTCATTTGTGACGTCATTCTAACTTTACGTCACAATATGATTTGAATGACGTCACCACTGTTGATGACACAACAAAACAATTGTTTACGTGTAAATACGCAGTGAATAGTCTTGCAGTTTCCGGGAATCTAATACCATTTGATCATGTTTTTCAACCAATCAGATTACAGAACACAGTGACTTTTGGTTTACAATGATTATTAATATATATTGACGTTATCAATTCTTGCCGTTTTCAATAAACACTCTTGAACTGCAGTCAGACTTGTTGGTCATATTTTGATATTGTTCAGTTTTAGATAACTTGTGAGATACAGGCAAACAGCCCGATCACAGTTGGAATGTGCCGATCCGGTTCCCAGGTCGACTGCTCGGTGGGATACCCCTGCCACTTGACAAGATATCCTGTACCCTGAACAGAAGGGGGAAACATGTATTAAGTTCCATGCCAAATAAAGCAGTAGAATGGATTTGTGCCACACGAGATCAACTTATTGTTAGTTTCAGTGTGTACATTAGAATTGCCATGTAATACCGAATATATGTCATACCCATGCTGATAAATGTCCATTGGAAACCGTAAGTCGTTATACACGGGACTAGTAAAGAAACAGGGAATACTGTTCGCGACCACGGGATTGGGCCCAGTTTGAAGAGGTGTGTCTGTCGAACTTATGGTAATTTATATCGCTACACCTGAGCCCGAGGCGCGCATGGATTTCTTGATGTTGTCTATTGCCAAAGTTGATATGAAAGAAGAACGAGACACCTTTAGGAGTAGATATTAAACGTTTGAAATCAGAATGATTATTAACAGGGCTTGTTGAATGTGGCAGATAGATCCATTGTCTAATTACATCTGGTATTAAGGATCTAGCATAGAGAGTAGATCTGCAATTGCTATAGCGAATTTGTCCCGAATTTCTTAGCGTGCAGTTGTAATTTTAGATAGCATTTTCCCAAGTCCCTCAGATTATTATGATTATTATTATTTGGCATCTCAATTACGCGAATACCAACTTTATAGTATCATTGCATATGAGTTCAATGATGCATATAAGATTAGCATGCAAATGTTTGGATATCTCGCTGCAGTTATATGAACTGACAATGAACTGAGTAATTGAATACACCCTCCATTAAAAAAACTTGTTGGTGTTAAGTTAAGGAAACTACTGACTAATCTACTAAGCACAAAGAATGACACCTTACCTCTTTGACACGACGACGAGTGGTTATACGTTCAACTTGAAAAAGTCCAGGTAGAGCTGATCTTGATCGCGATCGAGGTGAAGATTGCATGGGCCCTTCGTGTATGCGCTTCCAGTTTGTGGTCCCTCGTGTACGTAGATCCACCGTCTTATGCAATCTGTTGTTAATCGCCAAAATCACAAACACAAATGTCTCCCGCACAAAGGAAAGGTATAACCCACATTGATATGTGCTTCGGTTATATACACTTCGTAGCTGGCGTTAAAAGCAACTTGACAGAGCTGATTCACGACACTGTGTGGAAAGAGGTGACTTCATTCTTTAGATGAATGTGTCGCCCTGTTAGTGCCTCTTGGCAGATTTGTACACATTGCTATCACTACTCAAGCAAATATTTGTATAAGTGTAGAGCGAGAATATGTTTGTTTTATTAAAAACTAAATTTTTGAAAATCATTTGAGTTTCAATATGATAAAGCTATATGTTGTGAAGCTACAGCGTGTTGTATTTAATTTGATACTGGTATATGGTCTCTGTGTGAAAGTAGCCCAAAATACATGATTTCCGTGTGTAAATGTATTTCACTGCACAGTTATATCATTTCAAACAACAGATGAATGTGAATACGACATAAAGCTACTTAGTATTGCATTATAATAGAATGTGGAAGTTTTAGGGAGGTTTTCTAAGCGTCCTTCTTTGTAATCTTAGAGGACACGCTTCGTTGAACACAGTCTTACTAAGGGCCTAGTGGTCATGATTCCTGCACTTGTGGAATGGAACATTCGACAAAACATGTACAATGACCCAATGAGAACCTTACGCTATGAATTAGAAATATTCGTTTTGCAGTTTGTTTTAGATTTATACGAGATTCTTCTTCACCTCATGTTTGAGAAACACTAATTCGTGACTTTAGAATGTTATGGATCCATTTTAATACAACCTTCTGTTGCGTGTGAATATGTATGTCGATATTCTTACTGAGTATGATACGGGGAGTACAACTGTCATTTTTTAGTGATTCAAAATCAATGAAATATTATTAAACCAACGACCATGACACGTTATATTGACAAACTGGATGCATAAACAACTTCTTGTTTTTCGTGAGAGTTCGATGCAGAGATTTGTACGATTATCAGTTTTGTTTGACAACCACAAAGAATCTGTATCGAAACTTCAGAATCTAGTGTAAACATATATCAGTTCTATGATTCCACGATGTCATTTAGAAAAATGCAAATGCAAATTTCTGCGGATGGGACTCAACCAAAAATGTACTTAGGAAGAAAGTGAAATCCCAAATATGACATATGTTCACACTTGCATTTGACCACTTTCTAAATGGCATCGTGTAATCATAGCTTTCGGCCGTGGGAGCCGTGCCAGTTTACATCTATCAGAGGGGTACACAAAATACGCAGTCTAGACTTCCAGTTGTCCGGCATTTATTTTGTGGAAGTCGCGGTGGCTGAGTGGGCTAGGCGGCTGACTTTGTGCGCTGGCGACTAGGTGCCTGAATCTGAGGGTGCGGGATCGAATCCCGGATGGGACTCAACCAAAAAAGTACTAGAATTTGTACTAAGAAAGTGAAATCCCAAATATGACATAATTATGTTGCATATATCAATTCAACGCATAAATTAAATAAGGATTGGTAAACAAGCCGTTATGGCTTTTTTGAATACCTCTCCACTACATCAATATATGAATACAAGACATATTCGATTATACGCAGCATTCTCTCTCGTTATAACCATGGACCACATTTTTCGTTCATTACACCCTTAGTTCGCTACATGTGTTCCGACTAAATCTAATATGGAACTATGATCCAACGCCAAAAGATCGTTCGGCCTGGCCACCTGTTCGATCAGGGATCAATACTGACGTCAGATGCTGGGACCTGCAGATAGTGTATAATAAATTGGATTTTCTGTTGCATATTTTCTAACTTATGTTGCAACTGTTAGGTAAATTTATGACTGTATATTGACATGTTTTATGGACAAAGAAACGTCTTTATTCACGAAATATATGTATCAACACTGTCCATGTTTCCACAATGTCAAGCTTCTACTGTAAAATTGAGCATCTCATGTCGTATCGTTACGTTTAACAGTGTACAGTTTGGTGGAGCGCAAACCAATAGTCGTGCACTTGTCCCTATGTTTAAAGATTAAAAAAGAAAGGGAAAATTTAGCAATATTTTAAAGTGACATTCAAAGACGTTCTGACATTTGTATCTTGACTGTCACAAATCCCTGCTGTACACAGGCTACATCGAAATTGCAATGAATTTAAGCAATAACTCGTGAAAGTACAGTATCATAGGGAAATAGCATCGGACATAATTCTTGTCACTGGTACATCAAATTTGGAACTTTCCTCCATATGTCCACCAGACTGATAAGTTGGACGGGGGGGAGAGGGAGAGGGGGGAGGGTGTTCGTGGGGGTCGGAACATAATGAAACAATACGAAAGAAAGCTCAAACAAGCGCACTTACCTCATGCGCAGTGGTGGTCAACCTGTTAAAATGACACACTAAGAAATTGCAATGTAACTGTACAAACTAGTAATAGCGATCGCGAGTGATGCAGCTCTGAGAGTTAAACCGAATACTTATACTTCAGCGAGTGGCGTAACACTTGTGTTGTTCAGGTCACGTGAATAACCACAAGGAATATAGTAGCCCACGGAACAATGTATGTAAATCATATATGAAAGACAGGTAGCACTCAGCTGATCTGCCGGGAAGGAGCCAGCATGTCCACCTCAGTTACTCATCGGAATGGGGAATATCTGATGCACATTGTGCTCAAGGAGATACACAGCTATCATATATAGGCAAGACCGAACAGATCATGGTGTATTCACAGTTATTAATATTCACTATTGGCAGGGCAGGGCAGGGCAGGGCAGGGCAGGGCAGGGCAGGGCAGGGCAGGGCAGGGCAGGGCAGGGCAGGGCAGGGCAGGGCAGGGCAGGGCAGGGCAGGGCAGGGCAGGGCAGGGCAGGGCAGGGCACCCCGCCTTCCGGACGATTTGACTTGAAACGAAACTTACGTTCAGTAATTGTACTCGGTTAATCGGACCCCGCGTTTCCGGACCCGGGTGAAGGATTTTCAAACCGTTCCCATAGAACGGTTATTATCGTGTTTTCAGGACGCACAAATCTGTGCACACGTGCATATGTCAATACTGTTTCAGCACGACGAAGTGCAATTTAATGTGAATTGACTAAACTAATTGCCCATCAAAGCACTAGGGATGCGTGTCACTACACTTGTTAATTAGGATTTGGCGTGTGTGAGAACATCTCATCAGTAACGAAAACACATGTTAAGTAGGATTATGGCTCACCACGCTGTAATTGTACTGTATACATGTATAACACTTACAAAGTGACTTGTCTTCCCACTTACCCAACTTCTATTGTTTCAGTAGAAGAAATCACTGGCGTGTGATAATCCCTTTAATCCCTTATTTTGTTCCCAGTGAAAGAGTATCTGATACAAAATGTGGTAAAATGATACTACATTTGATTAAATATTTGTCTATATTTATTTATCATATATGTACAAGTAATCTAGTCATACAGCTCAATACAAAATACTACTAAATCATGTTATTGTTGGCGTCGCCATACCATATGCCTTTGTTTATAAACATCACCATGGCACGAGATGCTGCAAATATTACGTCAATACATGACGCCATATGCATGAATTACTACGTTATCACACGACGCGACAGTATTAATAACTGCGTGTAACTTCACTTCTCGCGTTTCACTTCTCACGTTACCACCGACCTTGCCTGTCAGCCGGAGGTTTCAAATGAAATATTCCCTGACTTCAAATACTCAATAAAACCCGGAAATTGGCCAGCACATGATGTTTATCTCCTAATTTAACAATGAAGGATTATAATATTTATTAATGATGTTAACAGCCATAAACATTTGGGACTTACTTGAAGCATGATTGATCCTGGACTGGCCATGTTAACTGTATCGCTAAAAAGGTTGCGCCCTTGGTAAACTACCTTAGAGGTTTCAAATATCGTCTCTCACGGAAAACTTTACAAACAATGTATAGACAATTAATTTTGCCTAATTTCGACTATTGTTGTCACATCTGGGACAATTGTACCAAACAGCAAGCAATAATACTTGAAAAACGTAATCTTGATGTACTTAGAACTATTTGTGGTTCTGTTCGCGGTATGAGTCAAAAGAAAACTTACGATGAGACAAATTTTCAACCACTGTGTACTCGGAGACACATCCAAATACTGACATTTTTCTATAAAATGTTTAATAATTTAACTCCAAAATATTTGAGCAGTCTTGTTCCTCCTAAGGTATCTGACACTGCAAACTACAGTTTCCTTGACCGTTTGAAACTCCACACTATCGATAGTAAAAGAGCAATTTGTGCGAAGTCATTTCTCCCAGATACTATAAGATTATGGAATTCTTTGTCTACTGATCATAGAGACTCAGATACTTTGGGTAGTTTTAAGAAACAAATTAATGTGTCAAATAGTAAAAGTCGCGTAATAGTAATAGTAATAGTCAAAACTACTTAGTCTATAATTTAAACTCCTGTCCTTGTTCTTATGGCTACTCTTACGAAGATCCAATTCACTATTTCTTTTCGCGCATTAATTACGCTGGCATAATACATAACATGCACTTCTATATCAAAGGATATGATATCAAATCAATACTATACGGACACTCTAATGGATCTGCTAAAGATAATCTTGAACTATTAGAATCTATTCATTCTTTCATTGTACTCTCAGGCAAATTTGAGTTGTAATATTAAAAACGAATTTGCACTTCCGACACTACTGATTCTAATGTTATAGGTGGCTATGTTAACAACTTTTGATTGTTATATATTCAGAAGGCTATTGTTTATTGTTCGTTATTAGCATGCTTTCCTCCTCATGGCTGTTATATCTAAGTTATTTGTATCCCGGGGCGGTATTCACGTAAGCAACATACCGCTTGTTTACCAAACCGATTCCTCTTTTGGAAATAAATATGTTCAAACCACATAGATCCAAACTTGTTAACAGCACCGCCCCTAACGCCCGAGCCAGTTTTCCAAACCACGGCAGCACAGCCGGCGCCAAACACGCACTCTATGTTTCAGCAGGCGGTAGACGCGCACATTGAGTTTAATCCCGATGTAGCAGCACGCACAGCCCCTTATGCAACTAGCATATTTAGCTTCGAATGGGAAACTTCACATTTGAACATTCCCACAATCAATTGCAAACATCCTACTCCACAACAGTTAATGCAGGTTTGCCCCGCTTTCCTACCACACAGACCACACCGGACCTCACGCTAAACATTCTGTCAGGCAAACAAATTGGAATGGTGAGTTCGTAGACTTTTAGGCACTCCTACCTTCGCACGACGCTGCGCAGGACGACTATGTCCCGTTGCAAATGGTTTGTAACCAGTCGGGTCAGGTTATATTCAAACCGGCAGGTAAGCAATCTTCTAAAACCTTCACTATTGCCTCCTGGACCACGGCCCTCCACACTTGTGTGAGTATTTGACCCGTGAAGGTCCCGGGGTAGAATAGACCTTCAGCAAAACATGCTTGCCATAAAAGGCGACTGTGCTTGTCGTATGAGGCGACTAACGGGATCGGGTGGTCAGCCTCGCTGACTTGGTTGGCACATATCATCGGTTTCCCAGTTGCACAGATCGATGTTCATGCTGTTGGTCACTGGATTGTCTGGTCCAGACTCGATTATTTACACACCGCCACCATATAACTGGAATATTGCTGAGTATGGCGTAAAACTCAACTCACTCACTCACCCATTGTGAGGATTTACCTACAAAAACACCCAGGTACAGTGCAATAACTGTTGGGATATGTTGATGCAGTTCAGGGCGCTGAATACATGTCCGGTAATGTCTCGTGGTACACCTACGATTATTATTTCCGCCATAAATTGGCTAGGGATCGCACGCATTCCTGGGGCGCCATCGATGGCGATCTGTGACTCCGTTACATGGTTCAGGGTAGGTAGTATTATACTACTAAAGACACAAAAACTAGCACTGCTAGTCCCGTCACCGCCGTCACTGATAAGCAAGTCTGCCGGGATTTAAATCTTTCTCAGTTTTCAAGATCATCTTGCAAGTATCCTCACAAATGTTCAAAATGCAAAAAGTTCAAACCATAGTGCCCGGCAATGCAACTCTTTTCGCAAGAAAACGAAAGACAAGACACAAGTGGAAATCGGGGCAAAAGAAACTTTTGGCTTTTCATGTTTTCACAATACTGCTTTCCATTGTCAGGATTCCATTTAAACCTACATTGAACACCGCTATTAACATTATCCTCCGAGACTGGCACATCCACAATAAACAGCCCAGAATATAATACTGTGAGGGTAAGATGATCAGATTCCATACGAGAGACAACTTTAAAGACCTCCGCACAGTGGTACAAAGAGGAAGATACTAGAACATAATCAGGTGTACTGTACATAGTTGGGCCAATGTAGGTGAAGTCGCCTTCATCAGGAATCCTGCCATTTAATAAATACAAATCCAACATTTTACACAATTCCAGAAGATCTCTTCCACAGTTGTTCACAACTTGGTCTTTGTCTCAACGGTTAGGAGACAATGGTGGAGCATCAAACTCCTCATATGTGCCATCATCTAGTGGCAGGAAATCAGCACTATCAAAACAAATATAGTCCAGCTCTGTGCCAGTGCGGCTGTTTAAGTCGCCAATGATAATAAAATCACAATTAGGAAATTCTTCCTTTAGTGTAACAACATAATTTTCAATAGGTTCCATGTTATCATTACAAGAGGGCGTTTCTGGTTTTATGTAAAGACATCCGAAAATAATTATTTTATTTGGGTTTAAAGGAGAAAAACACAGCCCTACCACTCATCGCGAATTCTCGTGAATAGAGATGAGATAACATTGCTTATATATATAACAACAACACCACTATACCGTCCTAGAGTTTTACGTTTAGGTTCCACCGACTGAAAAGCTGTAAAATCGTCGAGTATTTGATTGAAGTCCTCATCAGTTTTCAGTTAGGCATATTATTAAATACTCAGAAATAAAATGTATAAAATCAGGGTTACTAATTTTGCTGAAAAGACCATGTATATTCCAGCACAATAAATTTGTAACCAAATGCAAGTTAGGAGTGCACGAGCTTTCCGAGGGGTTGTCATTAGCAGCACTGAGGTCAAGGCCACATTGCACCAACACGCTAGCACTCTGGTCATCATGCCACGGAGTCCGAGTAGCAGAGGAACGGATAAGAATTCCCATACTGTCCCAGAGCTCCAGATAACTTTTCAAGTAATTGGGTATTTACTCCCATGTGTGTTTGTGTGTGAGTAACTGCATCTTTCTAGCAGTAACGTGCATTTTGTATACTCCCTCTAGTAAAAAGAACTGAGTACTTTTGTACAGAGTTTCTTATCCTTATTGGGTACTTAGCTCTTCTAAACATGTAAATTGGGTACTTAGCTCTTCTAAACATGTACATTGGGTACTTAGTTCTTCTAAACGTGTAAACTGGGTACTTAACTCTTCTAAACTCAATGTAAATTCGGTAGTTACCTCATCTAATCATGCAAATTTAAATGCATCTTAATAGACAAAAGGTTTTCAGTAAATACAGTATCCCCGGACAGTGGCTTCAACTATAAAACTATATGTAAATATAGGCATCTCTTACAATTAGCTAATTAGCTAACGCTGTTGTAGAGATTGTGCTCCACGACGAGTCATACGCAAGCCGATTTAGTTACTTTTGAAAAAAGTGCACAAGGTGTTAAAAACCTATTGGTGATTCTTACGCGGGTTTTTTTTCAGATTTGTAATTAATTCAGTAAATGTGATTTTTATCGAGTAAAATACGCAAATACGAGCCTTATCTGGAGCTATGCTGTCCACAGAAAATTTCACATCATCAATGAAGAGAAAGTCACCTTTAATATAAGCTGTCTTCCCCTCTTCCCTTTCTCGTTTTAGATGGGGTACCATTTGCTTTCTTCGGAGTCTGATTTTGGGGGAGAAGTCCTCCGATACCTTTCTACAGTTCCTTTGCTGCTTTATGCACCAGATATTTGTCGTCTCTTGAGATGAACTTCATAATGATCGGTGGATTAGCTCCCTGAGGTCTTTTGTGGCTCAGCCTGTGCACAGTATCGAAAGTAATATCATCACAGTTCTCCAGTTTTAGTTTATCTTTGAGAAATACCAGTAGATAAACCTTCCGTTTGGTTTCCGTTGATTCTTCTTTTACATCGTCCATGCCAATACCAAAGACAATTTAGTTCTTCTGGCGTGAATTTTCATTTTTATCAATTTATCCTCCAGGGCAATGATACTCTTTGTTTGAAGCGTTTCTATCTTTCTGAGGTCACTATTTTCTTGTTTAATAAGTTCCAGCTGACTGCTCAGTTTAGCGTTACTTTCATCGGCAGTGCGCTTGAGACTGCTCAATATTTCACCCATAGATGATATTGTCTTATTCAATGCATCAAACGTACTTGTAAGAGCTTTAATGGACTCATTCAGAGTGGGATCCATCTCTTTGTCCGGGTGTGGTCCTTTTCCTCTTGTGTTGCGGCCAGGACCGGGGTTTGACTCAATGTCTCCTGACAACGCAAGCCGAAATCTTTGATCAAAGGTAAACAAGACAGGCTGAAGGCTGTTGTTTTCGAAACCACATATGAACTTGTCTGTGCATGGTAGTTTAGCGATGATCAAAAATATAATTTCAAAGTTTCCACTCTGTATGAGCAAACTTTGACACACACACACACACACACACACACACACACACACACACACACACAAATAAAATATAAAAAAAAGAACAGTAGGCAGTGTCATGATCAGAGCTTAGAGCCCTGTACGTAAAGTCCATCGCCGGTATCCATCTTGTCTCGCATGAGTAGGGACTTACATGTTCTATTTGTTTGCATTCCCGTGACATTCTAAAACATCCAATTCTGCTACGCCAAATGTTTAAATCGTCTCCCATGCGATTATGAATCACTAGTAATAGTGATGACACCAGGTGTTTGCTACAAGGCAAGCGTATCCTGCCCCACCGGTGGCACCCGCCATATACATATGCTAAGTCTAGTCATTTCTTCACCTGAAATAATTCAGAACCCCAATCCTCACACGCAGTCTAAATCACGGTACTGAAGTTTGTGATTTGCCTGTGAGGCAGACGTACAGCTAGCAATAGACTGTATGTTGCGGTTTCCATCAAGTATTCATGCATATCGCAGGTTACTAAAGATGTACAGCCGCCAGTACACTTTACGTTAGGGATCCCGTCAAATATTCATATTCGTATTTTCGGATAATGAAAGCTCACACATCTTGGAGGGAGTGAATCACATTGCTAGGAAACAAACAGTGATCAGTAGCGCAGATCTCCACCCGGTGTCAATTCTCGGCGTTAAGATCGTGTACTCGAAACCAGTATGTCGTTTGGGCCTATTCTTGCCCATCACAGCTCCTTGCCCTTTATAGCTCCAGCTGAAAACCCGCGCTCACAACCATTATGTAACCTATTTTATCACACGGATTCTGTAAACACTTGTATCATCAAATTATGATGATATCGTAACATGAGTACCAAAGTTTTGATATGTAATACTCTTTCCGAAGGAGGTCACTCTGTGTTCAATCGCACCACTCGTCAGCGTTCGCCCCTTTTCGTAACCTCCACGGCTTGTCCCGAAATAGCACGATTTGGTCACGAATGCAACCGTACAGTGGACTGCTTTTGGCAGACATCCTCGTTGGCGTATTGAGTGAGTGACTTTTTTACGTCGCACTCCGCAATATTCTAATTATAAGTACATAATCGAGTTTGTACCGAACAATTCAGTGATCAATAGCATGAGCATCGATCTACGCAAAAGGGATACGATGACATGTGTCAACCAGGAAAGTGAGCAAGATCACCCGACCCCGTCAGCCGCCTCTTCTACGTCAAGCATGCGTTGCTAAAGAGCAATTCTAACCCGGATCGTCACGACTTTCTTGGTATAGAAATGGTTGTCTCACTTAATGATTGTCCCTCAACCACAATTTTGAATGAATCACAAACCGCTATTGCAGAACTTGATGCAGGTCTGACTGAAAGATTTCTCGGGAAGTCTTTTGGATTTCTACCCGTGAAGGTCCGGGTAAGAATATTGGCCTTCAAAAACCCATGCTTCTTACAACACAGACCACACCGGAGCTCACGGTAAACATTCTGTCAGGCAAACAAATTGGAACGGCGAGTTCGTAGACTTCCACACCTTCGCACAACGCTGCGCAGGACGACTATGTCCCGTTGCAAATGGTTTGTAACCAGTCGGGTCAGGTTATATTCAAACCGGCAGGTAAGCAATCTTCTAAAACCTTCACTATTGCCTCCTGGACCACGGCCCTCCACATTTTTGTGAGTATTTGACCCGTGAAGGTCCCGGGGTAGAATAGACCTTCAGCAACACATGCTTGCCATAAAAGGCGACTGTGCTTGTCGTAAGAGGCGACTAACGGGATCGGGTGGTCAGGCACGCTGACTTGGTTGACGCATGTCGGTTTCCCAATTGCACAGATGGATGCTTAGGCTGCTAGTTGCTGGAATGTCTGATCCAGATTAGATTATTAATAGAAACCCGCCAGGTAGTTTGAAGATTGCTGACCGCGGCGTAAAACTACACTCACTCACTCTAGGGTTTGGTTAATTGCTGACATGGAAGTGGAAATCTCGGAGGTTAAGTGCTCCGTCCATGTATATCCAGAATGAGAAGGAAACGAGTCTTTATCTTGTTATTTCTATTAATTTTTGTAATCATTTTCCATTAACAAGGTACAAAGATTCTTAGCCAAATCTAATCCTTGTATAATAATTATGATACACGCGTACTTAACAGGACATCTATATTCGTATATGCACACCTTAGTATTCTTCACAGTCAAGTTGCGGTGGGGTAGCCTAGAGCTTAAGGCGTTCGCTCGTCACGCCGAAGGCTTCGATTCGCCACGTGGGTACAGTGCATGAAGCATTTTTCTGATGTCCCGTGATATTGCTGGAGTATTGCTAAAGCGGCGTAAAACACAACTCTCACCCACTTTTCACGATCAAACTGATTTAAGAACATAAAACTCACAAACAAGTACCTCCATTTGTACAACGTATATCGTATCTGAGCACAACAGACAAGTAACACAGAAGGTTGGGTCGGAGCAGAAAAGGTTTCCTGCAAAACGGGATAATACAATGAGTGGATAATACAATGAATGGTAATAAAATGACCCGGCCACGGGTCATGGATACAAATATACAACTAAAGGCAAAGGATTAACAAGTCTCGTATATGTGATGAAACAGATTAAACTGGGTGTAAAAAGTAGAATATCATTAAGAAATGTAACAATATACCTCATGTTTTCTGCGGAAAGGGTATATCCTGTACCACTTACACCTAGAACAAACACATGCAAAGCAAGGTAATTAAATATAATGTATTTGTCAAATGCCAACTCATAGCAGAGAAGTAAAACTGTTTGATGTGTATATTTTCACGAACACTTTCTCTGTCCTAATATAATCTTCCAAATTTCTCCAGCCATATTTGGGGTCACCTTTTGTGATGCAAGTTTGAACGGGTTTTTAAAGTCACATATTTGATTTGAAGGTCCTTTCGGGCGATAGGCAGCTGGGGAAACACCTATATGTTTGCCCCCTATGACCTTTAAAAGAATCCCTGTTATGTGGGCGTCCTCAATGCAGACATAGGGCATATACTCCGCTGCTTCCACAACCCTGAACGCTAAGTCAGATGGCATTACATAGAAGTTTCCCTTTACATGAGGAGGATAGGCTCTGAAAGGATAACTCGCCTTGTCCAACCGATGCTTTCCACCTCTTTCAACGCCTGCTGTTTCAAAATAGGGCCCAAGGACAGTGTTTCCCAAATCTAATGTTCCTAGAATGTTCACGAGTGCGGCCAGGTTGATAAATGTGTCCTCGTCTACCTTTAGAATGTATTTCGCTGCAGGACAAAACTGTTTTGCCCATTTATATCCCATCAAAACCTTATAGGTCAAATTGAAATAGGATTCTTTAAAATCTGCTTCAACAATGCCGTGGTATACCTCATTTTCCTGACGAGCGAGATCGGATTTGGAATCGTTATCTGGTTTCCCCAGCAAGAATACCAGCAAGGTGTTTTCGGGGACATCCGCTTCTCCCCATTTCTTGGTCTTAACAACACTGCCCCAAGTCTCTCGAATTGCCTTCCTTTCTTCCACATGGTCATGCATTGTCAACACAAGCACTAGCAGCAAAGGATAGTTCTTGCTGTGGCAAACAGGCGGTCCAGGTATGGTAAACTTGAAGTCAAGCGGGGTTATTCGTTTTGGGCGCTTGACAAAATATAATTCTTCCTCACTAGGCACATTGTCTTTGTGTGCATGTTTGTTTGGCGTAACTGTTGTCCTTGAAGGAATTGTAACACGCCTTGTTTTTATCTCTGTCTTCTTTGAAAGTACTTGGACTCTTTCCTTGCGAGAATCTAATACATTAGATCCCGGTAGACGCCGGTTTTGGGTAGAGACGGAATTATCGATGCCTGGTGACTGTGTATACCGTACAACTCCTAACATGAGGACAATCACAACCACAGCGATTCCACATAGTTGGCGGCGGCGCATGACTACGCTGTTAGAATCTGAAACAAACACCTTTTTGTAAAAGTGAATCTTTGCGTCATACGTATATGTGTCTCTTTGAGTCATATATGATTTGATCCATCCTACCCAGCACTATGTGTATCTGTGAAACAGCCCATATGAGGAATATCCGGGAAACATCCAATACAAAGTATATATCTGAAATATTCCGTCCCGTATAAGGTGTATCTGTGAAACAACCAATTTCCTACCCGGGATGTCTGTGAAACATTAAATATCGTTCGGTGCATAAGGGTGAAACAGGGTGTACCAAGTTTTTGAAAGGCATTTAGGAGCTGAAAGGTCTTGAATACATGGCACGTTTTATGGATAACAACTTCTTTTCATTTTTTGCACGACGTTTCAGAGCTAATTCTAGTTCCTTCATCGGATGAATGCTGAGTTAATTATATCTCCTTCATCAAGTGAATGCTGACTTAATTCTAGTTCCTTCATCAGATGAATGCTGACTTAATTCTAGCTCTCTCATCATGAATTCTAAGCTAATTATGGAGCTCAGCATTCACCATATGAAGGAGCTAGAAATAGCTCTGAAACTACGTGTAAAAAAAAGAATCAAAGAAGTTGTTATCCATAAAACGTGTCATGTATTCACGGTGTACCAAGTAGATATAGAATTCATACAGTGATGGAAATACGGTAAAAATTACCATCGATTCATTTTGGTAAAGCTACTAAAATATTAGTTAGAAATATGAAGAACTGTCAATGTCGAACACTAATCATACCATGAATTCCCCCATCACCAGTATTACGTAAATCAACTTGGCTTTTTCAAAACTTGTTCTCATCTCGCGTGACTTCGTTTCAGTTTATACTTAGGGAGACATTAATTATTTGTTACGTTGTCCAGAACTTAATTAAAGTTTCCCAACTGGTTATCATTTGGAAACAGTACGCCTGTCCCTGTTAGCACCAAACTAATGGTTGCCGCGACATCATGAATTAATAACAATGGAATTATCGATTGGTGCTTTGCAGAGGCTGTGATGTCTTGGAGCTGCTGAATAAACATGGCAAGATATGTCTCATTGCATCATACACATACTATTGTGGCAGCGACCTACGGGCGGGGCCGAATGGTTGAAGCGTTCGGGTATCGCGTCGAAGACCCAGGTTCGATTCTCCATAAAAGTACAATTATTATATGTGAATCCCTTTTCTGATGACAATGCTGTAAAATTGATAAAACTGGTGTAAAACTATACTCAATCATGTATTCTATCCCAACCCAGTTGTAACTCAAGAGCTTGACGAGTATGTGGGAGAATGAAGGCCGTGATTCAAGCTTGAAACTTGCTTTATTTATTACTTTAGCACTGCAGAAAGGGCTTCGCCAAACCTTTGTTTCCAATTGTTGTATACACAAATACATGTAGACCAGAACGGTTGTAAAATAAAGGTAGTTTTTTTTGTTTTGTTTTCTTTTGTTTGTTCGTGTGTGTTTTTGTTTGTTTCTTAGTTTGCTTGTTTGTTTCTTTGTTGTTGTTTTTTTGTTTTGTTTTGGTGGGTTTTTTTGGGTGTGGGCGTTTTGTTTTGTTGTTTTGGTTTTTATTTTTGGGGTGGTGGTTTTTTGTTGTTGTTTCTCTGTTTTTGGGGGGTTCGGGGTTTTTTTGTTTTGTTTTTTTTTTGGTTTTGTCTTTTTTTGTTTTGTTTTTGTTGTATTTTTGTTGTTGTTTTGGGGGGATTTTGTTTTTTTATGTTTATTTATTTATTTATTTATTTTATTTGGGTGTGAGGGGGTGGGGGTGAGGTCTTATTTTACAATCTACATTCACTACAATGTTCATGATCAAAGCCCATTACGCAGGTACACGGCGACAAGCAGTCCTGTGCAGGGTGGGAATAGTCCCACAGAGATTTCTATCTACACTTAATTTTCGGGTGACAATTGGTTGGCATAGAAACTGATATCCAATCAGGCCGGTTAATGAATGATTGATGGAGGTGCAATCCGATATTAGCGGTGATGTAAACCTACCGACTGAGAGACTTTCATACCTGCCTTTGCAGTAAGCCTAGCCCGAAGACTTGTTTCGCTCGGTCGAGGGGTACACCAAGTATAGCCACTGTGTCCTGTATTATTTTTTACTTTTCGCATATGAGGTAGTTGACACATGGAGTGGAACATTCAACAACACATGTGCAATGACCCGCTGAGAACATTATACTATGTATTATTTGTTGGAGCACAAGTATTCGTTTTGTAGTATTTTTGTCTTTGTACCTATAAGGGTGAAACAGGGTGTACCAAGTTTTTGAAAGGCATTTTGGAGCTGAAAGGTCTTGAATTTTTGTCTTTGTACCTATAAAGGGATAGTTGGCAAATGGAGTTTAACATTCCACAATACATGTACAATGACCCAATGAGAACCTTATAATTAGGCAATGTTTTGCAGTTTTATGCATTCATACGAGATTCTTCCTCAACTCAGGTTTAAGAAACACCAATTCGTGAGTTTAGAATGTTATGGATCTATTTTAATACAACCTTCTGTTGCGTGTGAATATGTATGTCGATATTCTTACATCTTATGATGCATGGAATACATTTTTCATTTTTTAATAATTCAAGATCAATGAAATATTATTAAACCAACGACCGTGACACGCTATATTGACAAACTGGATGCATAAACAACTTCTTTTTTTCGTGAGAGTTCGATGCAGAGATCTGTACGGTTATCAGTTTTGCTTGACAACCATAAAGAATCTGTATAGAAACGTCAGAATCTGTATCGAAACGTCATAAACAGAAGTTGTTATCCATCCCCACCCCACACCCTCTCTCTCACTCTCTCTTTCTCTCTCTTTCTCTCTCTCAGAGGAATGTCCATCATAGATGTAGGCAACTATCACTACAAAAATGACTTGGTTTCCAGAAACCTGGAAACCATCCGTAATGTGGGTAATTGCGGAATCCAGTTGGTTTCCATTCCCTGAAACTCACTAACTGAGTTTCCAACTAGATTCCATTTTGGAAATGTGATTTTGGTATTTCTGTAAATGGAAACCAAACTGAAACTAAGTTCGGGGGTTTCTTGTTGGTTTCCATACCTGGAATTTGCAACTCTCAGATCTCACTAAATGGAAACCAACATAAAAGTAGAAAATGTAGTTTCATGTTGGTTTCCATTGCGCTGTTTTGAACTAAGTAACATAAATTGTTTACCATCCTGACATCCAGTTGGTATCCATTCAGTAAAACTGGGTGACCTAGTTTCCAAATAGAATCCATAATGGATACTCTAAGCTCCGGTGATGGAAACTGACACGAAGCTATGGTCATGTGTTGGTTTCCATTCCTGACTGAAACTTAGCTTTCACGAGGTGTTATAATTCAATCTGAATGTGCCTGGGGAAGGAATAGTAGATTCGTATCATTGCTTAGATGACAAGACAACAAAAGTAAATTGTTGACGCATCATTCTGTGGATATCACAATAATAAATGTGGCTTCAAACTGATGATACAAGAACAAACTATACACTTTTTACCTTCACATTCTTGTTTATTCGTAATGTAATGAAGCATCATATTCCAACTACCATGCACACAAACTTCACAATAACCGTACTAAACATGCAAATGGTGAAAGGACGAATGGCTATAAATGGCCTTTGCCCAGCTGTGTGCGCGAGGCACACTTAGTTCCGTTTCTCTAGATTGTGATGAATGGGACAAGTCCAGGTTTCGGTTGTCTGCTTTGTCAAATTGAGGATCAGACGCTTTATCTGAAAAGTAATAATAAAACAGTGATATCTATATACAAGAATAAAAGATGAGTTGACTCTGCATAGAAACATTGCTCAAACTTTTATTATATATTAATTATAACTTATTGGATCATTGAGTTGTGTACGGGCTTGTATTCCTTTCAGTAAAATATTGTATAAAAATAAATAAAATTAAAGCCACTTTAGCAATAGCAATAGTTCAGATATATATTAATAATTAAAAGGTGAATGATGCAATATATATATAGGCTATAGACTGCCAACTCCTGGGAATGTGAAAGAGTGTAAGCATTTAGGAAGATTAGTATAAGTCATTAAAACAATTGTCAGTTTGGTACTTACATGATGATATTTATGCAGAATATACGTGAATTATACAATAAACTGAGGCAGTGCGTAAAGTTTAGCGTTAAAAGCATTTATAGTTGGCATACTTTGACACTGAGTTCAAATACTTGACAACTAATCAGTGTCAGGTCATTAGTGCGTCGGGGTTCGTGTGTCGGCTTCACTGGGGCAGTCCCCACTTAACAGGCTCCTATTATCAAAATTAGCTAGCTGTGAAAACAATAGAACTTACCTGAGTCAGGTGTTGACAGACAAAACCGGAAGTAATGAACCGGTAATCCATGGGCACGCGAACTCGTGACATTTTATAAAAGCAACAGTTTTAAGTACTGAAGTAGTCGTTTTCAGTCTTTGTCTTAAAATCACATCCAAATTGGGTCAGAGAAGGATTTCGTGCCTGCCAATCGAAAAAGGATCAGGTATTTCTTATTACCCACAATGCCCCTACGCCCAGTTGCCGCCATTTTGTCGCTTGATCCCAAGTTGTTTTGAGACGACTATGTTGAAAGCAGTTCTCACCCGGTATGTCCAGTAACGACAAGGAAGTCAACACAGTATTCCTACGTTTGTCCGTGTTATCTGATTCAAGAGAATGGCAATGAGATTTACAATAGAAGCTTTGGAGATTCGGATACGTGAAAAATTGAGAACAGCAGCAGTCGTCGATCGCAGCGGGAGAAAAGGAACATTCCACGATCTGGTCAGGTACAGTGTTATTTTCTTGAAATAAGCAATAGCACATGTTACTCGGAATGTTTAACGTAAATAAGTAACTACTACAATACATATGAAATTTTAGACTTGATGGGCCTCGGTAAACACATGCGTGTCGAATTCTTAGCAAGAGAGATGTATGGCTTCCTTCACTCAGCACTCGGTTAATTCAAGAACTCAATATTACTGTGATTTGGATCAGCTCACACACGATTAAAATGGTTCAATGTGTTAATGAATGAGAAATTATCTTTGCAAGAAAAAAATAAATCACCAATATCTCTAGTATATTATTGCTAATGTGCTTGTTACGACTCAAAATAACTTCAAACGTATTTATAAATACGAATATTTATTTAAGAAATCCTTTTCATATTGCTTTTGATATTTGCACGTTTGAAAACAATGTAGTTGGGGATAGTGTGTCATTTTGCATTTATGGGTTAGGGATTCTCTGACCAGATTTCAAAATTGAAATTTCACAATGTTTTCAAACTAATATTGAAGATTTTTATATTATTGATTTATGAGATAATTTAGATTTGCCATCTGATGTAAGTAGTGTTATGCTTATCATATCAAGATTTAACGAACTCTGAATGAAGAAATGTGGATTGTGTTAGTCCCACAGAAAAGGTTACGAAGAGTATATAAAGAATATATGGGTATACAATGATGGATTGCCAACCCAAAATAGTATATGAATTTGCTGACCTGGATTCTTTTCATCTAGCATATTCTACACTTTGCAAATTGATATTTATTCTTTTTATTCGACACTTTATTGTTATCAAGAGTGCAATATGACAAGTTCCTGACTTTTTTTAATCGATGCATTTCTACGTTTCCAGCATAAAGGAGGGCAGTGTTGGAAAAACTGAAGAAGGCAGCCAGGACCAACTCATTTTGACATACAAAAGGTATGTATGACCTGAACCGTCCAGTACATAATGTAAATACAACATACCAAATGTAAATCCTAGGAATCAGTAAAAGTGCATGGCGCATGTCATTATTCTTGTAACCTCCAACTGGAAACATGTTTCACTTATAGTTATGCATCATGCACATGTATCCTTTCAGAAGCTTTTTGATGGGTTTGGATGAACAAGATGGATCACTTATGAAGGTGTGGGGAAAGCAGAGGCCCACGGCTTGTAAGTTCAGAGTAAGTAAACGTATTCTAGTCATTTTACATCTTGCAGAGATTAAAAATTTTAAGGAAACCTTTAAAATATCAAGTTAATTTGGATTCTTTCTATGTACATTCAAGGAATTTCAGAATGAACAATGTGCAATTTATCCTTTGAAAAATCCAGCTTAAAAAGTTTTAAATATTATGGAGCACATTATGCTGCAGCGTATGCTTGTGACCCCATATTCATAGCTTGTCTGCCTGAATGACTCCACATTATTGGTTAAGAAAACATGTCTTTTCACAATAACGGATAAATCGTAGTTCTATACTCATAATGTGCATTGTAAGTAACATTCAGAAAATAAATTATGGCTTTCAAAGGCGAATTTCTTCATGTCCCTGCGCTCTATCATATATCAATACGCTGTTCTGCGATTGAAACTTTTGATGTCAAATGCTCAGTTTATACTTTTTGATCTCTTCGCTTATCGGACATGGGGTTCAGTGTATTTCACCTCAAGCAATGTTTGACAGTTTTCTTTTCTCTAGCCATGGATATCGTAGACGAATGCTTGTTTGTACTGATAGTTTGTTTTCTAAATTTCAGAAGCTGGAAAGCAGGAAGGCTGTGGAACGATTGACTGGCCGGAGGAGAAGAAGCACACAGTTCTTCCTCTCTTGGGGAAAGAGCTAACATTTTTCAAACTAGGAAGCCAAGTGATATGGGCTGGTCTACAGTGTGTTTAAGAAAAATATTCTGTACTCACTGCTAATTATTCCCTTGCTTTTGTTTCATTTACTAACTTGAATATTCCGGATATTATTTGTTTACAAACATATTGTTGAATATAAATAAACTTTTAATGAATTTTTGTTTTATTCTGTTGTTTGTCATCCTGAAGCCTTTTACCATTATGCAATTGTATAAAATACCTGATTTGCTACATGTGAGACATGAAACAACATCTTTTCCGGAGGACCGGGTAAAGGGCTGACACGAGCAAGTTTCAGTTCATGGAAACTAGGTATTAAACTAGGTTGGAAACTACAACACGGAAACCGGGTTGAAACCTACAGTGAACTCATACATGGAAACCAGGTTGAAACCTGCAAGAAACTCATACATGGAAACCAGGTTGAAACCTACAGTAAACTCATACATGGAAACCAGGTTGAAACCTGCAATAAACTCATACATGGAAACCAGGTTGAAACCTGCAAGAAACTCATACATGGAAACCAGGTTGAAACCTACAGTAAACTCATACATGGAAACCAGGTTGAAACCTGCAATAAACTCATACATGGAAACCAGGTTGAAACCTGCAATAAACTCATACATGGAAACCAGGTTGAAACCTACAATAAACTCGTACATGGAAACCAACTGGATCCCGCTTGGAGGAGTGGGTAATGAAACGAACTGGAAACCATCCTGAAATGGTGCAGTTTCAGTTGCATGGAAACCACAATGAAACTATAGGAAACCAACTGGAAATGTTGGTTTCCATGACGTTTCTTCTAGGTTTCAGTGTTCCGGAAACCAGCTTATTTTTGCTGTGTATGTATACCAAAACTGAACAAGTTACCACAATGTCAAGCTTCTACAGTAAAATTGCGCAACTCACATCGTATCATTATGTTTAACTGTGTACAGGTAGGTGACGGGCAAACCAGTAGTGGTGCACTTGTGCCTGATCTTTTGGACATACTTTTAACATTTTATTGGACATAATTTTAATATTTTAAAGTGACATTCAAAGACGTTCTGACATACAATATAAGCAATAGCATATTGATTGGTAATGTGATGTGATGTGATGTGATGTGATGTGATGTGATGTGATGTGATGTGATGTGATGTGATGTGATGTGATGTGATGTGATGTGATGTGATGTGATGTGATGTGATGTGATGTGATGTGATACACCCTTAGTTCGCTACATGTGTTCCGACTAAATCTAATATGGAACTATGATCCAACGCCAAAAGATCGTTCGGCCTGGCCACCTGTTCGATCAGGGATCAATACTGACGTCAGATGCTGGGACCTGCAGATAGCGTATAATAAATTGGATTTTCTGTTGCATATTTTCTAACTTATGTTGCAACTGTTAGGTAAATTTATGAGTGTATATTGACATGTTTTATGGACAAAGAAACGTCTTTATTCACGAACTATATGTATCAACACTGTCCATGTTTCCACAATGTCAAGCTTCTACTGTAAAATTGAGCATCTCATGTCGTATCGTTACGTTTAACAGTGTACAGTTTGGTGGAGCGCAAACCAATAGTCGTGCACTTGTCCCTAAAACGTTTAAATGTTTAAAGATTAAAAAAGAAAGGGAAAATTTAGCAATATTTTAAAGTGACATTCAAAGACGTTCTGACATTTGTATCTTGACTGTCACAAATCCCTGCTGTACACAGGCTACATCGAAATTGCAATGAATTTAAGCAATAACTCGTGAAAGTACAGTATCATAGGGAAATAGCATCGGACATAATTCTTGTCACTGGTACATCAAATTTGGAACTTTCCTCCATATGTCCACCAGACTGATAAGTTGGACGGGGGGGAGAGGGAGAGGGGGGAGGGTGTTCGTGGGGGTCGGAACATAATGAAACAATACGAAAGAAAGCTCAAACAAGCGCACTTACCTCATGCGCAGTGGTGGTCAACCTGTTAAAATGACACACTAAGAAATTGCAATGTAATGAAACTGTACAAACTAGTAATAGCGATCGCGAGTGATGCAGCTCATGTTAAGTAGGATTATGGTTCACTACGCTGTAATTGTACATGTGTAACACTTACAAAGTGACTTGTCTTCCCACTTACCCAACTTCTATTGTTTCAGTAGAAGAAATCACTGGCGTGTGATAATCCCTTTAATCCCTTATTTTGTTCCCAGTGAAAGAGTATCTGATACAAAATGTGGTAAAATGATACTACATTTGATTAAATATTTGTCTATATTTATTTATCATATATGTACAAAACACGTCACAATTTAATTCTGGACTCACAAAAGTCCAGAAACTCTAAGCACTGTGGCCACTCTCTCACAAGGGATTTGGCAAAATTAAACATGCAGTTGTTTTGTATATGTGCTAAGGATGAAAAAATGAAAACAAGTTTTTTCGAAAACTCAAAATTTAAACTCGCTCGCCCATGGGCATTCCCATGGGCCAACAGTGGCCTGTGGGCAGGCCCATGGGCGAGAGGGTTTAATTTCGTCCAGAATAAATGTTTTGGAGGTTGTAAATGAA
Source organism: Haliotis asinina (assembly GCF_037392515.1). Classification (NCBI taxonomy): domain Eukaryota; kingdom Metazoa; phylum Mollusca; class Gastropoda; order Lepetellida; family Haliotidae; genus Haliotis; species Haliotis asinina. Next base: position 50,997,810 of record NC_090293.1, on the reverse strand, counting down.
TGAACAAATGTTAATAAGTATCATGACACCAATTTCAGCTTGTTGTGACTTCACTCTGCTAACTGACAGCGATTTTAAAAAATCTCGCCCATGGGTGAAAAACGTATTGGCCCAAGGACGAGGATAATTACATTCATTGAAAATACATGTTTTTTTTCCATGCTTTGCAGTTGTTAAGTAAATGACCGTGTATTTATTAGTGTCGTGACACGAAATAAGCTTATTTTGACTTAATTCGGCTAATTTAGAGTGATTTTGTAAAAGGTCTCGCCCATGGGCGAAAAACATTTGGCCCATGGGTGAGAATATTTACTCTTACTCAAAATAAATCTTTTTCCATGTTTTGGAGGTTGTGAATGGATGAAAGTATGTTCATAAGTACCGTGGCACAAATTTCAGCTCATTTTGAATTAATGCCGTTAATTTAGAGCAATTTAACAAAATTTTACCCATGGGCGAAAACTATTTTGCCCATGGGCGAGAATATTTCCTTTAATCCTAAATACATCTTTTCCAATGTTTTGGAGGATGTAAATGAATGAAAGTACATCTATGAGAATCATGACAGAAATTTCAACTCATTTTGACTTAATTCCTCTAAATGAGAGCCATTTTAAAAACTCTCGCCCATGGGAGAAAGACATTTGGCCCATGGGCGAGAATATTTGCCTTCACTCAAAATACATCTTTCCCTGTGTTTTGGAGGTTGTAAATGAATAAGGATATATTTATAAGTATCTTGGCACAAAATCCAACTCATTTTGACTTAATTCTGCTAAATGAGACCGACGTTCAAAAACATCTCGCCTATGGGCGAAAAACATTTGGCCCATGGACGAGAATATTTCCTTTTCACTCCAAATACATCTTTTCTAATGTTTTGGAGGATGTAAATGAATGAAAGTGCCATTATGAGTATCATGACACAAAATTCAACTGATTTTGACATAATTTTGCGAATTCAGGGCGATTTTTAAAAAAATATGCCAGAATAATTACTTTTACTCAAAAATACATCTTTTCCTGTTTTGGAGGTTGTAAATGAATGAGGATACATTTATAAGTATCATGGCACAAAATTCAACTCATTTTGACTTAATACCGCTAATTTGTAACAAGTACAAGAATCTGGACCACACATACACACACATGCACGTCGTCAAATGAGCTACATAATCTTAGGTACGACGGTAATCCCTGTTTAACCTAACCTCTCATACTTGACAAACCGTATCGATCGTATTTAGAAAAGTAACTACTGTCAAATTAGCATGTATTTCATGGTAAAAAGCTGTCTTTGAAACACAGAATGTATTCCGAGCTGATCTGCTTTTCAGTCACATCCTGTCCCACGCCCAGGGATGACATTGACATTGTGTGATGGAACAAAGGAAAGAAATCTTTTTCACTCTTCGAAATGTACCGTTTCTACAACATAATACATGCTAACTGTAACATAATAGCGGAATAGAGAACCATTGACTATTTGAATTCAGTTTGTCAACTGCTGACTGTTATTGCTGTCGAACACTCACTGTTTACATGTTGTAACGATAACCAATTCAAAAACTGTCGTCCCATGTCGTCCTTGTCTGAGCATGTTGATCTTTTCTTTGTGGTTATATATGCACATGGCGGGATCTCACGAATGCCTTTTATCTTATTGTGCATGGATTATTTTATATGTTGAGTCACTCGCCCACAGTGCCGGGAGTGCAAAACTTCCCTGTCACCTTGATGGTGCAGTGCATAACGAAGATATGTAGAAACAGGTGATAGTGAGAAGTCAATTCTTAACGCCATTCGTAATGGATATTACTTCACATCTCACTCATGCACACTTACACATATAGCAAACCCTTGATGGCATTAATTCCACATGACACTAAATTATCAGTTCAGCCTTAATACGTTCTGTGAATATAAAGAAATACAGAAGATGTTTACAGAAACTTTTGTTCGTTACCCTTGTGTTGTGTCTTTCTGGTCAAGAAAATTAGTGAGTGAGTGAGTTTAGTTTTACGCCCCACTCAGCAATTTTCCAGCTATATGGCGGCGGTCTGTAAATAATCGAGCCTGGACCAGACAATCCAGTGATCAACAGCATGAGCATTGATCTGCACAATTGGGAACTGATGACATGTGTCAACCAAGTCAGCGAGCCTGACCACCCAATCCCGTTAGTCGCCTCTTACGACAAGCATAGTCGCCTTTTATGGCAAGCATGGGTTGCTGAAGCCCTCTTCTACACCAGATCTTCACGGGTCCCAAACACAGACCTTTACTTCCAGCAACATATACAGTACACTTAGAATATTAAGCCTCGAGATTCTTTTGAATTTAGGTATTCTATAAATATAACAAAATTCAAGCTATATCTATGAAGTTGAACTTATTTGTGAAAGCCCTAATCAAGAGTGACCGAACTTCAGTGACTATGCTGGGACACATTAATAAACAGTGTTGTGAGATCTTTAAACTGTATTGAAATATGTCTTGTCAATCCCACTGACATTTGCCAAATATACTTACCTAGTAGTTTTAAGTGTACCTACCCAGTTTAGCATGTTTTGTATTAATAGTGTGGTCTCCATTTTTAGTACTTCCCGTTTGCCCGTCCCGTTTGCCCGTCCCGGGTTTTCTTCGTCTACATTTAGAACTAAGCTCTGGGACAGAATGTCTGCTTGTTCCAGTTTTATGCTTGAATCAGTGTCCATCTTGTTTTCTTATAAAAAGGCCTCAATCAATCAATCAAGTATCTGTGGCTGGATGGCTATTTCCACGTTTAACGGTTGATTGGGCGGATTTCAAAATTATAAGCAAATTCACTGATAAACCCGTTAGAATTCCTAGCACTGTAAACATTCCTCCTATTACTGCCAAACGCATCACCTCCATACTATCACAACCTCTCAATGCCAATATTGAAATACAGCACCACGATCTGTATCAAATGATTGAGCTTTCTGAAGCCACTATTGTATGAAATGTCCTTATACCTCGATGCCTAGTTACCTTGTATACTAAACCAATATTTCTTTCGAGGACAAAAGATCTTTCTCAAAATGGAGGGGTATTGTTATAGAGTAACAATGTGGAATATGTTTTGTACAGTTTTTACATTCTATATTGTTTGAAATAAAGACCATTTATACATTTCATTTACTGTATACTAAATGTTACTGTAGAAAATTCATCTGGCAAAGGTAAACACACCTCAGATAAGCTCCTTTCAATAACCATAAATTAAACCCTATCGCTTCCCTCTCGGCTTGTCAAAACAACTACCGCTGTATAACCATCAGTATAGCCTCCGGCCATGACTTCCTGGTCAGTATCCCATTATCTTCTGGCTAAGCTCGTGAGCACTGCTCACTCCATTGTTTTAAGTTTTCTGAATTACCTTTGCCAGTCTCTGTGACATTACACAAGCCTACGGCGTAAATATGCCACACTACTGCATTGTTCATTTAGCTTTAACCAAAAGAGTTATTGTGAAACATTGCCGCGGGTCTTACCCCAACAGGCTTGACTGCATGTTCCCTGCACATAAATACAGGGTATCGTCCCCTCATCTTCACTCTTGAACTGCAGTCAGACTTGTTGGTCATATTTTGATATTGTTCAGGTAAGACCTTGCATTCTGTATTTTGTGTATGTATTACTTGACTTACGTTTCATTTATGAAACGTTACTAAGTCGATGTTGGATTTACTATTTTGTACTTGAATTATTTTGAACTTAGATCTGATTAAATTTACAACTCTCATTGTATTACTTGAATACGTGTGATTAAAACATTCACTGGTAACATTTATGTAACGTGTACGCTTAATAAAGTTATATCCTATTCTATTGTAAGTCATGATATGAAATATTAGACCCTATATTGTATATGTAACTTACCATCATTTTACTCTTGATGTTATTCAGGTACTTCTATCTATATAATAGTAAAACATACAGACATAAAAGTAATCTACAACGATGTTATCATTTCTGAAATCTGTTACAGACGATATTAATAATCCGTTGATTATTGATATATACTGACGTTATCAATTCTTGCCGTTTTCAATAAACACTCTTGAACTGCAGTCAGACTTGTTGGTCATATTTTGATATTGTTCAGTTTTAGATAACTTGTGAGATACAGGCAAACAGCCCGATCACAGTTGGAATGTGCCGATCCGGTTCCCAGGTCGACTACTCGGTGGGATACCCCTGCCACTTGACAAGATATCCTGTACCCTGAACAGAAGGGGGAAACATGTATTAAGTTCCATGCCAAATAAAGCAGTAGAATGGATTTGTGCCACACGAGATCAACTTATTGTTAGTTTCAGTGTGTACATTAGAATTGCCATGTAATACCGAATATATGTCATACCCATGCTGATAAATGTCCATTGGAAACCGTAAGTCGTTATACACGGGACTAGTAAAGAAACAGGGAATACTGTTCGCGACCATGGGATTGGGCCCAGTTTGAAGAGGTGTGTCTGTCGAACTTATGGTAATTTATATCGCTACACCTGAGCCCGAGGCGTGCATGGATTTCTTGATGTTGTCTATTGCCAAAGTTGATATGAAAGAAGAACGAGACCCCTTTAGGAGTAGATATTAAACGTTTGAAATCAGAATGATTATTAACAGAGCTTGTCGAATGTGGCAGATAGATCCATTGTCTAATTACATCTGGTATTAAGGATCTAGCATAGAGAGTAGATCTGCAATAGCTACAGCAAACTTGTCCCGAATTTCTTAGCGTGCAGTTGTAATTTTAGATAGCATTTTCCCAAGTCCCTCAGATTATTATGATTATTATTATTTGGTATCTCAATTACGCGAATGTCAACTTAATAGTATCATTGCATATGAGTTCAATGATGCATATAAGATTAGCATGCAAATGTTTGGATATCTCGGTGCAGTTATATGAACTGACAATGAACTGAGTAATTGAATACACCCTCCATTAAAAAAACTTGTTGGTGTTAAGTTAAGGAAACTACTGACTAATCTACTAAGCACAAAGAATGACACCTTACCTCTTTGACACCACGACGAGTGGTCATACGTTCAACTTGAAAAAGTCCAGGTAGAGCTGATCTTGATCGCGATCGAGGTGAAGATTGCATGGGCCCTTCGTGTATGCGCTTCCAGTTTGTGGTCCCTCGTGTACGTAGATCCACCGTCATATGCAATCTGTTGTTAATCGCCAAAATCACAAACACAAATGTCTTCCGCACAAAGGAAAGGTATAACCCACATTGATATGTGCTTCGGTTATATACACTTCGTAGCTGGCGTTAAAAGCAACTTGACAGAGCTGATTCACGATACTGTGTGGAAAGAGGTGACTTCATTCTTTAGATGAATGTGTCGCCCTGTTAGTGCCTCTTGGCAGATTTGTACACATTGCTATCACTACTCAAGCAAATATTTGTATAAGTGTAGAGCGAGAATATGTTTGTTTTATTAAAAACTAAATTTTTGAAGATCATTTGAGTTTCAATATGATAAAGCTATATGTTGTGAAGCTACAGCGTGTTGTACTTAATTTGATACTGGTATATGGTCTCTGTGTGAAAGTAGCCCAAAATACATGATTTCCGTGTGTAAATGTATTTCACTGCACAGTTATATCATTTCAAACAACAGATGAATGTGAATACGACATAAAGCTACTTAGTATTGCATTATAATAGAATGTGGAAGTTTTAGGGAGGTTTTCAAAGCGTCCTTCTTTGTAATCTTAGAGGACACGCTTGGTTGAACACAGTCTCACTAAGGGCAGTCTTACTAATGGAACATTCGACAAAACATGTACAATGACCCAATGAGAACCTTACGCTATGAATTAGAAATATTCGTTTTGCAGTTTGTTTTAGATTTATACGAGATTCTTCTTCAACTCATGTTTGAGAAACACTAATTCGTGACTTTAGAATGTTATGGATCCATTTTAATACAACCTTCTGTTGAGTGTGAATATGTATGTCGATATTCTTACTGAGTATGACACGGGGAGTACAACTGTCATTTTTTAGTGATTCAAAATCAATGAAATATTATTAAACCAACGACCATGACACGTTATATTGACAAACTGGATGCATAAACAACTTGTTTTTTTTCGTGAGAGTTCGATGCAGAGATTTGTACGATTATCAGTTTTGCTTGACAACCATAAAGAATCTGTATCGAAACTTCAGAATCTAGTGTAAACATATATCAGTTCTATGATTCCACGATGTCATTTAGAAAAATGCAAATGCAAATTTCTGCGGATGGGACTCAACCAAAAATGTACTTAGGAAGAAAGTGAAATCCCAAATATGACATATGTTCACACTTGCATTTGACCACTTTCTAAATGGCATCGTGTAATCATAGCTTTCGGCCGTGGGAGCCGTGCCAGTTTACATCTATCAGAGGGGTACACAAAATACGCAGTCTAGACTTCCAGTTGTCCGGCATTTATTTTGTGGAAGTCGCGGTGGCTGAGCTGCTGTGCTGTTCTAATAATTTACTCCCTCTGTTACCGCTACAACTGATTAATGCAGACAACACCTCGGATAAACCCTCTCCATGATTTCTAACAAAACATTGCAGAGTAATGAAAATGAAATGTACGTAACAAAACATACTCATCTTTACCGGAAATCATAAAAATAACATACCACCCGCCGTAAATTCCATGATAGGGTATCTATTATAACATTGCTGAGACTGATCTTACCTAAGAAAACACACTCTACTTACCGTCTATCAAAGCATTGCAGAGTAATGAGATTAGAGTAGGGAGGGAGTAATGAGACTGGAACAGCCACATCGCGGACTACCGGCACACATAATCAATCGCGGTCTAGCGGGAGCGGACTAGCGGGATGATGCCGAGTGGGCTAGGCGGCTGACTTTGTGCGCTGGCGACTAGGTGCCTGAATCTGAGGGTGCGGGATCGAATCCCGGATGGGACTCAAACAAAAAAGTACTAGAATTTGTACTAAGAAAGTGAAATCCCAAATATGTTGCATATATCAATTCAACACATAAATTAAATAAGGATTGGTAAACAAGCCGTTATGGCTTTTTTGAATACCTCTCCACTACATCAATATATGAATACAAGAAATATTCGATTATACGCAGCATTCTCTCTCGTTATAACCATGGACCACATTTTTCGTTCATTACACCCTTAGTTCGCTACATGTGTTCCGACTAAATCTAATATGGAACTATGATCCAACGCCAAAAGATCGTTCGGCCTGGCCACCTGTTCGATCAGGGATCAATACTGACGTCAGATGCTGGGACCTGCAGATAGCGTATAATAAATTGGATTTTCTGTTGCATATTTTCTAACTTATGTTGCAACTGTTAGGTAAATTTATGAGTGTATATTGACATGTTTTATGGACAAATAAACGTCTTTATTCACGAACTATATGTATCAACACTGTCCATGTTTCCACAATGTCAAGCTTCTACTGTAAAATTGAGCATCTCATGTCGTATCGTTACGTTTAACAGTGTACAGTTTGGTGGAGCGCAAACCAATAGTCGTGCACTTGTCCCTAAAACTATGTTTAAAGATTAAAAAAGAAAGGGAAAATTTAGCAATATTTTAAAGTGACATTCAAAGACGTTCTGACATTTGTTTATGTTCTAATTCTCTTCGATCAAACGAACATAAAATATTTATTTATGTACAACAAAATACTTCGCATGGGTAATGCCTACCGCAGCTCACAGGCGAGCAGGTTTATTAACACAGAGTATACAAAGAGCCGGCAGAATATTAAAATACCATCTCGTCTGCACCTTCAACCTGTACCTGAAAAACAAGCAAATTCAAAACCAGAAAAAACTGCTTACACATATATGAAGTATACAACAGACGTTCCTGCAATACTAACTTCATTTTATTAATATTATTAATATATTATTATCATTACTGTTATTATTCATTTGTTTGTGTTTAAATGCAAGACAAAACTAAAATACATATCTCCAATTCCTTACATCCTCAATTTTGGGTCAGGTCCCATCTCCAGGCCGCTCCATGTCATATAAAATCACATCAGGTCAGCCCTCTCCTCCTTACATCCGAACCTCAGTACCTCACTGCTAATACAGATCGCAATACTGCGTAGATGAACCATCCGGCTTGTAATCCAGAATTATCCATACGGATTGAAGGTTCAATACTGAAACCTTCATAACTTCAACAAGTTCCAATACACTCGATTTAAGAAAGCTGCTCGCCGTGTTGTGCGAAGACCTCGAATGACTCAACTCATGCTCAATCTCACCACGTCACCTTCGTCACGTGGCTTCAGCACAAATCTCACGTGCAAAACACCTTCGCTGCAGTAGGCAAGCTCTACCGTATTTAACCCAAAATAAATTCATATCTTGACTGTCACAAATCCCTGCTGTACACAGGCTACATCGAAATTGCAATGAATTTAAGCAATAACTCGTGAAAGTACAGTATCATAGGGAAATAGCATCGGACATAATTCTTGTCACTGGTACATCAAATTTGGAACTTTCCTCCATATGTCCACCAGACTGATAAGTTGGACGGGGGGACAAGTCGTGCACTTGTCCCTAAAACTATGTTTAAAGATTAAAAAAGAAAGGGAAAATTTAGCAATATTTTAAAGTGACATTCAAAGACGTTCTGACATTCATTTATGTTCTAATTCTCTTCGATCAAACGAACATAAAATATTTATTTATGTACAACAAAATACTTCGCATGGGTAATGCCTACCGCAGCTCGAAATTAAAAGACAGGGCAAAGAAGTGAGAACTATTTATTACAGATCCAGGAAATTATAAGCCTAACATAGAAGTCACGCTCAGTAACTCTTTTATGTCATCTTTAACATATCCATCTTTTGCCGTGTCGGAAACCCAGCGACCATGTCTCTTAAACATACAATAAATCTACCATCTCTGTACACATCCGTCTTACTCTTTTCTATGAAAATACGAACATATCCTTCATGAAAAGAAATATCAGACCGCCTAATAGAGGAAACTTCAGAAAATCTGAAAAAAAACAGCATATGAAAGAATGGACATTGTCAGAAACCTTAAATCTACAAGCGAACAATCCTCTCTGCCAAATCTAACAACTAACTTTTCCAAAATAGCAACATCTATAGGCTCTTTCTTCTTGAGAGGGTCACTGTAACATCTCCTTGCCGCTTCTGTAAAATTCTTAATCAGGTCATGTTGACATGGATCTGGTAAACCCGCTACTCTGTGTGCCCATCTTATACCGTAAACTGCATTCATAATAACAGGAGACCTTTTACCCGACTGAATCAATGACGTAAGGTACAAACCTACATGAAAAGAGTTTGCAGGCAAAACAGTTATTTCTTTAAACCTTGAGGCCCATTTTTTCCAACATGTAAAAGCTCTTCTGTATTTTACCACTGTAGCATCTGCTTTAGATTTTAAAACTATTCCAGGCATTTTTGTAGATAAGTCAACTAAATCCTGGTGCACCAGATCATCCTTGTCTCGCCATATACCAACGGAAAATATACCTGAAAAGATATATAATCAGTTGTCAAACCTGAGAGCAACCATGAACCCAGTGAAACTATTGAATATATTCTGCTTGCTCCCTCCTGAAACAGCGTTGCTGCCACTTAACTGAATCATGTCTGTAATGAATTTTCTGGGTTGCCCTTCCAGGAATAACAACGGCCAGTATGGAGCGGAAGGCCACATTGGCACCACCAATGTAGTAGAAGCATTGCATGCTAAGATGAAATGTACAGTTTTACACACCAAATACACAGGAGGAACTACCCAGTTGTTCTCCCCATACCACTGCTGAGTAAATGCATCAACTGCCTCTGTATCTGGTACCCATGACCTGGAATTAAACCTTTTTAACTTGGTGTTCAAATGGTTTGCAAAACGATCTACAGAATGTGGCCCCCATCTTCCATCTAAAAATTTGAAAACTTCATCTGTAACTCTCCAGTCATCCGAATCTTCAAATCTGCTCAGAACATCGGCCTTTTCATTTTCTGATCTGGGAATCCAGCTGAACTTTAACCTTATGTTGTACTGATTGGCTATCACAAAGATGGAGGTGGCAACTTGTTGTAGATGTTGTTTAGAACTACCACATGAAGCTACATGACAACATGGTTTGCTGTCTGTGAACCACTTTACAGGTTTGCCCATTAGAACCCTGGTAAACGCAATGAGAACTAATTCTATGGCCTTCAATTCTCTCCACGTGGCACTACAAAGTTTCTCTTGAGAGTCCCAGACATATTGAAACACATGATCAGAATCCGCAACATAACCTCCACAACCTACATCACTTGCATCTGAAAACACCAATAGCATAGGTTTACTAACCGTAGACAGCGCTCTTGGTTTTAGATTGCGAAGGTTGTCTCTCCAAAACAGCAATTCATACACACAATGAGAATTATTTAACCTAAGAAATCTATCCCAGGAAGAAGCCTTTTGGACCTCGGAATACATATGCCTTGTGAAAAGTCTACAAACATCACCCAAAACAGGAGTAAGAGCTATGACTTTACCTGCTAAAGCAGCCAAACTCCTTGCTGTGAACCTGGGCAAAACAGATGTGAATGCTGAAAAACTAGACACTATATCTTCTGTTTTCTTGACAGGAATAGAAAGAACACTAGAATCTAAATTCCATGTGAATCCAAGCCACTCTAACTCTGTAACAGGATGCCATACTGACTTCTCAATATTAACAACAAAACCTGATTGTTCTAGAGTGTCTCTAACATTGTCCGAATGGCTAGAGCACAAATCCTTGGATCTAGCATAACCAAAGCCATCGTCAAGATACACAACAATATGAATAGATTGCCTTCGCCAATATGTAACTAGTGGACGTGGACGAATACACTTCGTAAAGATGTAAGATGCAGATGTTAACCCAAACGGCAAAACTGTGAAACAATAGTACCTAATAATGCCATTAGCATTCCAAGCAAAACCCAAGTACTGTTGTTGACTAGAGTGTATGTCGATGTGATGATAACCAGATTTTAAATCAAACTTAAACATGAAACCTGTGTCTCCAAGGCTGTTTTGTAGCCCTCAAAAACAATCTTTCTTTTGTAAACAAACTGATTGACAAACCTAAGGTCAAGGATAAGCCTCTTCTTGCCTGAACGCTGTATGGCTACTGAAAGAGGATTAACAACTAAAGGAGGACTATCAAGCTCAACAATACAAGAGTTTCTTAAAAGTTCTTGAATAGCCTGTACAACAAAAGTACCGTTCCACAAAGCGGATTGGTTATTTTTAGAAAAAGATGTAGGAGGACTATCAATGAAAGGAATGACATAACCGTCTGTTATAGTATCGATCACAAACTGAGGAGCTCCAATTTTAACCCAAAAGGAAACATGTTTCCTTAAACTACCTTTCACAACACACAAAGATTCGGATTCAAACTCGTAAGACCTTAGCTGAATAAACCCAGAGGCGAGGTCATCACCTCCTAAGCCTGCAGAACTATCAATGTCACAGACTGGAGAACAAGTGACATCCTTCTGTTGTGTCTTGGTTTTCTTGACTGATGGCGTCTGAACGTCGGAACTGCAACTTTCCACAGCAACTCGTCCTAAAACAAGTTTTTTTTTTAAGAATACTCTCAGGAACGATACAAACTATTCATCTGACTAAAGTAGCAACTTCTTTATTAAAGAAACGTGGTTACCTGAAGTGACATCTTTACTTCTTGACAACTGCATCTTGGTTGGACTGGACTGAATCGGAGCAGGCTGACTGGGCTGCACGTAGTGAGGCTGCCGCTGAACAGGCGACCCTCCAGTGGCCGAAACCGCCACAGAAATAACACTGTTGGTTGGGAGCTGGACCTCGTTTGACCATGGAACGAAATGGCTGGCTCTGACCTGTTGTAGTTTCCCTAGAAGTATCAACCATGCTAGCAGAAGACACAGTAGCACTGGGTGCAACATAGTTGGGTCTCCCTCTGGTCCGGAATGAGGACGCACGTCTTTTGCGCAGGGCTTTGTTCTCCGCTTTCTCGAATCTACGTTCTTCCTCGGATCTACGTTCTTCCTCGGATCCAGAGGCAATATCATCTCCCTCTAGTTCAGCCACAACAGCTCAACCAGATGGTGACCTATCCGCTAAACGGATATGCTTATTCCTCCTGGAAATGTCTGAGGAAAGATCTTGGAGAATCCCCACACAATCAGAATACCTACTACACTTAATGTATCTGAAAGCAGTGTCAATCTTGTCCAAACAACCAGCATTAAATTTATACTGAAGTTGGTTGCCTTTAAACCGAAAACTTGGAATTTCTGAATCTCTACGAGCCCTTTTGAACGCTGTGAATGATCTTTCTTCACTCTCTTCAATAATGTCACGTTTAAATGTTTTTAGTTTGCAATCCATGTAATCTTTAAATAATTGAAAAGTTTCATAACCTTCTATGGATTCCTTCTGCTGATTCGTCTTGGATGCATCAGAGTCCTCCGAATGGTGTGAAGGTGAAACCGAACGCTGATTCATAGCAGAGTGTTGATTTAAGAAAGCTGCTCGCCGTGTTGTGCGAAGACCCCGAATGACTCAACTCATGCTCAATCTCACCACGTCACCTTCGTCACGTGGCTTCAGCACAAATCTCACGTGCAAAACACCTTCGCTGCAGTAGGCAAGCTCTACCGTATTTAACCCAAAATAAATTCATATCTTGACTGTCACAAATCCCTGCTGTACACAGGCTACATCGAAATTGCAATGAATTTAAGCAATAACTCGTGAAAGTACAGTATCATAGGGAAATAGCATCGGACATAATTCTTGTCACTGGTACATCAAATTTGGAACTTTCCTCCATATGTCCACCAGACTGATAAGTTGGACGGGGGGAGAGAGAGAGGGGGGGGAGGGTGTTCGTGGGGGTCGGAACATAATGAAACAATACGAAAGAAAGCTCAAACAAGCGCACTTACCTCATGCGCAGTGGTGGTCAACCTGTTAAAATGACACACTAAGAAATTGCAATGTATTGAAACTGTACAAACTAGTAATAGCGATCGCTAGTGATGCAGCTCTGAGAGTTAAACCGAATACTTATACTTCAGCGAGTGGCGTAACACTTGTGTTGTTCAGGTCACGTGAATAACCACAAGGAATATAGTAGCCCACGGAACAATGTTTGTAAATCATATATAAAAGACAGGTAGCACTCAGCTGATCTGCCGGGAAGGAGCCAGCATGTCCACCTCAGTTACTCATCGGAATGGGGAATATCTGATGCACATTGTGCTCAAGGAGATACACAGCTATCATATATAGGCAAGACCGAACAGATCATGGTGTATTCACAGTTATTAATATTCACTATTGGCAGGGCGGGGCGGGGCAGGGCAGGGCAGGGCAGGGCAGGGCAGGGCAGGGCAGGGCAGGGCAGGGCAGGGCAGGGCAGGGCAGGGCAGGGCAGGGCAGGGCAGGGCAGGGCAGGGCAGGGCAGGGCAGGGCAGGGCACCCCGCCTTCCGGACGATTTGACTTGAAACGAAACTTACGTTCAGTAATTGTACTCGGTTAATCGGACCCCGCGCTTCCGGACCCGGGTGAAGGATTTTCAAACCGTTCCCATAGAACGGTTATTATCCTGTTTTCAGGACGCACAAATCTGTGCACACGTGCACATGTCAATACTGTTTCAGCACGACGAAGTGCAATTTAATGTCAATTGACTAAACTAATTGCCCATCAAAGCACTAGGGATGCGTGTCACTACACTTGTTAATTAGGATTTGGCGGGTGTGAGAACATCTCATCAGTAACGAAAACACATGTTAAGTAGGATTATGGCTCACCACGCTGTAATTGTACTGTATACATGTATAACACTTACAAAGTGACTTGTCTTCCCACTTACCCAACTTCTATTGTTTCAGTAGAAGAAATCACTGGCGTGTGATAATCCCTTTAATCCCTTATTTTGTTCCCAGTGAAAGAGTATCTGATACAAAATGTGGTAAAATGATACTACATTTGATTAAATATTTGTCTATATTTATTTATCATATATGTACAAGTAATCTAGTCATACAGCTCAATACAAAATACTACTAAATCATGTTATTGTTGGCGTCGCCATACCATATGCCTTTGTTTATAAACATCACCATGGCACGAGATGCTGCAAATATTACGTCAATACATGACGCCATATGCATGAATTACTACGTTATCACACGACGCGACAGTATTAATAACTGCGTGTAACTTCACTTCTCGCGTTTCACTTCTCACGTTACCACCGACCTTGCCTGTCAGCCGGAGGTTTCAAATGAAATATTCCCTGACTTCAAATACACAATAACACCCGGAAATTGGCCAGCACATGATGTTTATCTCCTAATTTAACAATGAAGGATTATAATATTTATTAATGATGTTAACAGCCATAAACATTTGGGACTTACTTGAAGCATGATTGATCCTGGACTGGCCATGTTAACTGTATCGCTAAAAAGGTTGCGCCCTTGGTAAACTACCTTAGAGGTTTCAAATATCGTCTCTCACGGAAAACTTTACAAACAATGTATAGACAATTAATTTTGCCTAATTTCGACTATTGTTGTCACATCTGGGACAATTGTACCAAACAGCAAGCATTAATACTTGAAAAACGTAATCTTGCTGCACTTAGAACTATTTGTGGTTCTGTTCGCGGTATGAGTCAAAAGAAAACTTACGATGAGACAAATTTTCAACCACTGTGTACTCGGAGACACATCCAAATACTGACATTTTTCCATAAAATGGTTAATAATTTAACTCCAAAATATTTGAGCAGTCTTGTTCCTCCTAAGGTATCTGACACTGCAAACTACAGTTTCCTTGGCCGTTTGAAACTCCACACTATCGATAGTAAAAGAGCAATTTGTGCGAAGTCATTTCTCCCAGATACTGTAAGATTATGGAATTCTTTGTCTACTGATCATAGAGACTCAGATACTTTGGGTAGTTTTAAGAAACAAATTAATGTGTCAAATAGTAAAAGTCTCGTAATAGTAATAGTAATAGTCAAAACTACTTAGTCTATAATTTAAACTCCTGTCCTTGTTCTTATGACTACTCTTACGAAGATCCAATTCACTATTTCTTTTCGCGCATTAATTACGCTGGCATAATACATAACATGCACTTCTATATCAAAGGATATGATATCAAATCAATACTATACGGACACTCTAATGGATCTGCTAAAGATAATCTTGAACTATTAGAATCTATTCATTCTTTCATTGTACTCTCAGGCAAATTTGAGTTGTAATATTAAAAACGAATTTGCACTTCCGACACTACTGATTCTAATGTTATAGGTGGCTATGTTAACAACTTTTGATTGTTATATATTCAGAAGGCTATTGTTTATTGTTCGTTATTAGCATGCTTTCCTCCTCATGGCTGTTATATCTAAGTTATTTGTATCCCGGGGCGGTATTCACGTAAGCAACATACCGCTTGTTTACCAAACCGATTCCTCTTTTGGAAATAAATATGTTCAAACCACATAGGTCCAAACTTGTTAACAGCACCGCCCCTAACGCCCGAGCCAGTTTTCCAAACCACGGCAGCACAGCCGGCGGCAAACACGCACTCTATGTTTCAGCAGGCGGTAGACGCGCACATTGAGTTTAATCCCGATGTAGCAGCACGCACAGCCCCTTATGCAACTAGCATATTTAGCTTCGAATGGGAAACTTCACATTTGAACATTCCCACAATCAATTGCAAACATCCTACTCCACAACAGTTAATGCAGGTTTGCCCCGCTTTCCTACCACACAGACCACACCGGAGCTCACGCTATACATTCTGTCAGGCAAACAAATTGGAATGGTGAGTTCGTAGACTTTTAGGCACTCCTACCTTCGCACGACGCTGCGCAGGACGACTATGTCCCGTTGCAAATGGTTTGTAACCAGTCGGGTCAGGTTATATTCAAACCGGCAGGTAAGCAATCTTCTAAAACCTTCACTATTGCCTCCTGGACCACGGCCCTCCACATTTTTGTGAGTATTTGACCCGTGAAGGTCCCGGGGTAGAATAGACCTTCAGCAACACATGCTTGCCATAAAAGGCGACTGTGTTTGTCGTAAGAGGCGACTAACGGGATCGGGTGGTCAGGCTCGCTGACTTGGTTGGCACATATCATCGGTTTCCCAGTTGCACAGATCGATGTTCATGCTGTTGGTCACTGGATTGTCTGGTCCAGACTCGATTATTTACACACCGCCACCATATAACTGGAATATTGCTGAGTATGGCGTAAAACTCAACTCACTCATTTACCCATTGTGAGGATTTACCTGCAAAAACACCCAGGTACAGTGCAATAACTGTTGGGATATGTTGATGCAGTTCAGGGCGCTGAATACATGTCCGGTAATGTCTCGTGGTACACCTACGATTATTATTTCCCCCATAAATTGGCTAGGGATCGCACGCATTCCTGGGGCGCCATCGATGGCGATCTGTGACTCCGTTACATGGTTCAGGGTAGGTAGTATTATACTACTAAAGACACAAAAACTAGCACTGCTAGTCCCGTCACCGCCGTCACTGATAAGCAAGTCTGCCGGGATTTAAATCTTTCTCAGTTTTCAAGATCATCTTGCAAGTATCCTCACAAATGTTCAAAATGCAAAAAGTTCAAACCATAGTGCCCGGCAATGCAACTCTTTTCGCAAGAAAACGAAAGACAAGACACAAGTGGAAATCGGGGCAAAAGAAACTTTTGGCTTTTCATGTTTTCACAATACTGCTTTCCATTGTCAGGATTCCATTTAAACCTACATTGAACACCGCTATTAACATTATCCTCCGAGACTGGCACATCCACAATAAACAGCCCAGAATATAATATTGTGAGGGTAAGATGATCAGATTCCATACGAGAGACAACTTTAAAGACCTCCGCACAGTGGTACAAAGAGGAAGATACTAGAACATAATCAGGTGTACTGTACATAGTTGGGCCAATGTAGGTGAAGTCGCCTTCATCAGGAATCCTGCCATTTAATAAATACAAATCCAACATTTTACACAATTCCAGAAGATCTCTTCCACAGTTGTTCACAACTTGGTCTTTGTCTCAACGGTTAGGAGACAATGGTGGAGCATCAAACTCCTCATATGTGCCATCATCTAGTGGTAGGAAATCAGCACTATCAAAACAAATATAGTCCAGCTCTGTGCCAGTGCGGCTGTTTAAGTCGCCAATGATAATAAAATCACAATTAGGAAATTCTTCCTTTAGTGTAATAACATAATTTTCAATAGGTCCCATGTTATCATTACAAGAGGGCGTTTCTGGTTTTATGTAAAGACATCCGAAAATAATTATTTTATTTGGGTTTAAAGGAGAAAAACACAGCCCTTCCACTCATCGCGAATTCTCGTGAATAGAGATGAGATAACATTGCTTACATATATAACAACAACACCACTATACCGTCCTAGAGTTTTACGTTTAGGTTCCACCGACTGAAAAGCCGTAAAATCGTCGAGTATTTGATTGAAGTCCTCATCAGTTTTCAGTTAGGCATATTATTAAATACTCGGAAATAAAATGTATAAAATCAGGGTTACTAATTTTGCTGAAAAGACCATGTATATTCCAGCACAATAAATTTTTAACCAAATGCAAGTTAGGAGTGCACGAGCTTTCCGAGGGGTTGTCATTAGCAGCACTGAGGTCAAGGCCACATTGCACCAACACGCTAGCACTCTGGTCATCATGCCACGGAGTCCGAGTAGCAGAGGAACGGATAAGAATTCCCATACTGTCCCAGAGCTCCAGATAACTTTTCAAGCAATTGGGTATTTACTCCCATGTGTGTTTGTGTGTGAGTAATTGCATCTTTCTAGCAGTAACGTGCATTTTGTATACTCCCTCTAGTAAAAAGAACTGAGTACTTTTGTACAGAGTTTCTTATCCTTATTGGGTACTTAGCTCTTCTAAACATGTACATTGGGTACTTAGCTCTTCTAAACGTGTAAACTGGGTACTTAACTCTTCTAAACTCAATGTAAATTCGGTAGTTACCTCATCTAATCATGCAAATTTAAATGCATCTTAATAGACAAAAGGTTTTCAGTAAATACAGTATCCCCGGACAGTGGCTTCAACTATAAAACTATATGTAAATATAGGCATCTCTTACAATTAGCTAATTAGCTAACGCTGTTGTAGAGATTGTGCTCCACGACGAGTCATACGCAAGCCGATTTAGTTACTTTTGAAAAAAGTGCACAAGGTGTTAAAAACCTATTGGTGATTCTTACGCGGTTTTTTTTTCAGATTTGTAATTAATTCAGTAAATGTGATTTTTATCGAGTAAAATACGCAAATACGAGCCTTATCTGGAGCTATGCTGTCCACAGAAAATTTCACATCATCAATGAAGAGAAAGTCACCTTTAATATAAGCTGTCTTCCCCTCTTCCCTTTCTCGTTTTAGATGGGGTACCATTTGCTTTCTTCGGAGTCTGATTTTGGGGGAGAAGTCCTCCGATACTCTGACAGAAGTATTACCTTTCTACAGTTCCTTTGCTGCTTTATGCACCAGATATTTGTCGTCTCTTGAGATGAACTTCATAATGATCGGTGGATTAGCTCCCTGAGGTCTTTTGTGGCTCAGCCCGTGCACAGTATCGAAAGTAATATCATCACAGTTCTCCAGTTTTAGTTTATCTTTGAGAAATACCAGTAGATAAACCTTCCGTTTGGTTTCCGTTGATTCTTCTTTTACATCGTCCATGCCAATACCAAAGACAATTTAGTTCTTCTGACGTGAATAATTTTCATTTTTATCAATTTATCCTCCAGGGCAATGATACTCTTTGTTTGAAGCGTTACTATCTTTCTGAGGTCACTATTTTCTTGTTTAATAAGTTCCAGCTGACTGCTCAGTTTAGCGTTACTTTCATCGGCAGTGCGCTTGAGACTGCTCAATATTTCACCCATAGATGATATTGTCTTATTCAATGCATCAAACGTACTTGTAAGAGCTTTAATGGACTCATTCAGAGTGGGATCCATCTCTTTGTCCGGGTGTGGTCCTTTTCCTCTTGTGTTGCGGCCAGGACCGGGGTTTGACTCAATGTCTCCTGACAACGCAAGCCGAAATCTTTGATCAAAGGTAAACAAGACAGGCTGAAGGCTGTTGCTTTCGAAACCACATATGAACTTGTCTGTGCATGGTAGTTTAGCGATGATCAAAAATATAATTTCAAAGTTTCCACTCTGTATGAGCAAACTTTGACACACACACACACGCGCGCGCGCGCGCGCGCGCACTCACACGCACACACACGCACGCACACGCACACACACAAATAAAAAAAAAAAAAAGAACAGTAGGCAGTGTCATGATCAGAGCTTAGAGCCCTGTACGTAAAGTCCATCGCCGGTGTCCATCTTGTCTCGCATGAGTAGGGACTTACATGTTCTATTTGTTTGCATTCCCGTGACATTCTAAAACATCCAATTCTGCTACGCCAAATGTTTAAATCGTCTCCCATGCGATTATGAATCACTAGTAATAGTGATGACACCAGGTGTTTGCTACAAGGCAAGCGTATCCTGCCCCACCGGTGGCACCCGCCATATACATATGCTAAGTCTAGTCATTTCTTCACCTGAAATAATTCAGAACCCCAATCCTCACACGCAGTCTAAATCACGGTACTGAAGTTTGTGATTTGCCTGTGAGGCAGACGTACAGCTAGCAATAGACTGTATGTTGCGGTTTCCATCAAGTATTCATGCATATCGCAGGTTACTAAAGATGTACAGCCGCCAATACACTTTACGTTAGGGATGCCGTCAAATATTCATATTCGTATTTTCGGATAATGAAAGCTCACACATCTTGGAGGGAGTGAATCACATTGCTAGGAAACAAACAGTGATCAGTAGCGCAGATCTCCACCCGGTGTCAATTCTCGGCGTTAAGATCGTGTACTCGAAACCAGTATGTCGTGTGGGCCTATTCTTGCCCATCACAGCTCCTTGCCCTTTATAGCTTCAGCTGAAAACCCGCGCTCACAACCATTATGTAACCTATATTATCACACGGATTCTGTAAACACTTGTATCATCAAATTATGATGATATCGTAACATGAGTACCAAAGTTTTGATATGTAATACTCTTTCGGAAGGAGGTCACTCTGTGTTCAATCGCACCACTCGTCAGCGTTCGCCCCTTTCCGTAACCTCCACGGCTTGTCCCGAAATAGCACGATTTGGTCACGAATGCAACCGTACAGTGGACTGCTTTTGGCAGACATCCTCGTTGGCGTATTGAGTGAGTGACTTTTTTACGTCGCCCTCCGCAATATTCTAATTATAAGTACATAATCGAGTTTGTACCGAACAATTCAGTGATCAATAGCATGAGCATCGATCTACGCAAAAGGGATACGATGACATGTGTCAACCAGGAAAGTGAGCAAGATCACCCGACCCCGTCAGCCGCCTCTTCTACGTCAAGCATGCGTTGCTAAAGAGCAATTCTAACCCGGATCGTCACGACTTTCTTGGTATAGAAATGGTTGTCTCACTTAATGATTGTCCCTCAACCACAATTTTGAATGAATCACAAACCGCTATTGCAGAACTTGATGCAGGTCTGACTGAAAGATTTCTCGGGAAGTCTTTTGGATTTCTACCCGTGAAGGTCCGGGTAAGAATATTGGCCTTCAAAAACCCATGCTTCTTACAACACAGACCACACCGGAGCTCACGGTAAACATTCTGTCAGGCAAACAAATTGGAACGGCGAGTTCGTAGACTTCCACACCTTCGCACAACGCTGCGCAGGACGACTATGTCCCGTTGCAAATGGTTTGTAACCAGTCGGGTCAGGTTATATTCAAACCGGCAGGTAAGCAATCTTCTAAAACCTTCACTATTGCCTCCTGGACCACGGCCCTCCACATTTGTGTGAGTATTTGACCCGTGAAGGTCCCGGGGTAGAATAGACCTTCAGCAAAACATGCTTGCCATAAAAGGCGACTGTGTTTGTCGTAAGAGGCGACTAACGGGATCGGGTGGTCAGGCACGCTGACTTGGTTGACGCATGTCGGTTTCCCAATTGCACAGATGGATGCTTAGGCTGCTAGTTGCTGGAATGTCTGAGCCAGATTAGATTATTAATAGAAACCCGCCAGGTAGTTTGAAGATTGCTGACCGCGGCGTAAAACTACACTCACTCACTCTAGGGTTTGGTTAATTGCTGACATGGAAGTGGAAATCTCGGAGGTTAAGTGCTCCGTCCATGTATATCCAGAATGAGAAGGAAACGAGTCTTCATCTTGTTATTTCTATTAATTTTTGTAATCATTTTCCATTAACAAGGTACAAAGATTCTTAGCCAAATCTAATCCTTGTATAATAATTATGATACTCGCGTACTTAACAGGACATCTATATTCGTATATGCACACCTTAGTATTCTTCACAGTCAAGTTGCGGTGGGGTAGCCTAGAGCTTAAGGCGTTCGCTCGTCACGCCGAAGGCTTCGATTCGCCACGTGGGTACAGTGCATGAAGCATTTTTCTGATGTCCCGTGATATTGCTGGAGTATTGCTAAAGCGGCGTAAAACACAACTCTCACCCACTTTTCACGATCAAACTGATTTAAGAACATAAAACTCACAAACAAGTACCTCCATTTGTACAACGTATATCGTATCTGAGCACAACAGACAAGTAACACAGAAGGTTGGGTCGGAGCAGAAAAGGTTTCCTGCAAAACGGGATAATACAATGAGTGGATAATACAATGAATGGTAATAAAATGACCCGGCCACGGGTCATGGATACAAATATACAACTAAAGGCAAAGGATTAACAAGTCTCGTATATGTGATGAAACAGATTAAACTGGGTGTAAAAAGTAGAATATCATTAAGAAATGTAACAATATACCTCATGTTTTCTGCGGAAAGGGTATATCCTGTACCACTTACACCTAGAACAAACACATGCAAAGCAAGGTAATTAAATATAATGTATTTGTCAAATGCCAACTCATAGCAGAGAAGTAAAACTGTTTGATGTGTATATTTTCACGAACACTTTCTCTGTCCTAATATAATCTTCCAAATTTCTCTAGCCATATTTGGGGTCACCTTTTGTGATGCAAGTTTGAAAGGGTTTTTAAAGTCACATATTTGATTTGAAGGTCCTTTCGGGCGATAGGCAGCTGGGGAAACACCTATATGTTTGCCCCCTATGACCTTTAAAAGAATCCCTGTTATGTGGGCGTCCTCAATGCAGACATAGGGCATATACTCCGCTGCTTCCACAACCCTGAACGCTAAGTCAGATGGCATTACATAGAAGTTTCCCTTTACATGAGGAGGATAGGCTCTGAAAGGATAACTCGCCTTGTCCAACCGATGCTTTCCACCTCTTTCAACGCCTGCTGTTTCAAAATAGGGTCCAAGGACAGTGTTTCCCAAATCTAATGTTCCTAGAATGTTCACGAGTGCGGCCAGGTTGATAAATGTGTCCTCGTCTACCTTTAGAATGTATTTTGCTGCAGGGCAAAACTGTTTTGCCCATTTATATCCCATCAAAACCTTATAGGTCAAATTGAAATAGGATTCTTTAAAATCTGCTTCAACAATGTCGTGGTATACCTCATTTTCCTGACGAGCGAGATCGGATTTGGAATCGTTATCTGGTTTCCCCAGCAAGAATACCAGCAAGGTGTTTTCGGGGACATCCGCTTCTCCCCATTTCTTGGTCTTAACAACACTGCCCCAAGTCTCCCGAACTGCCTTCCTTTCTTCCACATGGTCATGCATTGTCAACACAAGCACTAGCAGCAAAGGATAGTTCTTGCTGTAGCAAACAGGCGGTCCAGGTATGGTAAACTTGAAGTCAAGGGGGGTTACTCGTTTAGGGCGCTTGACAAAATATATTTCTTCCTCACTAGGCACATTGTCTTTGTGTGCATGTTTGTTTGGAGTAACTGTTGTCCTTGAAGGAATTGTAACACGCCTTGTTTTTATCTCTGTCTTCTTTGAAAGTACTTGGACTCTTTCCTTGCGAGAATCTAATACATTAGATCCCGGTAGACGCCGGTTTTGGGTAGAGACGGAATTATCGATGCCTGGTGACTGTGTATACCGTACAACTCCTAACATGAGGACAATCACAACCACAGCGATTCCACATAGTTGGCGGCGGCGCATGACTACGCTGTTAGAATCTGAAACAAACACCTTTTGTAAAAGTGAATCTTTGCGTCATACGTATATGTGTCTCTTTGAGTCATATATGATTTGATCCATCCTACCCAGCACTATGTGTATCTGTGAAACAGCCCATATGAGGAATATCCGGGAAACATCCAATACAAAGTATATATCTGAAATATTCCGTCCCGTATAAGGTGTATCTGTGAAACAACCAATTTCCTACCCGGGATGTCTGTGAAACATTAAATATCGTTCGGTGCATAAGGGTGAAACAGGGTGTACCAAGTTTTTGAAAGGCATTTAGGAGCTGAAAGGTCTTGAATACATGGCACGTTTTATGGATAACAACTTCTTTTCATTTTTTGCACGACGTTTCAGAGCTAATTCTAGTTCCTTCATCGGATGAATGCTGAGTTAATTATATCTCCTTCATCAAGTGAATGCTGACTTAATTCTAGTTCCTTCATCAGATGAATGCTGACTTAATTCTAGCTCTCTCATCATGAATTCTAAGCTAATTATGGAGCTCAGCATTCACCATATGAAGGAGCTGGAAATAGCTCTGAAACTACGTGTAAAAAAAAGAATCAAAGAAGTTGTTATCCATAAAACGTGTCATGTATTCACGGTGTACCAAGTAGATATAGAATTCATACAGTGATGGAAATACGGTAAAAATTACCATCGATTCATTTTGGTAAAGCTACTAAAATATTAGTTAGAAATATGAAGAACTGTCAATGTCGAACACTAATCATACCATGAATTCCCCCATCACCAGTATTACGTAAATCAACATGGCTTTTTCAAAACTTGTTCTCATCTCGCGTGACTTCGCTTCAGTTTATACTTAGGGAGACATTAATTATTTGTTACGTTGTCCAGAACTTAATTAAAGTTTCCCAACTGGTTATCATTTGGAAACAGTACCCCTGTCCCTGTTAGCACCAAACTAATGGTTGCCGCGACATCATGAATTAATAACAATGGAATTATCGATTGGTGCTTTGCAGAGGCTGTGTTGTCTTGGAGCTGCTGAATAAATAGGCCCAACATGGCAAGATATGTCTCATTGCATCATACACATACTATTGTGGCAGCGACCTACGGGCGGGGCCGAATGGTTGAAGCGTTCGGGTATCGCGTCGAAGACCCAGGTTGGATTCTCCATAAAAGTACAATTATTATATGTGAATCCCTTTTCTGATGACAATGCTGTAAAATTGATAAAACTGGTGTAAAACTATACTCAATCATGTATTCTATCCCAACCCAGTTGTAACTCAAGAGCTTGACGAGTATGTGGGAGAATGAAGGCCGTGATTCAAGCTTGAAACTTGCTTTATTTATTACCTTAGCACTGCAGAAAGGGCTTCGCCAAACCTTTGTTTCCAATTGTTGTATACACAAATACATGTAGACCAGAACGGTTGTAAAATAAAGGTAGTTTTTTTTGTTTTGTTTTCTTTTGTTTGTTCGTGTGTGGTTTTTTTGTTTCTTAGTTTGCTTGTTTGTTTCTTTGTTGTTGTTTTTTTGTTTTGTTTTGGTGGGTTTTTTTGGGTGTGGGCGTTTTGTTTTGTTGTTTTGGTTTTTATTTTTGGGGTGGTGGTTTTTTGTTGTTGTTTCTCTGTTTTTGGGGGGTTCGGGGTTTTTTTGTTTTGTTTTTTTTTTTTTTTTTGTCTTTTTTTATTTTGTTTTTGTTGTATTTTTGTTGTTGTTTTGGGGGGATTTTGTTTTTTTATGTTTATTTATTTATTTATTTATTTTATTTGGGTGTGAGGGGGTGGGGGTGATGTCTTATTTTACAATCTACATTCACTACAATGTTCATGATCAAAGCCCATTACGCAGGTACACGGCGACAAGCAGTCCTGTGCAGGGTGGGAATAGTCCCAGAGAGATTTCTATCTACACTTAATTTTCGGGTGACAATTGGTTGGCATAGAAACTGATATCCAATCAGGCCGGTTAATGAATGATTGATGGAGGTGCAATCCGATATTAGCGGTGATGTAAACCTACCGACTGAGAGACTTTCATACCTGCCTTTGCAGTAAGCCTAGCCCGAAGACTTGTTTCGCTCGGTCGAGGGGTACACCAAGTATAGCCACTGTGTCCTGTATTATTTTTTACTTTTCGCATATGAGGTAGTTGACACATGGAGTGGAACATTCAACAACACATGTGCAATGACCCGCTGAGAACATTATACTATGTATTATTTGTTTGAGCACAAGTATTCGTTTTGTAGTATTTTTGTCTTTGTACCTATAAGGGTGAAACAGGGTGTACCAAGTTTTTGAAAGGCATTTTGGAGCTGAAAGGTCTTGAATTTTTGTCTTTGTACCTATAAAGGGATAGTTGGCAAATGGAGTTTAACATTCCACAATACATGTACAATGACCCAATGAGAACCTTATAATTAGGCAATGTTTTGCAGTTTTATGCATTCATACGAGATTCTTCCTCAACTCAGGTTTAAGAAACACCAATTCGTGAGTTTAGAATGTTATGGATCTATTTTAATACAACCTTCTGTTGCGTGTGAATATGTATGTCGATATTCTTACATCTTATGATGCATGGAATACATTTTTCATTTTTTAATAATTCAAGATCAATGAAATATTATTAAACCAACGACCGTGACACGCTATATTGACAAACTGGATGCATAAACAACTTCTTTTTTTCGTGAGAGTTCGATGCAGAGATCTGTACGGTTATCAGTTTTGCTTGACAACCATAAAGAATCTGTATAGAAACGTCAGAATCTGTATCGAAACGTCATAAACAGAAGTTGTTATCCATCCCCACCCCACACCCTCTCTCTCACTCTCTCTTTCTCTCTCTTTCTCTCTCTCAGAGGAATGTCCATCATAGATGTAGGCAACTATGTATACCACAACTGAACAAGTTACCACAATGTCAAGCTTCTACAGTAAAATTGCGCAACTCACATCGTATCATTATGTTTAACTGTGTACAGGTAGGTGACGGGCAAACCAGTGGTGGTGCACTTGTGCCTGATCTTTTGGACATACTTTTAACATTTTATCGGACATAATTTTAATATTTTAAAGTGACATTCAAAGACGTTCTGACATACAATATAAGCAATAGCATATTGATTGGTAATGTAATGTAATGAATTTAAGTGATAACTCGTCAACGTCTTGTATGATAGGGAATAACATCGGACATAATTCTTGTCACTGATTCATCAAATTTGGAAATTTCCTCCGCATGTCCAAGAGAAAACTGGGGGTCGGAACATAATGAAACAATACGGAACAAAGCTCAAATAAGCGTACTTACCTCATGCTCAGTGTGGGTCAGCCTGTAGAAATGAAACAATGAGAAATTCCAATGCAAAGAAACTGTACAAACTTGTACTACCGAGTGATGCAGGTCTGAGTGTTAACCGAATGCTTATACTGGAGCGAGTGGTGTGACGTTGTTTTGTTACGTGAATAGCCACAGGAATTATCGTGGCCCACGGAACAATGCATGTAAATTATATATGAAAGGCGGGTAGCATTCAGCTGATCTGCCCAGAATGAGCCAACACGTCTACCTCCGTTACTCATCGGAATGGGGAAAATCTTATGCACAGGTGGCATACACAGAGATACGCAGCTGTCATATATAGGCACGATCGAACAGATGAAGAAGTGGCCATTGGTGTATTCACTGTTATTAATATTTACTGTAATTAGTATTGTCTATTCATTTTTTCATATACTATTTGCTTTCACGTTTGGCTTGTTTGATCCGTGTATGTGTTTGGATAGGTAGGTAGGTAGGTAGGTAGGTAGGTAGGTAGGTAGGTAGGTAGGTAGGTAGGTAGGTAGGTAGGTAGGTAGGTAGGTAGGTAGGTAGGTAGGTAGGTAGGTAGGTAGGTAGGTAGGTAGGTAGGTAGGTAGGTAGGTAGGTAGGTAGGTAGGTAGGTAGGTAGGTTATTCATCTCTCGGAATGCGTTTAATGTGAATTGACTAAACTAAGTACCCATCAGAACGCTGGGGATGCGTGTCACTGCAGTTGTTAATTAGGATTTGGCGGGTGTAACGAAATGAAACGAAAACACATGTTAAGTAGGATTACTGTTCACTACACTGTAATTGCTCTATATATAAGTATAACACTTATAACGTGACGACTACATTGCATTGGAACAATAACATATTGTTTCCATAGGCAAGGAATGCAGGAAAGACAAAATAGTAAATTAGACAACTTATAATTTGCCTGAGCTGTTAATGAGCTTTACCGGCGTGACTGCCAGGATCACCTGAACCTTCTCTTAATCTGTAAAATATATTAATAATAGTCCACTTATATAGCGCCATTCTAGGACGAATATATAGCTCATAACGCTACGAAGGAAAAGGAGTGTTCAGTCAAAAGCTTGGCGGAAGAAGTGAGTGTTTAGAGATCTCCGGAAAGAAGAGTAAGATGGAGAAGCACGTGGATCTTGTTGGAGAATGTTCCACTGCTAAGCGTTAAATGTGAAAGGGCCCTTTTTGTACAATGAGTGTCCGAACATGTCCGAACATGTCCGGACAGCCGAGAAAAGGTCGCTGATTAACATTCCCCGCTCCCCTATTTCATGAAGGTAACACAACCTGTCGTGTGTGTGTCTGCATGTTTTTGTGCTATGTGTGTGTGATGTTTGTATATGCAGTGTGTGTGTAATAGTTGTATATGCAATGTGTGCATACATGTGTTTGTGCAACGTGTGTGTACATGTGTGCATGAGCAGTGTGTGTGTAATGTGCAATGCGAGTACATCTGTTTGTGTGATGTGGAACGTGTGAATGTGCAATGTGTATGCGTGCATGTTCAATCTGTGTAATGTGTGTGTACATGTGTGTGTGCAATGTGTGTACATGTCTCTGCCATATGTGTGTACATGTGTTTGAGCAATGTATGTACATGTGTATGTGCAATGAGTGTGCAAGTGTTGTGGAATATGTGTCATGCGTGTATGTGTGTATGTGCAATGTGTGTATACAATCTGTGTGTACGTGTTTGTGCAATGTGTCTACATGTGTATGCGCAAAGTGTGTGTGCAATGTGTGCGCACGTGTGTTTGTTCAATGTGTGCAATGCGTGTGTGTGCAATGTGTGTGTACATGTGTTTGTGCAATGTATGTACATGTGTGTATGTGCAATGTGTGCGTACATGTTTGGTGCAATGTGTATGCTCATATGTTTGTGCAGTATGTGTACACGTGTATGTACAGTGAGTGAGTGAGTTTAGGTTTACGCCGCACTCAGCAATATTCCAGCTATATGGTGGCGGTCTGTAAAGAATCGAGTCTGGACCAGACAATCCAGTGACCAACACCATGAGCATCGATCTGCACAATTTGGAACCGATGACATGTGTCAACCAAGTCAGTGATCCTGACCACCCGATCCCGTTAGTCGCCTCTTACGACAAGCACAGTCGCCTATTATGGCAACCGTTAAGGTTGCTGACGGCCTATTGTACCCGGGGACCTTCACGGGTCGTGTATGTACAATATATGCATTGTGTGTATGTGCAATATATGTAATTTGTGTATGTGCAATGCGTGTGTACATGTCTGTATTTGTAATGCGTGTATGTGCAGTGTGCGTATGTGTATAAGAAATATGTGTGTAGTGTATGTGCAATGCGTGTGTACATGAATGCGTGTACGTGTGTGTGCATCGTGTGCATATATGTGTGTATGAGAGTGTGTGTGTGTACAAATATTGAAGGAACAAACGTACCACATCCATTGGAATCAATAGGTAGAATCACTGCAGGAAAACCAAACACGCATACATGTACTTGCATTCTAACTGGACTGTTTGCTCGGATAACCAGTTGTTATCTGTTATCAGGCTATGTTGTCCTTGAGTTACATAGTTTATCAATCCAAACTGCCTTCCACAGCCCACATCGCTTACAGCTACATATGCGAGTCGTTGTGGCATCTTAGGTTACCAAGCCGTCAGAATTGAGACACATCCCGAACGTTTCTGCAGTTGAAGCTGTTTTTTGACACTCCAGACACTGCCTATTACTGTTAACAGAGATAAAAAGACCTGCAGAACGTTATTAGGGTTCAAGACGTGTCTGACAGAGCCCTGGAGATCAAACATAAGTCATGAAAGTAGCTGTTGATGACGACGATGTATAAATGATGTTATTGTTTAGTAGCTCATTTAGACCAGTGAAGATCCTTCAGCATCCCATGCTTGCAACAAAAGGCGACTATGCTTGTCGAAAGAGGCGACTAATGGGATCAAGTAGTCAGGCTCGCTGACTTGGTTGTCTCATGTCATTGGTTCCCAGTTGTGCAGATCGATGTTCATGCGGTTGATTACTAGGCTGTCTGGTCCAGACTCGATTATTACAGAGCACCGCCGTATAGCGGGAATATTCCTGGGACGGCGTAAAACTAAAGTCACTCACTAACAGCCCACCCAAGGTAATGTGAAAACAAATTTAAATGTTCCCCCTTGGGTTGAAGCTCTGTTGGTGAACATGAACTGTTACGTCATGTCAAACAAAGGTCAAAGAAATCACCCAAGTAACAAATGAAAGAAGAGTGATGAAAACCTTAGTGAAGTGGAGCAGTGTCGAAGGTTTAAACACGACACAAACGGCACAGACATATCTGATTTGTACCAGCAATACGTGTGGGTGTA
Organism: Haliotis asinina; assembly: GCF_037392515.1. NCBI lineage: Eukaryota > Metazoa > Mollusca > Gastropoda > Lepetellida > Haliotidae > Haliotis > Haliotis asinina. The sequence goes on along the minus strand of NC_090293.1, from coordinate 50,967,820 downwards.
AGAGTGAGTGAGTGAGTTTGTATTTAACGTCACATCGGCAATATTGCAGCCATATCGTGACGAGAACGATTAATTACAAAAATACAAGTGAATTAATAACACACACGTTGTAAAAACTTGTCAACGATGGACAGTAAAACTAACTAGAATATCACAGAATATAATGTAAAACTGGTGATGAGATCTAAAACAATGTATCCACAGAGGACAAAACAATATAAAAATGGGCTATAGGTTGCCAACAACTGAAGGTAGATCACCATACTAAGGACCATGGGGACTTACAGTACATTTGCTTCCTGCAGGACCCTAGCTGGATTTACAACATCCCTTCAGCTGTTAGCAATTTAGACAAATCTAGCCATACAGTAAAAGAACACTTATTCTACGATTAAAAAACCTGGAAAAATTAAATATACATCAAATGTTTGGGACTTAAGTACCCTCTCAGGAGGACAATTATTTTACAGTACTTAAACCCCCTTTGAGGGTACAGCCACTAACGATTTGAGTTACTGTTTTAATCTTCCAATCATAAAATATTTATCTATTTATAATCCATTCAACAAATCTAATTCCTTTAAAAATGCAATAATTAAACGAGGACTAACCTTGCTAAAAAGTTCCTTCATAGTTTGAGTGTGGGTGTAAGAACAGTAGTATTTAATGGAAGTTAGCTGACGGTGCTTCATCAATGAAACCTCACTGTCACCACACGAATTCGAAATACAGGTAATACCCATGACTGAATACATGCAGTTTGCACTTTTAATGTGTTTGCTATACACATGAGAAATAGACAGACAGGGATATGGTTTGTTATCGTCTCACCTTATATATTACATACAGGTATATATTCTATAAAAATGAGCCACTGTGTTTATATAATGTTATGAGACACAAAACATTAATAATAGATGATGATATAGATGAAGTTAAATTTACTACAATACAAGCTGAAACTACAATGAATAACATGCATAAACGGGGGGTTTAAACACATTTATCCAGTGTGAATTTATTACATAAAAATCATTTTTATACAGAAATCTTGTCATTATAAACATCTCTTTTATTGATGAATCAGTATTTTAAAATTATTTTCCTGTTTATTACATATAAATACTGAAATAACTTTACAAAAACACATATTGAATAATATAAGTAAGTAATTTACTTTTAGAAGAACTTTTGTGGACATATTACGTTGTACAGATGGTACGGGGGGGGTCACTTGTCAAACAAATGCCGTGGTGACTTGCTATTTTTATGATATAGTTAGAGTCGAAACCCATTTTTTAATAAAATGATACCAAATTTAGCAATTGCTTGACATCTGGATATTTTGTATCCAACCTCCTTAACATTATCATTTTGTACATCGAAATCAGACCACTTAACTCATCATTACATTTTGTCAAAAGATCTTTACGGACATCTGTATATACTGGACGCTGAAATAAAACATGCCTCTTATCTTCCCCACAATCGGTACAATAAAAACATGCTCTCCCACTGACGGGAAGGTCCGTATTGCGCCCAGTTTCAAGCCTTGTCGGTGCAACCCCACTTCAGAAACCCCTACAGGTCTGCTAGGTCGTTATTGTAGTATTCCACTCTCCTGTCATCCTTGAACTGGTTTTTAGATGCAGATTTTTCCTCCCTTGACTCTGGGCCGCCTTCATCGTGGGTGGTAGGTGGTTCTGTCTACTAATGCCTACAAGGAACAATAGCAGTGGGGGAACTGTAGGTAAATCGTTGTTGTAACAGCGATACGTCTACCTACACAAAGGTGGCTAGGTTAAAGCTTAGCCTCTGAATATATATATATATGTATATGTATCGAACTTATCGAACGGTTAACGTCATACGATTATTACCGATGCAGCTTGTTGGCGGAGACTTTGGCGGTTACCATTGCAGCTGGTTATATATTTTCCAGTGGACAACCTCCTTGAAGGGCTGACACGGAAACTCGTTTATGTGCCATTGACCAATGAAATTAAAATACTTAATATCTTACACGAAGATAAGATAATATCATTTATCAGTCCTCCGCCTCTCAGGTCACTCAGCTAGTCATGGTGATCTAATAGAAACGACCCTTGTTTAACTATTTCCATTTCAGTCACGGTAATATTCGTCATATCAAAAACTGGTAGTTGCCAGGATTTGCAGTTTGTCGTACAGACCCTGAAGCAAATATATCCAAGAAAGAACACGCAAGTCTAGAAAATGTGGCAAATTTTCTTTAAAATGAAGAAAGTCTCAGGACTCCATGTCATTATCTTTTTATTTTATATTTTTTTACTATGAACCTATTTTCAGTAAAATATGTTCATTTCAGAAACTAGTTGTTAGTTGTACAGGATCGGGTGGAGGAGTTGATTCAGCTAGTCTATGATTTGTGATATATTTGAGAGCAAGAGTTGATTTATAAATGATTCGACTTTTCCTATTGTTACAAATCATCTGTAGTTTTTAGCTTAGTAAATTTAAAGGTGCAAGTCTAACCCATATCCCCGCGGTCAGCCAGATCAAGATATTGTCTTACGACACCAAAAGAAAGGAAATGATCAGTTGGACATTTATGCAACAATGGCATATAATGTTCTGAATATTACAAACTTCACTATACCAGCTACTTTACATTTACAAATAAATAGTCCAAGGGCACGTTAAGCAAGACTTCGATATTCTTCTGTTGTGAAATTTATCTTTTTTATCAGGCGTCAAGTGTTGAATTGTTTTGCGCCAGGTGGGACTAAATGTGCGCCATAAGGCCATTGGTGTTTTCAGTGCGCCATTTCATCTTTCATTGATCGTATACCACAAGGTCACAGATTGATCGATGCGATTAATATAGCACAATGCTAAGCTTACAACATTGACACATTGCGATGAAACTGATATATTTCCTTCGGTTGATGGATGAATGAGAAGGAAACCTTTTTGTCCATAGTATATAATGCTGGACATGTGTGCACGTTGACAGATGGCGTTGCAATATAGGTATATAAAAAGGTATGTAAAGTAAGAACGTTATTCTCACATCACCTGCAGCTACAGTATTAGTATTAGTATTAGTATTAGTATTAGTATTAGTATTAGTATTAGTATTAGTATTAGTATTAGTATTAGCTATTGATTTTAGTGTTAATTATAAGTGTTAGTACCAAATATCTTAACTTTCGCATCCTTTGGTCAGTCGCAAACCTAAAGTTTCTTTTGTTGCAACCAGAGCAAATGTTCTGGGTGAGTGGCTCACGCTATTAATATTGTTCTTAGCTGACATGTTTCACTTGCACTTCGGTCACTTGACAGACAAGTCACTGACAGACCGCAGCAAGTTTAAACATTTAAAATACTTTATAACTGCCAAGGTACTGTTGGAGTCAAGTCACAGTGACCTTCTCTCTTTCTCATTCGTAGCGTGGCCTACACCTACAGGCCATACTTCTAGGTGGAAACATCATGAAATAATGACCGCAGTCATCGAATTAATCGAATCACACCCGTAGCTGTGTTGTCAGCTTGATCAAGGATTCACAAATAAAGGTTACATACAATCTAAAAATAAAAAAACTTAAAACACCGTTATTACTTATTCCTGATATGTAAAATGCATTGTTGATAGAACAAATAAACAAACCTATATGCGTATAATCGCAAATCAAAAGTGCAGTATTTTGAATTTGGGTTTACGACCCTCGAAACGAAGTAGCCGCGATACTGAAGCGGTGGTTGTGCCCTCAGTGTAACGCAGCCTTTTCATTGCCCACTGGCTCATTTGCCGATTGCTCATTGTTTGTGCTACAAAAGCCCGATAGCTGTTAATTTCAAACTGCATGTGGTCCATGATTGAATTCGAAGTTGTGCATTGATACTGTGATACTGTCAAAAACACCTTGACATTGAGTTTTCTCTGTGACAGAGTCTGACTATAACAATCAGCATGGGTCTTTTTATCGAACGAGTAAATTATGTACTTGTTTGTGCATACAATCAATATTACGCAACTGCACACCACCTCATACTCTGGGCATGTATGCTGTTTCAAGCTCCGCGAACCTATTCTCCGCGCATACGTTATGAGCGCAGCGCAGCATAGATGTTGAAAACACTTTTCACCCAGGACTGGGAGGAAATTACCAGTAATTAATCGTTAGAACTCCGATTTCACGGTCTTTTTTCATCGCGTTTTTTTTTTAACTTTATGCTGAATTGGCATTTTTTGATGACTTAAAGTTGTAAAGTTGTGTTTTACGTTGTATGTGACCTTTAAAGCTGCTACATTTGGTCTAAGGAGGGTAACAAGGCTCAGTATTATTTAATGAAGAGACTATTTAGTGCTTACAACACGTTATCTCACCAGTTCACAATGAGATGCTGGAAGAGACTGAGTCCATGGTCAGATCAGAATGTGAACCACAGTACAAACACAAACGGGATCGTGGACACCTCTGAAGGCGGTTGGGAGATGGTGAGGCAATATCTGTCTAATGAACTCGCTGACGGTTCTGTCGATGATCAGGCCATTTGTAGTACAAACAGCAGAACTGTCGGGATATTTCGCCAGAAGCTGGTTATTGTGCCAAAAGAAGAGAAATCCTTGTGGGTTCCCTCACAATCTTTTAAAGGGGTGAGGTTTTAGCATTGACACTACAATAATGTCATCGAGTGTGCCTAAAAGGAACAGTTTGCCATGGGTTGCGTCCCCTGTCGGTGGAGGACGGTAGTCTAGTGGTTGAGGGCAGTGGGAGCCTGAACCGTGCTCCTTTTACTCAACACACTTTTTTGGCCCTTGCTTCGCCTTGACGGGTGGAAGAATCGGCCCGATTCTGTGAATCGCCTGATCACACCAAGCCCTGTGTATGGACTTTATTTATGTGCCATTACACAAATTTGATTTGAAATTGTTAACCTTTGGTCTTGGCACACTTGTTCCCATAAGATGTTTATAATTTTGAAATATGTTGTTTTTCACTTTGCCTACACAAGAAAAAAAATGGTGATTTACAAAAATTTACAAAATTTAAATGTCATCTTTACAAACATTTACAACGATTGTAAAGGTGATGTTTACAAGGCTTGTAAACTTTTGTAAATTTAGGAAGGATTTTACCACTACTTCTTTCAATTTTTCCGTTTCTCAAGAATCCCCATTAATTTTTTTTGTTCTGTTAGAGTTCTTACTGTTGATATGCATAATAGATCTTGCATGTGACATATTTATTCATGAAAACTGAATGGAATAATGGAAAGGAATAAGCCATAATTTGTATAGTCCATTTGTGGTTTATATCAATGCAGCTGCGTCTGGTGCATGAAAACATGACAGTTGATGTGTACGGCCAGCATTGATCTATATACCAAGTACTTGTGACTGTTAAAACAGATGTCTTGCCTTTGTTCGAGATCATCATCCCAAGCTCATTCCGGTGATTTTACCACTCTACTCCGTGGGAACTATATGCATTCTCTAAATAACACCTGTCACTAGACCTTTTATGTTAGTGCTCATTAACGGTGTTATGCAATTGGCGTATTCAAGAAATCTCATAAACATGTCATTAGATAATTGGTTGTGATGTCAGTACGTGTGGATTGAGCAAATACTCAAATGAATTAATACAAATCATTGTGTAACAAGATTTATATAATCATTTACAAGAAGTATGTTACAGAATATTTAAATGGTGCGTGCCGGTCTATCATTTGTTTGTTTATGTTCGGCGTACATAATTTTTTAATTTATCATTCATACATAAAACATAACTTACATAACTGTACACTCTGTTTTGCATTTGGTAACTTTCGCAAATATAAGAAATTCTTAAAGTGCTACACAATCATACATCATCAGTGTCAACAGTGATAGTTCACTTTATACACAACTGACTCAACAAGATGGGGAAAAAAAGTCCATACTCTGTCATGGTCTTCCTTTCTGCTTGAAGATGATTTTGTCTTAAGTCTATGGTTACTTTGGTGAGCATCCACAATTTTACCATCAAGACACAAAAAAATAATTATCTTACCAATAACATTCTCATAAATGCTCTATATTAAATACAATTAGTTTGTATGTGTGGAATGCACTTTACAAAGGTAAATAAACCAAAGCTCTAATATAAGATTATCATATGACAAACCACGAGGTTAATTCTTCAATCATGTTTAGTATCAAATCTAAAAGAAGAAGTGACGAAGAGGTAGGCAGATCTTAAGATGGACAGATTATTAAGATCAGATAATTCACTATTTCCATATAAGATTGTCTTCAAGCTTTACCCATGTTTGTAATTCAAATTTATATACATATGTAACAACACATTCTGCATTTAAATTTTGTATTGTATGTTGTATGGTACCGGGGTCGATATAAACTGTAAAGCTGTTCACAATCCCATTTCATTTTTTTTTTCAATAAAAAACAAACACAAAAATTAAGCACAAAAAATGAGATGTGTAAATCATTCCCTCTGCTGGTGATGGCTGTGTGGGATTAGTTAAAACCCAGTTGAGCATGCCTTATAATCCTCTTACTCTTAAAATAAACAACTTCTGTCCAAAAAGAATATCACTAGTGGGATTATTTGGCTGATTTGAGTTGGTGTTTTGATAACGCTTAGTCTTGATGAACAATAGTCTATTTCAACAACATGGTCAATTGGTAAAATTCATATTAAAGTGACATACCTTTATTTACATGTTTCACAAACCGTTGTGTACACGTGCACTGTCCATTGTATTTCTTGGTTGGAGAAGTTACAGAGAGGAAGAGTAACTCAAAGTAATTTGATGCCCTTTTGAGATCTAAATACATATATGAACACCCGATGGGAAAATGCAGTTGATCATTGCACACCAACATACGGACATTTTTGCTGTCGTGAATTTGAGACTTTACATCTACAAAGCCGTTCAGAATGTCTGTCAGCGATATTTCTTCAGAGGGCACATTCAGCTCAGGTGAGTATATTGCAGATGACGCAAGTATATTATTTGTAAAACCAGTAAGGCAATCCTGATGCCACGTGTTCCTTCAGCAGCATTGTTGTTGAGAAATCTTACACTCAAGACTACCATATCATTTAGCAGGGAGCTCAATACACAGAGTCGTAGAGTATCCCTGCCATTCAGTAAGTGTTTAGTATATTGAATCACGATATGAGAACAACAGCCCGACTAATTGGCTGATCAAAGGTTTACTACATGTCATAAATATCCTTCCTGGGACTTAATCAGGCTATGTGGGTGGAATATATTCCCCAGGTAACACCAGCTGTTTTTTTGTGGTAGAGCTGAAGGATTACCTGTTGCATGTAATTTCAATTATAATCTATAATTAGTATAAGACTGATTTTGGACGTATTCTTACAGACGTAAAACGTTCTGTTTTATGTTTTAAGACTTAGGTTTCATCAAAAACAACAATGACGGAGCAATACAGACTAATCCCAGTATTTATGCATATACGTATTTTGGGTTCCAATATCACACGTCATTATATGGATGGAATAGTGACCTTAATAGATATATCCTTTTAAAAATCGCTGAGGCATTTCAAAATCAAATTTAACACAAATACATTTTAAAAACTAAATTGATTATTTATCTCTTTGTAAATGTTTGTAACGTTTTCAGACAGGAAATTCTTATACGATGTTGTATTAGCAGTAATTCGACTTTGTTTAAGACTTTAGTTGTAATACCTGCTAGTCATTTTGTTAGGTTTTTCAAAATGCTAATTGCATTTTTCCCATGAATTTACTTTCACAGACAACTGTGAGGCAGGCTCTACGGAATGCTGAGTCTGTAAGAGGAATGACCCTAAATCCACAACAGATGTAAGAATGTAAGAATGTAAGAATATGATTTAAATACAGTAACTGCAAGAGTTTCAATGCATTAAACCATTCAACAAGTAAAACTTCAGGTGTTTCTACAATAACCTCGACATGATTTTATCTTCATTGTGCAATAAATTTTGAATTGTATTTTTTCAGGTTGGAAACAGGACAGAATAAGGACGCTAAGGCAGCTCTCCCTGTTATTCCGCACGCTGAGTTTCAAGGTATTGCAGTTCTGCTTAATGCTCTGTCCTATATGCATCAGTGCACAGCAAAAAAATGAGCACAACCTACTGTCATATAAATAAGAACGCTCATTTCTTATAATATACGTCAGTTTTATTGAAACATAAAGTTTCTGTCAGGTTATTGTATCTTGTTTGTTGCAGTGGCTATGACAAGATGTTTGCAGACAAAAAAGGAAAGCGTCTCAAGAAAGAAAAACAACCAAAACAAACACAGTGATGTCATGAGAAAATGTTCCAGAAAAACTACAGTAAGTAAACATGAAAACCAATTTAACTAGCTTTCGGGAATCAAGAATTAGATTAAACTGTTTTAAGAGGATGCACTATGTAACTTAGCTTACCATCAATTAACAAGGAAGAAGGCATGTTAATTGATGAATCTCAACTGAGATGATATCAAAGCATTAGACCTTGTTAATTAATGAACCCTTACAGGCATGAGATGCTCATCAATGAACAAGGGATTAGGCCTTGTTATGTGTTGAGGCTTTGTTCAAGGCTGGGAGATACAGTAACAATCACCCCACAGTATTAATCCTAGTCTGTCGTACAAACCCTGAAGTATATATATCCAAGAAAGCCCACGTAAGTCTAGAAAATGTGGCAAGTCTATACTGGAAAGTTCATTTCAGAGACTAGCTAGTAGTCTATATTAATCCGTGTTATCTTTCAAAGGAGAAAAAAGGTTGTACCATACAACACCTGTGTTCTAATGCACTAAATACACAAGTATCAATAATACTTGCTATGAGATTATGAGAATAACCATTGATTCTATTTTCACATTGGTTTACCATTCACTTAATGCAAGTATAATCATATTGACTGTTTTCTTCAGAAATCGAGTCGAAGGGATGCGACAGGCAGACCTCCCGAGCCATAAGAAAGCAAAATATGAACCAGTATTAAAGAATGCACAACTACAATGCTACCCCATTGTTTTTTTATTGTATATTTGATAATAATGTGTAACATGTTTTCCGTAAATTTGTAAATGGAATGTTTTTGTATGAAATTTAATCTTCCTCTTTCTTGTTGTAATCTGTAAATAAACATCTAGTGTAAGTTTGACACTGTCTATTTGTTTTGGGGTAATTTCATTCGCATGAAAGACATTAGCACTATAAAAGTGAAACAAATTCCGCATTATAGAATACCATTTCCATCAACACTGCAGTATTGACCACGGAGCACTATCAAGCGAACATCAAATTTATTTCAATGTTATAATACGCTAAATTCCTTGTTCATGCGTCATGAAACAAATTCAGCACATTACAACTTTCACCACCTAAACAACCCACTCCTCGGCGCATTATCGTGATGATGACACTGCAACATGTCAAACCAGCCTACAACTCAGCAGAAACAATTTCAAAATGTTTTTTTATCCATTTTTGTATCCAAGAAAGATGCAGTAGAGTTGGGGGTGGGGGGTGGGGGAATGGAAGCAGTGTGACTCGCCACACCTCAAATATGGTTCCTATGCCATATGAATAAAATGACAATGCACAACGCCGAACGAAGGCCATTCTGTGTATTTTACAGGCACAAGGTGGATAAGAACTTACTAGTATTGATCACGAGATGAAAAAAACCCAAAACATATGAAATATCAACATGTCAAATATTCCACCACTATAAGTAATAGTACTAGTAACATATATTCCATTATATCAGTTCTACTGTTTGTAAGAAAATAAATAAAATTACAAGCGTACAATCGCGATTCAGAAGTGCAATATGTTGTACCAGGGAGCCTATATAGATCATTGTAGAGTATCCCTTGTTGTACTTGGACGTTCGTCCCTCGTAACGAAGCCCGCGGGAGACCAATCCCAGTCATAGCTGGTGGATGTGCACTCAAGTGTAACGACGGCAACCGATTGTCTGCTTCATTTGCTGATACGCCGAGCGCTCATAAGGTGGGGCCCATAGTGTGCTCAGAAAGATGTATTTGATGGGCATTTTAGAAGTATGTCGAGTCACAAGAAAGTAAGATTCTTTACGGATAACAACTTTTTGTATTGTATATGATGCGTCGTTTCAGTATGGATTGATATTCCGTTGTCAAACAAAATCATATACACTATGTTGTTATCCATAAAGAATGCATGTAGAGATGTTGGGTTTTGTAAATCTCTGAATTTGCGTTCGATCCAATCAAAAATCATCTCAGTAGAGATGGTGAACTACTGGAAACTGTCATTCGTCCAAGTACAAAGCAGGACTTGAAACTGACAAGCGTTTGCACCAGTTTCCGTGAGATCCAGTCATCCATGAAAAACGGATGTAGTTTGTTTGCAACCCAGAGACATAAAAAAAACATGTAATATGTACAAGTATCACACCTGCTTTATTGCATAATGTGGCTGAGACAGGACTCGGGTGCATGAGTCATCAATCAATTTATTTTGTTTATGGCGTATAGCCTGATAGGTGTTAAGTTTAAATGGCATGTAACGAGTAGATTATTTACTTGTTTGTGTACACAACCAAGATTAGACTACTGCTCACGACCTCATACTCCGGGCATGCATACTGTTTCAAGCTCCGCGAACCTATTCACTGCACATGCGTTATGGGCGCAGCACAACTGTTGAAACAACTCCTTCCCCCAGCGCTGGGTGAAATTTAGTGAATCGCTTGAACTCCGAATTCGCGGATTTTTTTTCCATCGCGGTTTTTTTTCTTTATAGGCTGAATGGGCATTTTCTATGATTTGTTTCGGTAACTGCATACCGAAAGGTATCAGTATCTGCAAAGTTGTGTTTTCCTTTTTATGTGACCTTTTAGAAAGTTTCGTTCCATGAGATAACCGGTCAAAATAATACAACATATCAAAAATGCCCTATGCTCCAGGGTGGGCAGTTCTCTCTGGAGGTCTTGATGTTTCTTTTTCTTTGGGACAGTGTCTGGCCAGCACTATGTTGCACCATGTTCAATTTATTAATTTGCGTCCCCAGTCCAACATGAAATTTATCACCTCGAAAACGTTGGGATGGGTTTTTCGAACAAGTTACTTTAACCTCCCATGCCAACCTCTTACCTGTGATTTGTCCAGGGCACATTTCTGTCATGGAGTTCCATTCCTGAAGGTTGTAGTTTAGTTATGTTAAATATAGCAGTATGTGTTAACTGCAACTAGCCCGTGTACAACAGGTGTAGTCCCACGAAGCCTGAAATTATTCAGTTAGGTACAGTTCACTCGGCTTATTGGACTTCATGCCTCAATGATTTTATGGGATTATGGTGGATTGTTGCTTGGCTGACCACAGAAAGGAAGAATCAACAGAAACAACAGAAATCAAATATGATTGTAAAGTATTTCAAAAGGTGACCTATCCCATCTGTATCACTGGTACTATTGGTAAAGGTTGGATCGACCACATGATTCATAGCAACATATACTGTCATGTGTTATGTTATCACAACACAATCTCTATCATTTAGCATATTATCACAGGTGACAAGGTGATATTGTTTATGGTATTGTTATTCACTGTTCCCAAACACAAAATAAGTGGGATACTGAGTCAGAATTCTTTTCTAAAGAGCTTGCGCATAGTGAAAGAAACACCCATGCATCTTCACTCCACCGAACACTGTGGTAAGAGCATCAGTATCCTACCCCTAACAGAGTGACCACTCTCCACTGAACAGTGGTCTGTCCCACTCTCATTTCACGCCACAATTACCTCATTAATTATGTCCAGGGGTCAAACTGTAATTAGCCTTTGGGATTTATTAGGTGTGAATTTGAGGCCTTGCGGACCGTTTTACCATCACCCACCAGTTATCTCCCCTTGTGGATCTTTACAAGTTGTAAATGTCTTGTAAACATCATCTTTCCAAGCGTGTAAATGTCTTGTAAACATCATCTTTACAAGAGATTTACAAGCTTGTAAAGGTGCACTTTTTTCCAGTGCTAGAGTCTTATGCCCAGAATGCGGTGACTCATGGGCCAATCTGGTGGATTTGTTATTTGTAATTCTCCTTCTGGAGTACATCATCCGACTATCCTTGGCGCTGCAAGCTGGAAACCCACTTGCTTTTAGCATGAAATCTAAAACACAAACCACGGCTTATGAAACCTCAAACTAAAAAACTAAGCGTCCTCTTGAAACCGACCTTGTTGACAACACTCTCAAACTGTCCAAACCAATACACTATTGGTCACGATTTGTTGTGATGAAGACAAATGATTTGACATTACAACTGAACCCTTTTGCTGTGTCTAAGGGTATCCAAGGCATTGCCGGCGATGTACAGTTCTGTAATTAGCCTTTGGGATTTATTAGGTGTGAATTTGAGGCCTTGCGGACCGTTTTACCATCACCCACCAGTTATCTCCCCTTGTGGATCTTTACAAGTTGTAAATGTCTTGTAAACATCATCTTTCCAAGCGTGTAAATGTCTTGTAAACATCATCTTTACAAGAGATTTACAAGCTTGTAAAGGTGCACTTTTTTTCCAGTGCTAGAGTCTTATGCCCAGAATGCGGTGACTCATGGGCCAATCTGGTGGATTTGTTATTTGTAATTCTCCTTCTGGAGTACATCATCCGACTATCCTTGGCGCTGCAAGCTGGAAACCCACTTGCTTTTAGCATGAAATCTAAAACACAAACCACGGCTTATGAAACCTCAAACTAAAAAACTAAACGTCCTCTTGAAACCGACCTTGTTGACAACACTCTCAAACTGTCCAAACCAATACACTATTGGCCACGATTTGTTGTGATGAAGACAAATGATTTGACATTACAACTGAACCCTTTTGCTGTGTCTAAGGGTATCCAAGGCATTGCCGGCGATGTGGAGAACATTAGAAGATTGCGTTCTGGTGCAGTTGATTGAGTGTTCCAAAAGACAACAGCCAACTAACCTTTTAAACTGCAAAACTTGTGTTGGCATTTCTGTTACCGTCTTGGCTCACAAGACCCTTAATACGAGCAAGGGAATTGTTAGAGATCGTGAACGATTGCTGGCTGACATGTTGGAACTAGATAACGTCTCCGAAACGAAGGATCAGGTTTACGTTATGTTAAACGTTTCTCAACGGCACAACCATTCAAACTAACACCTGTCTGGTTTCCTTTCCTCTACCCAATGCACCAATGTCACTGAAAGCAGGTTATTGTAACCTCAGTGTTGAGACATACATTTCTAACCCTCTTCTCTTAGGTGTTTCAAATGTCAAAAAGTTTGGTCAGGGTGTAAATACTCGCACATTCTGTTGTGTGTGCTTACTGCAGTGAAAAGACACACAACAGGAGATTGTGAGAGTATTGTCAAAAACTGTACCAACACCCATCATTCTCAAAAGACCGTCCTGTTTGGAAAGAGCAAATGGCTATCAATAGAATACAATTTACTGGTACAAAGCTCAGAACAAACACAAAGCTATGGTTCCATTGCCAGAGCGTCAGCAGCCACTTCTAGTCACCAAATTGTCTGTAAGTTGTCAGACCAACTTAACATGGATGACAACAGATACTCCCCAAAGTATCTCAACTGCCATATCTACTCACACAACAGAACCACTTCCTAGTACATCCCAAATCCAATCACAAGCATCGTCTGATCATGAACCGTCTTCTCAGTCAATAGTGAAGTCTCAACAAATTGCTAACACCAAGGGTAAAATGCCAGATTCCCCGAAAAGGATCAGGAAACAAAATTCAGTTGCGCAACAAATATGGACCTTTTGAAGATATGGACGTGTCTGAAAACGTCCGCTCTAGGACACACAGTCACAGACACCCACCAAACAGGTGCGATGTAGATCCCCAATAGGTTATCAGAATGATATTATTCAGTGGAATTGCAGAGGATTAAGGACTAATTTAAATAAATTGTGGCTTTTAATCCAGGATTTTACACAGGAAGCATTTTTAAAACAGACAGATACTCTTGACCTCCGTCATTTCAACACGTATTTTTCACCTCCATGTGATAGGGCAGGTGGAGGATGATCAATCTTGGTACGGTAAAATGTTATGAATAGCTCAATAGCGCTCAAAATTAATTTCCAAGCCGTAGCTGTGCGACTTACTTTATAAGTCACATTTACACTTTGTTCATTGTATATTCCACCTTCATCCACTGTCCAGTTAACTGATCTACAAGCTCTTCACAATGAATTAGCGAAACCCTGTATAATCAAGGGCGATCTAAATGGCTACAACCCACTCTTCGTTGGTACTACTACGAACACGAAAGGTAAAGTACTGGAGGATTTTCTTTCAGATAATGATCTCTGTATTTATAATGACTGTTCAGATATATATTTACATCCTGGTACATCAACATATTCAGTTTCTTGATGTATCAATTACTGACTATAATCCTTTAAATGAATTTGAATGGTTGGTTCACGATGACCTGTGTTTACTGACGAGTGCAAACAGGCTAGGAAGGTACGGAAGAAAGCTGAGCATTATTATAATTTGAATAAATTCAAAGTTTTAAATGCACACCTTTACACAGAATAAAAACCAATCTTGGAAAAAACATATGTATCCAAAATAAATTCTCGAACGCCTATGTATAGAACATGGTCCAGAAAATTAAAGGCAAAGGTACTAAATCTAGCGTCCATCATCTTAAACATGGAGATCAATTACTTACCGATCAATCAGATATTGCAAACAGATTGGGTGAAACTCTCTCTAAACATTCTTGCTCTCCTAATTATGTGCCCAAGTTCCATTAATATCAAAAACAACAAGAGAAGAAAACTATTAATTCAGATAATGGGGAAGACTATAATGAACTATGTACTATAGAATTTTCTATTCACGAGCTTCATACTGCTCTTGATCAAGCTCACGATACTGCTGCAGGGGCTGATGACATACATTATCAACTCCTGGAGCACTTACCAGAATCCTGCCTAGAAACTCTTTTAAATATTTTGATGACATTTGAAAATCGGGTTATTTTCCTCCCTCATGGCTTGACGCTATTGTAGTACCCATACCTAAATCTGGACGCGATCATACGAATCCGTCCAATTATCGACCTATTTCACTAACAAGGTGAGTTTGCAAAACCATGGAACGCATGATAAATAATCGACTTGTTTGGTACAACAAATAAGCTCACAACAGATATACACTGTGGTTTCCGTAAAGCAGAAGTACTGTTGATCACTTCGTGCATTTGGAACCATTTATCAAAAGTGCTCTAATTAATAAACAATACGCAGTGTCTATCCTTTTTTATCTTGGAAATATGGTATTTTAAGAGATTTAGATGGCTTCAAACTGAGAGGCCGTTTGCCTCAACTTATAGCTAACTTTCTAACCGATAGACAATTTCAAGTCCAAATCGGGTCTACCCTGTCTGATCATTACAGTCAGCATCAGGGTGTTCCGCAAGGCAGTATTTTGTCTTTCGCTCTGTTTAGTATGAAGATCAACAGTTTATCAAAAGGTTTAAACGATTCAGTAGATGGGTCGTTATTTGTGGATGATTATAATGTTTTTCGTCGTGCGAAAATATGCATACTATTGAACGGCAACTGCAATTGTGTTTAAACAAAAGAAAGAAATGGTGTCTTGAAAACGGCTTTAAATTTTCTAATTCAAAAACTAATTGCATACATACCTGCCGTACATACAAACCACATAAAGACCATGAACTATCTCTTGATGGCATTCCCATGGAAGTTGTCATAGAGGCCAAGTTCTTGGGATTAATTTTTGACTCACGCTTAACATTTCTGCCACATAGTATACCCCTTAAAACCAAATGCCTGAGGGCTCCCCCTTTGTTAAAGGTTGTTTCAAATTCTAAATGGTGAGGTGATCACGCTACCCTCCTCCATCTATATCGATCACTCGTCCGTCCCAAACCTGATTATGGGTCCATCGTATATGGTGGATCCTGCAAGAGGAACCTGAAATTATTAGATTCAGTCTTATAAGACTTTGTTTTTGGGTCTTTAGGAACCTCTCCTCTTGACAGTCTCTATGTTGAGGCCGATGAGCCATCTCTTACACTACGCCGTAAAAACATTCACAATTCATTACCATTTTATACTCTAATGAATCTAACCCTGCCTATAGCTGTGTTTTCAATCCTCTTTGTGAGGATCAATACAAACAAATCTTCTCTTGTTCTGCCTCTAGGGCATAGAATTAAACCTTTCGTCTGTTCTGCCGGCTTTTGAGCTGGAAAATATAGCTCTTTCCCGTCTTCTTTCTTCTCATCCTTGGCAATTAGTTAGGCCACAGGTTCACCTAACATTAACTACAATTAAAAAATCGGAAACTAGAGAATTACAATATAAACAGGAATATAACCAATTAAAAGGTAAATATAGCGGTTACAAATCCCTATTTACAGATGTGTCGAAAGATGGCACAGTAGCTTATGCCACTGTCATTGGATCCAGGACAATTTCTTCTAGATTGCGAGGTAACAGCTCTAATTCTACAGCAAAACGCCATATTAACAGCTCTTACATATATTCAAAGACACACAAACAGTACGTAATCTATTCAGACTCTCTTTCCTGTCTTCAGGCGATTAAAAAATTACCATGTAAACATCCACTTTTAATAGAAATTATTGAATTGTATAATGATCTTGCTACTGGCCAATACGACATCGTCTTTTGTTGGTTACCCAGCCACGTAGGCATTTCTGGTAACACAATGGCCTATCTTGTTGCCAAGGCAGTACTCAACAAATCTGTGACACCACTTCTTATTCCATCCTCAGATTACATACTGAGTCAAAAAAGATACTTCACATTCTTTCTTCAGGGTAGTATAAACGAATAAGAGATGGTAACATGGTGAAATTGTTATTATATCATTGCTGAGATCTGTGTGATGTACTCTATACACTCACAGTGCCACAATCAGTTCCATTAGGCTACACCGGCGTTCCAAAGCATGGGTATACGGAATGTCAAGTCACAAGAATAAAAATTCGAAATTTCTCTGTTCAAGATTGTGTATGGCCGCTCCGCGCATTCACCACTGCCAAACACCGTCTCCTCATCGACTGCCTGATGCTTGTGAACACGTGGTTGGGGATTCTGCGCCATTGCTCCTGCAAGGCAGATCCAAGTTCCTCAGACGACGAAGCCTTCTCCCAAGTGCATCCCAAACGTGCCCTATTGAATTGAGGGGACCTCGATGACCATTCCATGACGTTGATTCCAGCGTTTTGTCGGAAATTTCGTGTCAGTATCTTGGTATGTTGCCGAGCATTACCATGCGGGAACTGTAGACCGGGGCCATGAGCCGCCGTGAAAGGAACGAGTTCAGGGGTGAGCACCTGGTCGCGGTAAGCAGCTGACGTGAGGTTTCCACGGATGACCAGAAGTCGGGAAGGGTTGTTCCCACAGAAAGCACCCCACACCATGCAACTGCCGCCTCCGAATCTGTCGACTTCCTGTACACAACGTCGGGCATACCGTTCACGACGTCGTCTCCAGACTCTTTGCCTGCCGTCCGCCAATCTGAGGGTAAAAGTCGACTCGATTCCAGCCTCTCTGGGTCCATCGGAGGTGACATTGGGCCCACAGCAGACGTTGACGTTGATGAAACGGCGTCTCTATTGGCCCACGATATGGACGTCGAGAATGGAGATGGACAGCCCGCAACCGACTTAGAATGGTCTGTGAGGACAGTCGACCTCTAAACATTTCAGCCCTGGTTCGTGTAGCCGGCAGAAATCTGTCACGTAGGTGACGTAGGATGATCACGATCTTCTGCACGTGACATCACACGTGGGCGACCATTATTCATTATTTTTAAAAATTACATTTTGTGAAGGATATAAAACTCATATATATAAAACTTGTGACTCAGTATATAAAACTACATTTAGATATTACATCCGTGATCTGATGCAGAAGACGTGGGGCACTCAGGTAGGTATTAATAAATATACGCTATAAGAACCTATACTGGCGACACCTTCTTGGGTTGTCAGTCCTGATTTGAAAAGGTCATCATGCGACGTTACACCACTAGGGTGTGTTATGTCCATTGTTCTGGCAGGTTGATTTTCTGTGTATCAACCTTCTATCTGCACGTGTAGAGGTTGATATGCCACCGACAGTAAATAAGGGAACCAAGAAATTGAATGTAGATGACTTTGACTGTGACAGGGTCCGTTATCGTGGCGTATCTCCTAAACGCAACATCCAATGACAATGGAATTTCGCATAATGCCTGCCCAGCACGTGCTACACGTGCATACATAAGTTAACTCCTGTAAATGTACTGGAGAAGTCGCAGTCACTAATGCAATAGAGACTGACACTTACTGACAGAAATGCATCCGAGGCAGTATCTCGGTGAAGCAACAAAATGGAGAATTGTGGGGATGATAGAGGAGGGGACATCATTATGTGAAGTTGCCCGGCAGATGGGTAAATCAAAAAGTGTATTTTCACGCCTGTGGGATAAGTACCGTCAAACGGGTGGGGTTGCAACGAGACCTGGGCGTGGTAGACCAAAATCAACGACACCACCACAGGATCGTCTCATTACGTTAATTGCTCTACGCGATAGGTTTAAATCGGCCCCTGCCATCAATAGAGAACTCCGCACACTCGCTGGAAGACGCATTTCAACCTCAACCGTTAAAAACCGACTCTATCAAGCTCGTCTGAAAGCAAGACGGCGTTTTAAGGGTGTCACCCTTTCAGCTCACCATAAGCGCAAAATGATTGGCATGGGCTAGGCAGCATCAGGGACGTCCTATGCGCCACTGGCGTTACACCATGTTCTCTGATGAGTCAAGGTTTTGCCTACGATTCACAGAGGCCAGAAAACGTTGTTGGCGTCGGAGCGGGGAGCGATATGCCAGAGCAGCAATTCTTGACCATGATCGATATGGAGGTGGTAGTGTCATGATTTGGTCATCATTAACGGAGCCATGACTGGTCAGCGATACGTTGACCAAATATTGCGTCCTGTTGTGGCTCCATTGGCTAGAGTTATCGGCCGAAATTGTGTTTTCCAAGATGATAATGCCAGACCACATCGGGCCCGAAATGTCTCCGCTTATCTCCGACAAGAAGGTATCCAGACATTGGACTGGCCCTCTAAGTCCCCAGACCTGTCCCCAATTGAACATCTCTGGGACGTTCTTGGTCGAAGGGTGTACGCCAGGGACCCAGGATCCGCCAACCTGGCCCAGCTTGGTGCAGCTCTCCAAGAGGAATGGCGGGCAATACCACGGGCAACCATCCGGAAATTGATTAACAGCATGCCATCAAGGTGCCGTGAATGTGTTGCCCAACATGGTGGACACACCAGATATTGAACTTGCAGTTTCAAATTCGCTATTATTTCATTAGTTCCCTTATTTCTTGTCGGTAGTATATGATGTTAACAAGCGGGTATGTTATTTGGCAGCTGGACTGGCTAACCTGGGGTAGATAAGTCACACCTCGGCTTCGCCTCGGTCATTGACTTATCTCCCCACGGAATTTTGGACATCGGAAATTTTCCGTGAAACAATATTTGAAAATTACCTCTATAAAAGTGTTAAAAGGGTGTGAATACACCGATTCCGTCCAGGTGCCAATCTAAAATAATAACATGAACAAGGATGTTTGGATTTATTTCATTGTGAAATTTACAACGCAGTTGTCCATGTGAATCTGGTGCCTGGTTTGTGCTGCCGACAGCGTGACGGTGGAGCTAGAGGTTGCAGAGGTAGCCTTGCCATGTTCCTGGTCTGGCCATGATGCGGTCTCCGTTGACGCGCCAGTATCTCCCAGCTGTTCGTCATTCAGTATGGCGTTTACTATGGCTTTCTTGTCCTCACTGGTTCTGGTGTAACTGCGCACACCTGTTTGAAAGAAAATTGGATCAAATTAGTAATGTAGCATATGTAGTTAAACTCAGCAATGCGACTTTAGTTTGAAAGAAACGAACTTTCTCCACTTACATGATTGCTTTAGTGAAAAATAATACACACCTGTAACGCTCCTGTGCCCAGTTCGTTCCATTATCAATAGTTCGCTAACCCCAGCCTGGTACAGACGGGTTGCCGTGGTAACCCTAAGTGAGTGGTTCGTCTTGTAGCCCTGCACACCAGCCTTCCGACACATTTCAGGGACAATCTTCTGTAGCGTGTTGTGACCCAGTGGCTGTCGGCTGTACCTGGAACATGGGAGAATTGGTAATTATAGACTGTCCAATCCATTACTGAACGCTGGCTGTACTGCATATATTCAATAATTATTTCTAACAATAAATCTGCTATTCATTGACTATCCTGTATAGGAGAAAGTATATACACTGGTTTGAACGGGTGTTCTGGTTTGAATGTGAAGCAGGTTTCATTTCGTTGATCATAATATTTAGTTTAATATCTTGGTGACTATTGGTATCCCTTACACTGTCACATTAAAACCGGAAGTTGTAAACTAACGCAACACTTACCAACACTTATCTGTCGGAGATTGAAGAGCTTGGAGGTAGAAAGTGCCATCATGGCCGTCTGGAGGATACAGTAATAAGTACTTCTTAAACAGACGAACATGGCATCGGGCAGGATTACTACTGGTGTGATGTTCGATCTCTTTAGGGGTAACTCTTCTGTGCTTCAGCCCCCCTTGCACAGTTTTGGAGTAATCCTCCCGGTAACACAAGTACTCGTGTCCTTCAGGACCCATCTTAAGGGATATTTGTGAGTTTTTGTGTTTTAGCTTTCTGTGTTCGTGGCCATTACGAAGTCCAAAATGTTTGCCATTCAGGTAAAGCAAGGTGTTCACCAGTACTCGCGGGTTCCCGTCTCCAAGTTGACCACTCCTCCATAGCAGCTCCTCCCCATCAACACTGATAGCTTCAGCTTTCTTAACGCATTGTCCCAATCCCTTAAGTGTCAGTCTTTTCATCTCTCCGTCAAGAACCTGGCGGAATTCTTCGAACACATCAGACTGGAGAAATTCAACATTTACTTTAGAAACAGTCTTTATGAATGACTGTATACCCATAACTATCCGAAAGAGTGAATTCGGGGGGTATTCCAAGCTATCTTTTCTTTTTGACTTCCATGAAATACGCCAACTCGTCAAGTCCCATATTTTCCAAAAGAGTAACCGGTTTTCGTCCATCCCCTCCGATTATTTACGGCGATAGCTCAGGCAGTAAACGTGTTGTACGCCCATTTATCCCGCCGCTGGGTGTTAGTAGGCACAGCATCCAACGCACGCTTCCAAATTTCACCATTATTAGCCTCATAAAACCATTCAGCAGTTTTACCTTTTTCTTGTAATTCTTTTTCAATAATTTGAGATGCTTCCAACAAGTCGCTATCGCTATTGATATGGCATGCCTCCGCTTCTTGCGAGGCCCGACAAAGCTCATCATCAGAATTCATCTTGCACATTGACTTATTTCCCCAAACCACGTGTACACATAACCTTGGCGGTGCAGGAAAGGCACGTGCGACAAGCAATGGACGAGTCCATTCAGCGACCACGTGGTGTAAGTAGGTTAGCAGCCCCCCCTCTGCGGGTGATATGGATTCACCCTTGGGGAGGGTGCTAACGTATGCATGTCGCATTGGCCACACAAGATATACACATGAATATTTGCTTAAAGGTGAAGATCCTCCGTTTTGTATCCCTTGTGATAAAAGAATCACGGTCAAGCATGTCTTGTTGAATATTCCATCACAAGGGATACATATTTCAAATTCTGAACAATGAAAGATGTTTTAAATGATATTGGTTCTCATTTAATTATTTCATATTTATATGAATTAGATTTGTTAAATGATTTGTAAATAGATACATATTTTATTAGTAGTAGTTTAGATTAAGAACTGAGACTGTTAGTGGCTGTACCCTCAAAGGGGGTTGGAGTATTTTTTTTATTTTAAAATTATTGTCCTCCTGAGAGGGTACGTAAGACCCAAAACTTTAAAGTCAAGTTAAAATTACCAGGCTTTTTAAATGTAGTATTCTTGTTGTTTTGATTTGGGGTAACATTTCCTACAATCGCCAGCAGCTGAAGGAATGGTGTAAATCCAACTAGGGTCCATGCAGGTAGCCAAGGTACTGTAAGTCCCCATGGTCCCTAGTGTGGTGATCTACCTTCTGTTGTTGGCGATCTATAGTCTGCTTTTATATTGTATTGTCTAAATAGTTATATTAGTTTAACTTTTCCAAGCTAGTTTTAATTCTAATTGTGATATTCTAGTTATTTTACTGCCGCCCGTTGACAGATTTTTAACACATGCGTTTAAATGTTAACTGTTCTCGTCACGGTATGACTAAGATATTGCCAATGTGGCGTTTAATATTAACTCACTCACTTACTCAGTACGATACGTCATGTATTAATTCGAATCCCGTGCCAGTGAAGAGTGTATCCTCTATTGTAGGGTAGATCATTTCTATTAAATTAGTGGTTGGTGACCCTGCTCTGTTAGTGACTAGATCTTTGAGCAGGGATATCATAACTGCTAGGTATTGGAGTAGTAAAGTAAGACTGACTGACAGTAGTAAGTGTCAGCTACAGTTTTGGCTGGAAAACATTCAGGGGATAAACATCATGTGTTGGCCAATGTCCGGATGTTATTGAGTATTTGAAGCACTGGGATACATTTGGAACCTACGGCGTCGGGTTTTACTCTCTGCACTCGTTTACATCGAGTACGGGTACAGCAGTGAAATGTCATCAAATGGCCGTTCCAGCTGGTTCCCATGGTAGCATCTGGAGTTGCTCATTTGTGACGTCATTCTAACTTTACGTCACAATATGATTTGAATGACGTCACCACTGTTGATGACACAGCAAAACATTTGTTTGAGACGTTTGTACGTGTCAATACGCAGTGAACAGTCTAGCGGTTTCCGGGAATCTAATGCCATTTGATCATGTTTTTTCAACCAATCAGATTACAGAACACAGTGACGTTTGGTTTACAATTAGGAGATAAACATCGAGTGTTGGCCAATTTCCAGGTGTTATTGAGTATTTGAAGCACGGGAATGCATTTGGAACCTACGGCATCAGCCGGAGGTTTCAAATGAAACACAATCACACAAAAATGATGTTTTGGACACTCACCACACCAGTGAAAAATGTGCCAAGTTGCGATGATAGTGTTGTGACCCTTCTGTCGCTTGCTTGTTCGAGGGCAGATGATTACATTCTAATCTGGAACACCTCCACGGTAACCTCAATCTGTCACAGACCTTTGGAATTTGCGATAACGTCAAGCAGACTTGGTCACAATTCACAGTAAGAGTATTGCATGATACTGACAATATCCTAGGAACAAGACTCGTGATCGCGCATGTTAGAAGCTGTTCCTGTGACTGAGCCCATTCCTGTCCCTAACGCACTATCTGAAACTTATTTCGTCGTGGTAGGCTCACTGAACGGACTGGCGTCGGGTGACTCACATCAGCAGCGATACGTAAGTTGTTAGTACGTTTTGAAAGCTTTGCAACAGCGGAAACGCCAATTTTTTCTTGTACGTTTTGTATCAGGGTGCCAGGTATACATGTTAACATCTCCCGGATAATGAGTGAAACATGTTTCAGATACCTGGAGAACTAGGGACTCCGGTACCAAGGATAAGGTACATGAGAAAATTGGTTTCACGTAAAAAGGTAAATGGGTCTCAGACACCCAAGGTAGCATGTCAGAGGTACCCGAAGAAACAGGTTTGAGGTACCCAGGAATATGGATAATATTTCATACGTACCTAAGGAAATAGGTTTCAGGTGCCAAAGGAAATAGGTCACCCTGGGTAACATGTCAGAGGTAACAAGTCAAATTTCACCACAGATCAGAAAAATCTTGATAATATCCTAGCTGAACCACCGTGGCTGAATCACCAATTCATGCAGTTTATAATACGAAACTGGTATACAAATTTAATGGTGTCCATTTTATAAAATTGTAATTAAAATGGACTGCCCTCCTTAGAAGAATTTAAAAACATTCATGACGTGAGTGGTTCACCTCTTCCACCACCTTTGATATTGTGGATCACCAAATACTTCTATCAAAGCTTTAACATTCTAGCAGCTTTAACCAAAGCTGTCATCTGATGGTAGATGCTGTATATGATACATGATCAGATTCATGTAGAGCCCAGAGAAACTCAACCAGTGACACCACACAAATGCAACTCAAACTGTTTGTTGTACTTTCAATTTACTGAGCACACACTCTATCCTGTGCATAAGGTGTAGATTAGATAGAAACAAATCCCCATGTTGCTTTACAGAATGGTAAACAAAACACTAATAAGGGCATGTATTCTTTCTGCAGATTCGACATATTCTGGATCTGACATCACTACTGATAAATAGTCATGCCAGTTACATACGTGTCTCCTGAGAATGACCCGGAAACGAAATACCCAATACTGGAAGTAAACGGCGTTCGCTACCCATACGTCTTTGATGAAGAGATCATCCGGAATATGATGGACGTGGATATTAAAGATGATGACGTTATGTTGTGTGGATATATGCGATCTGGTAAATAATACCTGTACTAATGCATGTTCTATATAAGAAAGAAGTCGTGTTATACAAGATGTAAAAAGACCCAAAAGTCCTTTTTCAATAATTCTCTTGAGCAGAATGGTCCAAACCATTCAAAGTAACTTTAAACATATCACAATCTTAACTGTAGAATATGTGGTTTGTGTATTTATGTCTAGATTGTGTAAACTTGGAAACAACTGAAGGGATGGTGTAAATGCAGCTTAGTTTCATGCATTAACCAAATATACTTTAAGACCCTAGTATAGTATCTACCATCTGCTGTTAGCCACAGGGGCTTGAAACGCTAAATGCCATCAAGGTATATAAAAAGGATAGTACTAATACCCCATCAGAGACAGTATATACATGTATAACCCTATCCTTAACCCTGTACCTTGATGGCAGGTTTTAGCGTTACAAAGCCCTGTCCTGTTTGCGATCTGTTAACCCATTTTGGTATTCTATTATTTTCTGTAGCAATATTCTGTAGATTATATTTTCATTTATACATTGATATCTGTTATATTCTAGCTGTAAATGCCCTTCGTTGACAGGCGTTTTATAGTTTATGAGCATTTACGGTGAATTTAAATTTAAAAACTTGTTTCAAGCACGATATGGATGTAATACTGCCGATGTAAGTACTCCCGCCTTCCCGCCATATTACTGGATATTTCTAATGGCGAGATAAAACTAAGCTCACTCTGTTCTTGTTTAAATAGAATAGGAAATGTGTGTAGGCAAATCAAACTCAGTCGCATATTAAGGACTTTTACTGACTAATATATTAATGTCAGCATAAATATATTGCCAACATATGCAAGCAGAACTAACGATTAGATAAGATTCACACAATGTGAATGAAAACTTAACAAACAAAGACACTTTCTGTGACAGTTCTGTGTGAGAGACAGGACACTGGTGCCATTACGGTCGTATTGATCTTTTACGAGAACGTTATCACAGATTTGAACACTGAATGATACACCTACAGCAGAGAAAACTGTTAAAACTGTTAAACCGTGAAGGTCCCGGGTCGAATAGGCTTTCAGCAACATATGCTTGCCAGAAAAAGCGACTATGCTTGTCGTAAGAGGCGACTAATGGGATCGGGTGGTCATGTCATCGGTTCCCAGTTGCGCAGATCGATGCTCACGCTGCTGATCATTGGATTGTCTGGTCCAGACTCGATTATATACAGACCGACGCCATATAGCTGGAATATTGCTGAGACTATAATTTCAACAGTTTGAAGCATTTTCTGAGACAATTATTTTATTTATTTAGCCCCTGATGTTTACGATCCTCTGTTTGACAGGTACTCACTGGTGTTTTGAAGTCATCAACATGTTGCTGAGGAAGTGTGCTGACACTGTACCTTACAGGAAGGAAGACTTTCACATTGAGCAAACATCCAATGAGAAACTAGCATCTCTTTCTACACCCCGAGTTCTCAACGGACACATGCATTTTGAACTTCTTCCCAAAGCGGCAATGGAAAAGAAGCTGAAAATTGTTTATCTTTTGAGAGACCCACGTGATGTCTCCTGTTCTTGGTATCAGCTGATGAAAACGAGCTTGCGGTGCAGAGAGAAGGTTGAGATATGTCCTTTTGCGGACTGGATGAAGTTATTCCTGAATGGTGAATGTATGTGTGCGCGTTCTGTATTTGTTCCTGTGTGTGTTGATTCATGTTGTTTCTTTTATTGTGTGCGTGTGTCTTGCTGCCTGTGTTTCTGTGTATGTTCTAGTGTGGCTTGCGGTGTTGCTCTGTGTCCCAGCGTGTGTTAACGTGTGTACTGTTGTTTTTGTTGTTGTGTCTGTTCTGTATGTGTTGTTGTATGAGTTCCTGAGTCTTTGTATGTGTGTCTTCCTGCTCTATATGTTCCTGTGTGTGATGTTCTATATGTTAATCTGTGTATTGTTCCCGTGTGTTGCTTTATGTGTTGTATGACCTGTGTGGGTTCTATCATATGTTATTGTTGGTTATTATCACGTTGCTGTTTGTTTGTATTGGTGATGTGGTTTATATGCGTTCCTACCGCTTGTTTCTGTTATAGTCACCGTGTTGCCGTTTCCGTTGGAATGTATCTGTGTTGTTATGTGTGTGTAATAATGTTGCTACATGGGTGTTTTGGTCACATTTATGCTGGTACAGAATGTCAGTGAATACCAGAGCTTTCATTCCATCAGACGCCTCAATGTTTTCATGGAAGATACGAGTTTTTGCGTGCAGGCGGTCACATCTTATCCCTTACATCTGTTGGTGTAAAAGGAAATTTTGACAGGAATATTGTATCTTACCTTGATACACAAATCTGATTCTCGTACAAAATCATGAGTTTATTACATAGAATGGCGAATGATATTTCTGAGTATCTGTATGAACAGTTGAGATGTGTAATGATATAGTTTATTCCACAATTCCTTTAACAGTTGAATGGGGCACCTGGTTCGATCATGTCACAAACTGGGAGAAGGCCATGGCCAATGCTGAATACTCATCCTCGATTTTAGTGGTCCGCTTTGAGGATCTTGTGACAGTAAGTTAGTGAGTCAGTGAGTGAATGTTCTTTCTATCCCGTGTGAGAAGTATTTCTTGTACCCGTGATGGTCTTCAGTAAGCCATGCCTGTCAGGCGATTAACGGGATGAACTGTTGCTGAGTGCCGCATTTAAGAGCAAACATAACAGAATTTCAGGTTTACTACTGAAAAGTAGGTAGGGTTTAGCACCTGGTTGATAACAGGAACAACTATAAACAATTCCTTGGTATAATGATTGAAAAAGGACAGGTAGCACATCCTGAGGATCACCTGAAGACACTGGCAACCTGAACAGATGTTTAAAGTGGTTGTCCAGACACTGGTGGGCCACTCGTTCGCGGTCCCTCGGGCACATTGTGTGTTGAATCCCTGCGCAGTTCAATTCTTACTGCATTTAGGTTCATGACTTAACAGTGTTGGGTGGGTTAGTAGTTCGGGTGAGTTGCGGGGTGATTGGTTGGGGGATTGGGTCATATTTTGCTATAATACTGTCTGCACATTCCCACATGAGACCAGTATGTTAGCTTCTGGTGTCCATCGTGGAAATATTTTTCGATAATAGCTGGAATCGCTAATTCACGTCTTATAAGCCTAACGGAATCAGATAGTTGAAGTTCTGTTTTCACATATTTTCATGTTTACAGCAACCAGTTCGAGAAATTGAAAGAATCGACGAATTTCTCAACACAAAAACAGATGACAAGTTTCGGAGACGAGTCGTGGAGAAGTGTAACCTTGACAACATCAAGCGAGACAAGCACTCCATTACAGATAAGCTGGAGGGGAAGAGTGTTCATTTTGTTCAAGGTATTATAAACCTCAATAGTCGTACACCTCGCCTCCAGGCAATAACAGTATCTATTTTATTTCCCTTCTCTATGGCTGTTGTGTTTTAATAGCTGAATATTTTCAACACCGTACCATTTTGAACATTTTGAATATTTTTATGAAAACGTTTTGGTGATGCCAGCTCCGAAGGAGAACTGTAGATCTACTGGCTGAAAATGTGATTGATAGTATGAATAACTGCAGGGTATATGACAGATCAAGGAACATGCTCTGACCAACAGATTCTTGAAATCATATGTGTTTTGTTCAGTTCAAACAAACACACGGGAAAAGGTGCTTTGAAGCTCAAAACACGTTAACAGGATATATAATTTAAATCACGATGTAAGGACTCATCTGCAAATATGGCAACCCGTGAGCTGGCATTAAGAGCCATGGGCTTTTCAATTCAATATTCTCATCGGCTAGTGTCCAAAGACTCAAGGAAGCAGAATAGCCTATTACTAAAGCGACCACTCGTCACGCTGAAGGCCCATGTTCGATTTCACACAGTACAATGTGTGAACATATTTCTGACGTGATATTGCTGGAATATTGCGGACATGTAGCGAACTCACATGCTGAAAGACTCCAGATATCTTTCATGCTACAACAAATATGTTTTAGTACAGAACTGAATTGTAGCCTTAATGTATGTATGTTCCCTGATTTGTTAAGAAGTCTTACTGTTTGTAGTTTAACGTCTGATTCAGTGATATTCCAGCTATATGATGGCGGTCTCGAAATAACTGAGTCTGGATCAAGCGAGTCAGTGTTCACCAGCATAAGCATAACTATGCAACAAGTGAGTGAGTGGGTTTAGTTTTACGTCGCACTTAGCAATATTCCAGCTATATGGCGACGGTCTGTAAATAATCGAGTCTGGACCAGACAATCCAGTGATCAACAACATGAGCATCGATCTGTGCAATTGGGAACCGATGACATGTGTCAACCAAGTCAGCTAGTCTGACCACCCGATCCCGTTAGTCGCCTCTTACGACAAGCATAGTCACCTTTTATGGCAAGCATGGGTTGCTGAAGGCCTATTCTACCCCGGGACCTTCACGGGTCACTATGCAACAAGGACAAATGAATGTGGCAATCCGGTCAGCCAGCCTGACAACCCGATTCCGTTAGTCGCTTCTTACGACAATCATGGGTTGCTGAAAAACAATTCTAACACGGATCCTATCACGGGTTTTGTTCTTGTCTCCTCAACTTGTGAAGCAACAAACAAACCAAAAAGTGTTGGACGCACATGTTAATATTTTGGGTTAATATAACACGATTCTCAATTTAGGAAAGATTGGATCATGGAAGGACAACTTTTCTGCAGAGCTGAGTGAAAACTTCAACCGTGTCTACGACGAAAAGATGAAAGATTCCAAGTTCTACAATATGTACAGACAGCCTTGACGTCACGTCTGACATGTCCCTGTTTGCTTCTCTGAGGAATTCTGACACCATCGGTGACTGATCCATCATGATAATATGATTTTAGAAGACTGATTCATCACGGTTTCCAAGAACGTTTACATTGTGGGGATGGTTTAAGGGAGTTTGCTTTTTGTAGACATTTCACTTACGTTCAAGGCTAACCCATCATAATGACATTATGTCCAGAAAAAAACTTATATGTTTCAGCTGTGCTTTCTTTACTCAACATACACCAAACGCAAATCCGTCCTCACGCAATAAAATCTAGTTACAATATGTAAAGAGTAACACAAATCCATTCATGCGATGGTGCACAACATTATATCCTAGAGTGCTCATTATACAATCAATATAGAAATAGCGTGCTGAAAGCTGTTCGTGATATCTGTAATTGTAATTCTGTGATTGCTTTATCTGTTTTTAAACGGCGTTGCTGATGTGATAAATCATAAAAATGAAATTAAATGATGATACTTAAACAGTGTTCACCAGTATACATATAAATCAAGACAATTCCAGAAGCTTTGGTGCTTTACACATTTGTATTATATTTCCCTGAATTGCCAATCGTCCACTGTCGCTGTTTCCGATGATATGCTATAATCTGTAAGAATTTATCCCCGGTCCATTTCACTTTGTGAATA
Organism: Haliotis asinina; assembly: GCF_037392515.1. Classification (NCBI taxonomy): domain Eukaryota; kingdom Metazoa; phylum Mollusca; class Gastropoda; order Lepetellida; family Haliotidae; genus Haliotis; species Haliotis asinina. Next base: position 50,937,762 of record NC_090293.1, on the reverse strand, counting down.
AAATATGTTTAAACTAAACTAGTTGAAAAAATTCACATTTCATCGATTCTAACTGTATGTATTATGATGTGATAACGGTATGATTACGACCATCAAGGAATTGTTACTTTTCGAGGACAACTGTTTCCATGTACTTATCATCTGCACTGTTGCATTTTAAGTCCAAATGAAACGCTTTCGGCAGATGTTCGAGATTGGTGGTCTGATGATACTGAAATGAATTTCTCAGTATATATTATATATAAGGATTAAAGTAACATTTAACAAATAACCACGGTGCACATACACCGACTACAAAAATAGTCAAACCAACGTTCGCCATGTCATGACGACGTATCCAAACATATAAATGGCCAAAAATGGCCAAAATATCGTCATTGGGCGTTTGGAAGCAAGTGGTCTGCCTTTGCAATTGCAAGACACTCCAACGTCCACTCCCAAATCGTGCGATCTACCTCCTGAACCCTCCAGAGGGATCTTTTTCAAGTCGCAAGTCCACATGCAGTCAGCTCGTGTAACAGATGTCTCTCTCTGCAGTGCAACCGACGGTATCCTTCCCTTGATTTTCCAAATCGTCTGACCTGAACCCGATTGAGCATCTGTGGGATGCCTCAAAAGCAGGTCCCATATTAGGGACTAGTGGGACCATTACTTCAGCTACCTGCATTATCGGAAACTTCAGCCACGCGGTTAAGCGTAAAAATATACTGCACGAAATGAGAACTACTTTGAATGAACTTGACTTACATGTGGTTGTTCTGGTTGTTACGACACATGCCATCCATGCACACATACACGCGTACTCTCATCCGCTCTCATCCTCGTTCAGCTGGAGTCACACACGTACATGTAAATACATAGGACAATCCAGTACAGGTAGGTACAATCTACGGGTAACCACTGAAGGTGAACAGAGATAATAGCCTATTAAACAATCATTACTATAACCGTACTGCAGTATACGTCTTATCAGCAAAACACTTTCTTTGGAGAATATCGAGCTCCAGCGCTCTTCAGATGTTGTGAAAGCAATACACAACGGCTGGAACTGTTGAAAACTTCCTCTGTAAGGATGAGCATTCGAATTTGAATTTCGCTTGACTGTCTACAAAGACGCTTTCTCGCCCAAATGAAAGTTCCAAAAGGTATGTTATGGTTCAAATCTTGGTAAAGAGTGTTAACAATATGGATGAAAATATTAATTCAATTTACTGTGGATGTGTCTATAGTTGAACTTAAGACATACGAAGACCCTGGCCACAGTTAAATCACAACAAGCTATATAGTGTCTCTTCAACATAGATCACCCCCACCTATTGACACAACGTATTAACACAAACTATACTGAACAACAAACGAAAAGCAAGTTTCGAAGAAAGGTAATCTCATGAGGGTAAACGTTCCTGTTTATGTCTTCTAATTACTAAACTTGACAAAACGCCAGAGTTGCGTTTCTTTTCTCGTCAGTTTATATTGTTAGAGAAGAATGTTGGTCTTCTTTGTATCTGAATATTGCAATCATCTACTGCATATAACATCTGACTGTGTGAGTTGTTTTATACATCATATTATCTGTTGGTGGGTGGAAGACCTAAACTACAATGAATTTTAATGGTCTCTTGGGCTATTATTATTTCTTCAAATTGCCCCGAAGATTCGGATTAGAATTGGGATTAGAATTGGTCCTAAATAATCCATGCTTGTCGCAAAAGGCGCCTATATGGATCGGGTGGTCAGACTCGTTGACGTGATTGACACGTCATCGTATCCCAATTGCGGAGGTCGATGCTCATGCTGTTGACGAAGATCTAAACATGCGGAAGACACAGCGAACTTCCAACAATAGCTGAATTTCGAGTTCTCTTGATTGCTTTAATGGCAAGCAAATATACATGTAAATCCATTATAAAACCTAAATACAGTCATATCTAAAGACTCTGCTTTTGGCAGAGGTTTTGTATGAATGCGGAAAGGGTTTTGTCACTTTTCTTCGTATACAGCAAACCCACAATGGTGATACTGCCAAATAATATGACAAAATATACACTCCAGGTCACCGTTAAATCGGTTTTAATTATATAATATTACGTTTGGTTAAAAGTCTATGAAGCAAACTTCAAGCTGGTGTTACTTTACAGATGATTAGTAATACGGATTCAGGAGGTCAATATGTTTTGCGGATTTAGCCGATCATTGGTGACGTATGAAATGTAATTTCGTTACAAAGCTAAGTACAATTATATCTAAAGACTAGAGATGTGCAGTGTTTATGTTTTTAACGATTTTTGTAAATAGGCTTACCTCAGTTATGTGGCTTATATGTTTTTCAAAGTACATGTTTATATATTTTAATTAATAATGAAATATACTACCCCAAAAAGAAACGCTTAGGCGATTTGTATTTTTTTAAGAAATAATTACCTGCTGTGTTCAAACACAATTTGTTTCGTTCAAAAATATGTAACTAAAGTTTTGATGATTTTACACAATTGCACGAGTACAAAATCAGTTGAAATTGTTCAGCAAAGAGCATACACAGTCTTGTAATAAAAATCCAGATTACTTTCGGGAATTGGCATTCGTTTTGAAGGAGTTTCAAGGTCAAATCACTACGCCACGTTTTGACTCTGCGACATTGCCACTGCCATTTAAAGAATGCACGCTGGAAATTACCAATCTTCTGTTCCAAAACGTTTGAATGTTAGTCTGAACACGTCTGGAGGTGGACAGCGTGCGCTATCCGTTCTTTTACAGCAGGAACATACCAGTAGTCACTTGTAAGGGCAACGACGTCATGCTTTTTGCATACTTGCGATCTGGTAATACTATTTACCAATGTGCATCATTATGATTGCCACATCAGTCTGTACCCATCTCACTGCCAGACAAGTCTCTACCATCCCCCTTGTCACACCAGTCTCTACTATTCACGACCCGTGAAGGTCCCGGGGTAGAATAGGCCTTCAGCAACCCATGCTTGCCATAAAAGGCGAATATGCTTGTCGTAAGAGGCGACTAACGGGATCGGGTGGTCAGACTCGCTGACTTGGTTGACACATGTCATCGGTTCCCAATTGCACAGATCGATGCTCATGTTGTTGATCACTGGATTGTCTGGTCCAGACTCGATTCTTTACAGACCGCCGCCATATAGCTGTAATATTGCTAAGTGCGACGTAAAACTAAACTCACTCACTTACTCTACTATTCACACTGCCACACAGGTCTCTACTATTCTGTCCGTCATACTAATCTCTAACATCCTCCTTCCCATATTTATATCTATCAGTCTGGATTACATATGTTTATCAACAAACTTTGTGTACCTGTATGACCGGACCTCCTCATTATTCTTATCACCACACTCGCACGTATCAGTCTTCTTTCTGTGCGTGTATGGGCGGTGGGGTAGCCTAGTGGTTAAAGCGTTCGCTCGTCACGCCGAAGACCCGGGTTCGATTCCCCACATGAGTACAATGTGTGAGGCCCATTTTCTGATGCCCCACGCCGTGATATCGCTGGAATATTGCTAAAAGCGGCGTAAAACCAAACTCACTCACTCACTGTGCGTACACCTGTTTTACCCCTGAGGGAAATGAGCGTTATATTTTTTCACAGCTCATGTTTATCATATGAAGACAATTACTTGGTTGGTTGCCAACTGGGGATAGTTCCTCATAATATCAACCATTGTCTGGTTCTCACTGGATTATTTCAGGCCTCCTTAATAGTTGCAATATTGCCAACATATGCAATGTAACTACCTGTCAACAGTTTTGGTAACTGAAAGGCTTAGAGGCTTTGATTAAATGCTCCATATACGGCATGGTGATGCTCTTGAAGACTCTCCTTCTTGACTCTAATCACGGTAGTGATGTGTTTACTGTTCATTGCTTTCACATCTGTAACGTATAGTACTCAGAGAAACGAATAGAACATAAAAAATATGTTAATAGATAAACATCATAGTAAAAATACGCATTTTTGTCAGCGCCATACTTTCGCAAACTAACCAGATCGTAGTTTAGCGAAATAGTGTTCAAGCGCAATAGAAGCATCCATCTGTTACGATATAGTCGGCTGTTTGTGCTATAATTATGCTTCTGAAAATGCATTTATTCTGCCTGAGCATTTATAAATATTAATTGTTTTGTTTGTTGTTTTGTTTGTTTTATTCACAGAGAAAAGGATTAGGAACAAGTTCTCCAACTTAGAATACCCTCTCCTTAGTATGTACATAGATAGTATAGATTCGTGCAACTAGAGATGACAGATGTGGACAAGTAGGTAGTAGAAGTGAAAAAGAGATAGAGCTATACAGAATAACACAGAAATGCTATACAAACACTTTATCATGTGTTGAGGTTTCCTAAGTTATCACATTTTGCTTTTGCATTTTTTTCAATTTCGTAAGTTACCATGATTATTCCAGGAGGATCCATTATAAGCACATGGCAGTCATTTGTCTACGTGTGAAAAGAACAAAACAAACAAACAAAACACATGAAATCGGTACATTGGTCTGGGTGATAGTTGTGTTGTTAGTGGAAGAGCTTGATCTGCATACCTTAGGTTGGTATGTGTGTTACATATGTGGTCTGGTGCATAACGACACAGGTGTATAATCACATGCTGAGAAGTGATTGGGACGCTAGGAGACATAGACTGTGGAGTAAGAATTTATATGTTCGGGGCAGTATATTAGAAAATGAGTTGTCAGGAGTACGAGGCGTTGAAAAGGACGATCTGACGAGTGTTCGATCAGGCAGAATGGACAAGGGTTTTTCAATCTAATAGGCACCAATGGATGAAGTCCAGGACGATCCCATGTACACATGTACATGTAGAAGGTAATTCTTGTACAGTGGAAGATCATCCGCTGTAAGTCAGGGAAGTCGTTTTTTCCAGCGCTCTATAATTCGTCGAATCTGAACAAGACAATCCAGTGATGAACAGCATGAGAATCGATCTGCGGATCTGGAAACCGATGGCACGTGTCAACCAAGTCAGAGAGCCTGACCATCCGATCCCGGAATATCTCATTTTCTAAGATGTTTCGGTGAAAGATCAAAGGCGCCGACAATACTTCATCAGGCGATAATGAGCACTTTTTGCATTACGTCACAATGTGTTGACGTCACTGCGCCATTCCAGTCTGCCCCCTCGTAATCGAACGTTTTTCCTTTACGTCATAATGTAACCGACGTCACGATGGATGTCAGGTGCCATAGCCTCGTACAGCCTCCCACAGTAAACTGCTGCGTCGCATCCCGTTTCTTGGTTTGCAGTTGCATCACACTGGTGACTGGTGGAAACATTCCGTTTATGTTTTCCGAAGGATAAAATGTCTCATAGTTCGACTCAAAATTTTACAGAGCCCTGTAATGTTTGCAATGTTTACATTCCCACAATGCAATCGTGGAATGTCGCAGGACTAGTCAGCTTCAGCTGAATGTACTGATCTAAACGTTCGTTGGTAGTAGAAATGAGACGTCATATTGCCTTGTATGGTTTAGGAGAATCACAGATATAATTAAAATGATCTAGAGAAGATATTTAACCCGAACATAAACCGTTACCAAACTGTTCATCATTTGTTTTTCTAGTAACGTTTGTCTTAACGTAGGAAGTTGACACGTCAAAAGAACAGCGCGTCAGTTAGCCCTGTGCGAGGATTCTTAATTTAGCTCACAGACACCGTCGTTTGTTTTCTGCCATAGATTAATCAAAAATAGGCTTAGAAATTATTAGTTACGACATCTTAGAAAAGAAATACTGTTCGCTCTACCACCATGTAGTGTAATAAAGCACACCTTCGCTCTGAACTATTTTAACTATACTAGTTCATGGCGAAAGTGTGCTTTATTACACTATACAAGCGTCCTAGTGCTTTAACTATAATATTTCAGGGCGAAAGTGTGCTTTATTTAACTATACAAGCGTCCTCGTGCTTTAACTATAATAGTTCAGAGCGAAAGTGTGCATTAGTACACTATACAAGCGTCCTCGTGCTTAACTATAATAGTTCAGACCGAAAGTGTGCATTAGTACACTATACAAGCGTCCTCGTACTTTAACTATAACAGTTCAGAGCGAAAGTGTGCTTTATTACACTATACAAGCGTCCTCGTGCTTTAACTATAACAGTTCAGAGCGAAAGTGTGCATTAGTACACTATACAAGCGTCCTTGTGCTTTAACTATAATAGTTCAGGGCGAAAGTGTCCTTTATTACACTATACGTGGTGGTAGAACGAACTGTACTTCTTAATCCTCTTGATAAATCTGACTGACGTTACTCATCATCTCCGGAGTTACCCATGACCGCTATGATCCAAAATGCCCTGAAAAAGAAAATCAAACTCGGTTCACAAATAAATCCACAGCTTGAGGATTTGTCTGATCTGATCCCTAACGGTGGAAGCTGTCATAACCGGCATCTCTCCAATCCGGCAAGTTGTCAACACCAGCATAAAGTCTCATGACTTGTACATTTATAACCAGCTCTACAATCCAGCACGCTGGATGAATCGGACTATTTCTTTGGTCCCGATGAGTGCCGCTTTACAAAGCTTCCACTGTACCTGCTTGACTGAATACCAGTGTTGGAATAGATCTTTTTTCGTTAGAGGCGAAATTCGGGGTTCAGTACAGCTGTTTTGGTGGACACATGTCACCGTATAACAATTTCGTAGGTCAGTAGGGCCTGTATGTCTCGCGACGCCCTCCCTACGGTACTAAACTGGTTTCGTGTATTATGCTGTGTCAGCAACAAAACAAAGTAATGTTTAGACGGAGGCATTGAAACAGACCCACCCATCTATAACAAATATATACTGAAAAGCAAAAAAAACGTCGTAATATTTCATGATAATGGTAATGAATTTATGTCGCGCCTACTTCCTAAAAAGAAAAGAGTAAGAAACACCTATGAGAGGCATACTGTAAACAGGTGGGTTTAACATCGTGGGACGTGTCGTATGACGGCAAGATGTAATATCTGAAGCTATTGTTTCTTAAATATACACCGTAAGTTAAGTTTCAGGAAAGCACGAATGGTGGCCGTATAGCCCGTTTTGCCCAGTCAAGTTGTGTTTTGTTTGTAGAAAGGGAAGAGTTTGCACAAACACAGGCATAAATTGCCGACTTGAATGGCAACCGTTCACTTGTTTTCTGGAAACAACGTGGCTAGCTAAAAGAGAGATAAACGACAACAAGCCACTGGATGTCCATACAATCGCCAGTGATGTTTGTTTTGCCCTTAATCATATTTCCTGAGCCTATCTAGTTATATTCCGCAGAAGTTCTGCTCTGATACAAATGGCCAAATTCAAAATTGAGATATTAAGTTTATCGTAAGCAAAATCCTATTTTAGCGCATTCTTGTGCCCGGATTTCGGAATTGCGTGTGATCGTGTGTACCAGTAGCAGGAGTATGCCCTGTGTGGAGTTAGGCAAGACATGCACATGTTTTCATGAAAGCAGTTTGCTCTCCTTACCATTTGCGAGAAAGTAGTGTTTGTCCTCAACCCCGAAAATGGACCCCAAGGACCCAGAGCCATACAAAGTTGTGGGGTCTGATCAGAGTATTGACCCAAAATATTATCTGATATGGGAATTATACTCAGAGTTATTGGGAATGGAAAAAAACACCTGAAGGAATCAAAAGCTATGGACCCTTGTCACTCCCAGTCGGCTCCGGGCCAATTCACCGACATTCTCAAAATTCCCTCCTGAGTACACTTACATCTAAACAACTGATTAGAAGGTTCTGCTTTCATGTTATTTTACCTTTGTCGTAGTCTTTCGTAATGGTCTCTCCGTTTAGTATCTGGGTGATATATATTTATTTTCCTTCATCTTTGAGAAATGACACGCCGCCGCAACCTCCTCAGAAAACGCATAAGCGACTTCATTCATTCATTCGAATTACTTAAATTCCTTAAAAAGGAAAGATGGACATTTTTTAATAAATCGGAGATCTTCAGTACACATGACAGGGTAACCGAGTGGTTATGAAAAAAGTGTATCAATCGCTCGATCGGGTTAGATGTTTATTTGTGTAAGTGTCCGGTTAGATATCGTATTTGCTGACGGTTTGAAAACAAACATAGGTTACCAGTGCATCCCTAGTCTAATGGACAGAGTGTCTGTCAGGAGAAGGGGAGGAGGTTGTTAGATCCCCTGTCCGCCCCGTACCTAAAGTGCGCATGATATTTTTTTTGGCACTTCAATTTGTCCAATTACTGGATTCCACAAAATTGTTGGAACAATGTTTGCTATCTGGTTTGTACTTTCAGATGACCTTTGCCTTCGGGTTGTTGAGGTCTTGCGTCTGAAAAGTGGCTGTTATCAGCCACTGGTTTGTCTGGTCCAGAATCATTTAAACCCCCAAACATAGTGGACAGGTCTTGAGAAAGAGCTGAGTAAGGTAGTTCAAGAATGTTCTGCTGAAAATCTGTCTCAACACGAACGACATGAGGACGTGCAATATCTTGCTGTTGTGCCAAGTCCTGGAATACATGGCTTCACATGAGGCCCACGTATGTCATTCCTATATCCCAGACCTGTATAACTGCCATTAACTATGACAAGTTGCGTCCGACCTTGAGATGCGATGCTAACGCTTAGCATAACGCTTACCCCATCGTATGCACACGTCGGATGTATTCAGGCCGTGTTCTCTCTGTCGGTTCTGCACAGTCTTGGAACTAACTGGACGTAAACCAGGAATGGTCCGAGCAGTCAAAATGGCTTTCTGGAATCGATTCCATTAATGGATAATCGAGGCCTAATGAGGATCACTTGCTGACGTGACGTCAATAAATCTATCGTGTTCTCATTGCGTTGAAGACGTTTCAATAGAGATGAGATCGTGTTTCTATACATGGACCTTGAAATAAGAAAAAAACCCAGATTATTCAGGCACACCCATTCAGAAACGTCCAGTAGAGAACACGTTGTGCACATGAACAATGCACATCACCTATCTTAAGAGCGAGTGAGTTTAGTTTTACGCCGCACTTAGCAATATTCCAGCTATATTCCAGCTACATGGCCACGGTCTGTAAATAATCGAGTCTGGACCAGACAATCCAGTGATCAACAACATGAGCATCGATCTGCACATTTGGGAACCGATGACATATGTAAACCAAGTCAGCTAGCCTGACCACCCGATCCCTATAGACGCCTCTTACGACAAGCATAGTCGCCTTTCATGGCAAGCATTGGTTGCTGAAGACCTATTCTACCCCGGGATCTGCACGGGTCACCTAAGAGATAATTGTATATTGAATGTTTATTTGCAAATGTCACAATTAAGGAACTCGCGATTTATCTTCTATATGCCCCAATGTAAAGTTCTTCGTCAAGAAAGGATATTACATCTAGCAACAGCATGTCATCAGTGATCGCATTATCCCGCACGAAATATTGAACTCCTAAATCCATAACCAGCTGTGAAGTAAACCCAGCTGCAGATTTGATTAACAATGCTTTATCCCAACTAGATAATATATAATTAAGCCATTTTATCGGTAACCCGGACTGGATATGTGTATTGTAACCTTATATGAGGTTGGCAGTATCACTATAACTATTTCCACATTCATAAGAAATCTTTACCAAAAGCAGAGTCGATTCTACAGTTTTGACTATATCATTAGCAGATATTTGTTTCAACAGTAAGCAGCTGTATGACTAATATTCAAGTCTGTACCAGACAAGCCAGTAATCAACAGCATGGACATCGATCTACGCAATTGGGATACGATGACACGTTAGTCGCCTCTTACGACAAGCATGGGTTACTGAAGATCAATTCTAACCCGGATCTTCACGGGTATTTAATACAGAAAATGACGTCAGTTTGATCATACATTGATTATTCCAACTCGTCTTTGTACCTGTAACACGACCGGAGTGTTGTATCAATTATGGCAAACGTTTTTCCATTTAGATATTTTAATTGTGGATATGCTGTGATCGATCTGCATATCATGATGTCAATCAATTCTGTAGTAACGCTGAAAAACTAGATCGAAACATAAATCATTTTGTTCAGCAATTGTGAACTATCGCCATAAAAATGTCGATTAATGCAGGCAAAGATCAATACTTTATCAAAAAAATATTTTTGGTCAACTTGGGGTAATAATATAAACTAACAAATATCCAGTTTGACCAGAACATGAACATACTAAATTTTATATGGAATAAGAACTGTCATTAATGTGAGCATAAAGTATACATTTTTACCTGATCATAATGTAGAGTCTGATACATTCTTACCTGATCGTCAAGTACAGTCTGATACGCCTCTAGCACTTGCTCCAGCTTAAATGCAGACCTGAACACTCTCATATATATTAATATTAAGTGCACGCAGGTACATTCATGTACATATAGAGAGGGTGGCGTCAGTCCTTCACGGGCGGCCATGGTTAGTCTCTTCACATTCAGACGTCCATCAGTGGGTCCACAACACTTCACTCGGCGTCTCAATATAACTACATTATAGCGAAGAAGTGGAGGAAGAAGAAGAAGAAGACGTATATACTCGTACAGACACATTTATCACATCAATTTGGTCATACAATATATTTCAATGCCTTATCTCTTAAGCTTATTGCATGTTTTAATATAGTGACAGGTGTAAAATATCGGTATCAATTCTACAGGTCATAAATAACGAGAATGCAAGTTGTGGTGATTTACTTAAGAATGTTTCGATGTATACATAATTCTCAGGTGTTTAAGAGTTTATTTCATTTGTGTCCTTTGGTTTCATAATCGAATGCCAGTTTTGAAAAATGGATGAATCGATCGACATCTACGAACATCGCCAACTGTCTGGGACAACTAGGCAATGCCATAACCGTTATGACGATAAAGGGTTTCGAGCATGTGAAGGTCTTGTACCGTACGTACATCGTCTAAGTTTAGAGTCTGATACATTCCCCGCATACCCAAACATGAGTCTCATTCACCCATTCAGACAATGACATATTTTTCAGCTGATCCGATTTTTTTCGCGCGGAAGTGAAAGGGACATCACAAACAACTCTTTGTGCACTGAATTCCAATTAGTTACTTCATGCGTAGATGGTATTTACATATGGATGTTAATGCTAAACTTCAATTACATCGTATTTGTATATTTTATGGCGAGGTGTTAGCAGCGTGGCCTTAATTAAGACGTCACAGACTGTTCCTGTTTGATGATATAACATGATTCACAATACTTCTGGCTCACTGTTTACATCTGTTACGTGTGCTCATATTCAGTGTAGTTCTGTAACGCACAATGAGATCATTATAATATCAATTCCGTACCACACCGCCAAACATTTCCAGCGGCAGAACCTCGTTTTGAGATTTCCACAATTTCCAGTTTTCCGTTTTGCTCGCTATACGACAGAGCACGCTGTACGACAGAGCTTGCTGTACGACAGAGCACGCTGTACGACAGAGCATGCTGTACGACAGAGCTCGCTGTACGACAGAGCTCCCTGTACGACAGAGCACGTTGTACAACAGAGCTCCCTGTACGACAGAGCTCGCTGTACGACAGAGCTCTCTGTACGACAGAGCACGCTGTACGACAGAGCTCTCTGTACGACAGAGCACGCTGTACGACAGAGCTCCCTGTACGACAGAGCACGCTGTACGACAGAGCTCGCTGTACGACAGAGCTCGCTGTACGACAGAGCACGCTGTACGACAGAGCTCGCTGTACGACAGAGCACGCTGTACGACAGAGCTCCCTGTACGACAGAGCTCCCTGTACGACAGAGCTCTCTGTACGACAGAGCACGCTGTACGACAGAGCTCTCTGTACGACAGAGCACGCTGTACGACAGAGCTCTCTGTACGACAGAGCACGCTGTACGACAGAGCTCTCTGTACGACAGAGCTCGCTGTACGACAGAGCACGCTGCACGACAGAGCTCTCTGTACGACAGAGCACGCTGTACGACAGCTATACGACAGAGCAAGCTGTATGAAGTGTTTGCAAGGGTTAGAAGGAGCGTAGTGTCGCAATATTCAAGTTATTAGATGTATTAAGTCATACTGCTAAATATTTATGCATCCCGTTAAATGAATTAGTCTAAAAAGGTCTGGAGTTATTGTACTAAGGTGCGCAGCACGACGGAACTCAGGTCAGTCAATAGATCATAACGATGACACGTTAGTCAATAGATCATAACGATGTCAGGTCAGTCAATAGATCATAACGATGTCAGGTCAGTCAATAGATCATAACGATGACAGGTCAGTCAATAGATCATAACGATGACAGGTTAGTCAATAGATCATAACGATGTCAGATCAGTCAATAGATCATAACGGTGACAGGTCAGTCAATAGATCATAACGATGACACGTTAGTCAATAGATCATAACGATGTCAGGTCAGTCAATAGATCATAACGATGTCAGGTCAGTCAATAGATCATAACGATGTCAGGTCAGTCAATAGATCATAACGATGTCAGGTCAGTCAATAGATCATAACGGTGACAGGTCAGTCAATAGATCATAACGATGTCAGGTCAGTCAATAGATCATAACGATGACAGGTCAGTCAATAGATCATAACGATGACAGGTTAGTCAATAGATCATAACGATGTCAGATCAGTCAATAGATCATAACGGTGACAGGTCAGTCAATAGATCATAACGATGTGTTATCGTTGAAATTAATAAGACTTAATAAGAAATTAATAACCACCCATATTGTTTCAGCGTACCGTGGTTAGTTTGTTAAATGTTCTTTTAATCCTAATGAGTAGTATACATTGCAGAAAGGTGTCAGACGCATTTCAACACTAATAATACGCAATGCCAGCATCAGATCATCATAAATCTGCCAAAAGAAATTTCAGTTGCACTCAAAAGGCAAAAATGCGATGACAAGATACACGAATGGGTGACTGAAAACAGTTGTCCTCGAAAATTAAGCATGTCGTGCTATTCTGGTCGTGCCCGCTACTCATACAGTTCTAACAGATGAAAAATGAAATGTCCACAAGTTTCCTTTAAGCATATTGTATCCAGAAAGTGAAATGGATTGGGGGCAACTTATGACACCCCTCTTCATGAATATTTACAATAGTTGGAAGCAACCATTGGAAACCGACAGAGTGAAAGATTAACACGTGTACGCAATGATTGGAAACAGACAAAAGTGAAAGATTAACACCTGTACGCAATCATTGGCAACAGACAAACTGAAAGATTAACACGTGTACGCAATCATTGGAAACAGACAAAGTGAAAGATTAACACCTGTACGCAATCACTGGAAACAGTGTGGAAGATTAACACCTGTACGCAAAAACTGGAAACAGAGTGAAAGATTAACACCTGTACGCAAATACTGGAAACAGTGTGGAAGATTAACACCTGTACGCAAAAACTGGAAACAGTGTGGAAGATTAACACCTGTACGCAAATACTGGAAACAGAGTGAAAGATTAACACCTGTACGCAATCACTGGAAACAGAGTGAAAGATTAACACCTGTACGCAAATATTAACATACTAAAGTTGCATGGAAAGAAAACTACTGGAAAGGTTTTAATGTATTTATACACTAACAGACAGTTTTATCTTATTATTATTGACTTTCAATTTCATGATTTTAATTGTCAGATAAGCAAGGCTGGGTAAAAGAACAGGTATTGAAATCACAGAATTTAAGCAGAACATTTCAACATGATATTTCTATATTGATTGGTGATTATTGAACACTCTAAGGCACAATGATGCATGCATGCATTACTGGTACCGGGAGTACAATTTCATGTTCCACAATCGAATCGTCGATGGAAAACTGATTCGTTTATTCTTGTTACGAGAAAGATAATATTGTCTGAATTTCTACATCATATTAGCTAGACACTACGAGTAACCGGTCGCTGGTACGATTGTCACAGTATAACAAATGTATTAAAGATTTGGATAAATTTTCTGAAATTAGTATATTTCATGGTGCATTACTCTGTCAGTGATGGTGTCACACCTCGCCGGACAACCAGCCTCGGTATGTGGTCAAACGTAGACTTCAGGGAATGGATACAAAATATAGATGAACAACTTTATTACAGTAAGGACAACGTTTGGATGTCGTTTCTAAATGCCCTATTCCTTTTCTGAGGATCCTAATTCCTTATGAGTCGTTTGCACTATACACACCTCATCTCAATCGTTCTGTGTCAGTTTCATATACACCACCATGAGCATACTATCGCCCTGTGCGCGTGATACGGATGCACAAAACTAAGGTGCGTGCGCAGGTACGAGTCTGCAACGTATTCGTTGGGAATGAGCAGGCCATATTCCTCAGTACGAGCTATGAACCGCGTATACTGGGCGACTTGATAGCGTACTTGTCGCATAGATACAACGCACGCTGAACGAACTCAACACGAATGCCTACGTATGCACGAATTAATATCGTTTGCCCTGCAGTCGCGACATTGCGCACTGCACTTATTTGTAACTTATGACATAAGAACAGATAGCGCAAAAATAGCGTACTTGCTGAACATCTGCACAAGTGTCACTTGAGATCTGGTATAAATATGACTGTTCCTCTAGACCCCAGGGTCTAGAACAGACCCGTCAAGACCACGTGATTGTTATCATGATGCAGCCTCTCATAATCTAACCTTTCTCGTAAACGTTGGTGAATCATTTTTTCTGAAAATCACATAATAATTATGATGGATTCACATGAAATACAAGCGAATGTGAACCAAATGCAAAATCCCCTTCACCAGTCCCCCAGTGTAACCTTTTCTTAAAATGTAGGTGGATAAACTTTCTGAATATCATATTATTGTTATGGATTAATATAAAATCTAAGAGAAATGTCCACCACATGCAAAATTCCTCTCATCATTCCAACAATGTAACATTTTGCAGAAACATGGGTGAATCAATTATCTGAAAAATCATACAGTTATGATGGTTCAGTCAGTGATGGAGTCACGATTCCTCAGACAACCATCTGTGATATGTTGTCAGACTTGGCTTCAAGGCTGTCTGTATACATTATAGAATTTGGAATCTTTCATCTTTTCGTCGTAGACACGGTTGAAATATTCACTCAGCTCTGCAGAAAAGTTGTCCTTCCATGTTCCGATCTTCCCTGAAAGAAGAATCAGTCATAACCATAACCCACCAGACAAAACATGATTTAGGAAAAGACACCATGTCTATTTAGACAGACTATTCTGCAGTGAATTGGGAAAATGTTGACTCGATTCTGATTGGTAAATCACTGGTTTCAAATCACAGTTACTACACTCCGATTCAAATAGCCAATTTGCCGACGAGTTAATAGCAACACACTTGTATGTCTTTCTTATGGTCCATAGCCATTTCTAATTAACCAAACTAAATTGCAGTTCTTTGGTACCTCCAATATTGAAACTATAGGTGCCAATTGATTGCATTGAGATGACACTGTAAATATCGACTGAGATGTTGTTTTCGTGACTAAACAAGGTTGAAATACGATTTCTGTTTTGAATGAACCCACAAAAGTTTGAAATCACCCCCTAATCCTAATTCGCATGGTTTCATCAAGCTTCAACATGCAGATACGAGACCACAAGTTACAGTGGAACTATCTGTCATCTCAGAAACATTGCACGTTTAGGCAATTGCGTAGATCAGTTTTCATACTGTTGACCACTCGTTTCTTACAGACTGCTTCCATATAGCTGAAATATTACTGAGCGTCGCGTTACACAGCAATAAACAAAACAAACATGATCAGTATGTTTCCATACGCTGATACTTAACATTAACGCCGAGGTGTTCGTATTGTGTTCGATTCCCACCTTGGTTGTAATGCATACTCTTTCCCTCCAGCTTATTTGTTATGGAGTGCTTGTCTCGCTTCATGTTATCAAGGCTGCACTTCTCCGCTACTCGTCTCCGAAACGTGTCATCCGTTTTCGTGTTGAGAAATTCGTCGATTCTTTCAATTTCTCGAACTGGTTGCTGAAAATTTAAAATAAGGGACAGTACATAACATCATCGACGGGCGTTTAATCTTGGTATTCCAAAACGATTCGACCGAGGCAAGTAAATAGCAGTGAGGAATTTATGAATGGATCTCTGAAAGCAATGATAACACTAGTCAAACCAGTATGTTTTCCTGCAACACCATCCTAGGCAACAGAACAGGTAAGATTGTGAAGCATCGTTGACCTCAACACTTAATATGACGTTTGCACAGTAAAGTTGCTGAAATACCGTACACCTCAACACTAAACATGACGTTTGCACAGTAAAGTTGCTGAAATACCGTACACCTCAACACTTAATATGACGTTTGCACAGTAAAGTTGCTGAAATACCGTACACCTCAACACTTAATATGACGTTTGCACAGTAAAGTTGCTGAAATACCATACACCTCAACACTAAACATGAAAAAATGATTTTTTATGTGAATTCACGCGTTGTCGACACGCTCTGCATGATGCCTACCGTGTCAGGATGAGTCGCCTGGTATATAGTTGGTCATTATCAAAAAGATAATGTAAAATGATATTCCTGTTATTAAGCATGAAACAGAGCCGTCTATTCATGCCTACAACAGCAAGCCTCATACACTGCCCACTTCAGCCATATTTCCACTGATTCACTTACTGTCACGAGATCTTCGAAGCGGACCACTAAAATTGACGAGGAGTTCTGAGGATTGACCATAGCCTTCTCCCAGTTTGTCACATGATCGAACCAGGTGCCCCATTCAACTGTAGAGGAAATCCTGACATAATATAATGAAACATACCATTTTTATAATGATAATCAGAGTCGTGACTACAAATAGATATCCATTCCACATATTTTATTTTGAGCTTTGGGTGCCTTGGAAGGAAAACATATTCCTGTGAAAAGTAGGGCCATGATGTAGGCTACGGTTAAAGGCACACATACCATACCACACACAGCAACACATGCACAGGAACACATACCGCGGCGAACACAGCCACACAAACACACAAACACATATCACAGCACAGCACAGAGGATCATATATCACGGCGCATGCAGCAACACAGAAGGTAACACAAAAAGGAACACACAGCAACACAGGATGTATGACTACACGATGCCATTTAGAAAGTGGTCAAATGCATCAGGTGGAAGTCGCGGTGGCTGAGCGGGCTAGGTGGCTGACTTGGTGTGATCTCGATTAGGTGCCTGAGGGTGTGGGTTCGAATCCCGGATGGGACTAAACGAAAAAGTACTAGAATTTGTACTTTACTAAGAAAGTGAAATCCCAAATATGTCATATGTAACACAGGAGGTATCATTTGAGGAACACACACAGAAACACAGAAGGTAATACAAAGTAACACACACAGTAACACACGCTGTTGCATTGAGACACACACACTGCAACACAGGAGGTGACACAGTGGAACACACACAGCAACACACGGGGTCACATTGAGGAACACACACTGCAACACACGAGGTAACAATGCATACACACAGCAATAAACGACGTAACATTGAGGAACACACACAGCAACACAGAAGGTAACACAAAGGAGCACACACAGCAACACAGACGGTAACACAAAGAAACACACAGCAACAAACGAGGTAATAATCGAGGAACACACACAACAACACAGAAGGTAATACAGAGGGTCACATACAACAACACAGAAGGTAACACACAGAAACACGCACAGAAAAAACATACAGTAACTGGAATAAGAAAGAAGACTCAGAAAATGCCTCAGACAGCTGAAGTTATAGTCTTCCATATAAGATGCACATTTAGGGGTGAGTGAGGGAGTTTAGTTTTACGCTGCACTCAGCATTATTCCAGCTATATGGCGGTGGTGCGTAAACAATCGAGTCTGGACCAGACAATCCAGTGATCAACAGCATAAGCATCGAACTGCGCCATTGGGAACCGATGCCACTTGTCAACCAAGTCAGCCTGACCACCCAATCTCGTTAGTTGCATCTTCAAGCACAGGTTGCTGAAGGTCTGTTCTACCCTGGCCCTTCACAGGTTAACATACATAGGAACACAGAGCAACACTTGAGGTAACACATAGGAATACACAGAGCAACACTGGAGGTAGCACAGAGGAATACACAGAGCAACACTGGATGTAACACATAGGAACACACAGGAACACATACAACGTCACACATAGCAACACACAAGGTAACACTAAGGGACACACACAGACACATACTACGGCACACATGGCAACACATGAGGTAACATTGAGGAACACACACAGGGTCACACAGAGAAAACACAGGAACATGCTTGCATACATTCACCATTTAGGAATAACTTCATCCAGTCTGCAAGGGGACATATCTCAACCTTCTCTTTGCACCAAAAGTACTTTTTCATCAGCTGATACCAAGAGCAAGCGACATCACGTGGGTCCCTCAAAACATAAACTATTTTCAACTTCTTTTCCAGTGCCGCTTTCGGCACACGTTCAAAATGCATGTGTCCATTGAGAACTCGAGGCGGAGGATGACGTGCAATGTCTTCATTGGAAGTTAATTCCAAATGAAAATCTTCTTTCTTGTACGGTATCGTGTCGTCCGACTTCTTCAACAACATGTTGATTACTTCAAAACACCAGTGAGTCCCTGTCAAGTAGAAGAAAATAGTAAACGGCAAGAACTAAATAAGAATAAGTAATTGACAAAGGAAATACTTGAGAAAATAACTGTTTGTCGGTGTCGTAGGTGAAATAGGGGAATAATAAGGGAATAAAAAAGTTCCTTATATTTTATAAAGGATTAGTATAATTTAGTAAAATAGTTCATACTACCAGATCGCATATATCCACACAACATTACGTCATCATCTCGGATGTCCATTTCCGGCACGTGCCGGATGACATCCTCGTCACAGAAGTGTGGGTAGCGACATCCGTCTACTTCCAGTATCGGGTATTTTGCTAGTGGATCGTTCTCGGGAGTCGCGTATATAATGGGCATGGCTGTGGTCGTTCAGTTCAAAGCAGATCAGCAGGAAAGTTGTCAAATCTGCATAGAAGCAGAAGTGTCCTCACTAATTTCACATTCAACCATTCTTTGAAAGAATTGAATGTCTTCATCAAATCTATTGCATACACGTAGACAAGACGGACTGTAAAAAGTGTTTGCTTGACAACGACATTAGTATCTATGTCGAAACGTCGCACTCACTGAATAAAAGAAGTATATCCATAAATCATAGTCCTCATTCATAATCCAGAATGGCAGAGCACTGTTAACCTGGGTACCTGACACCTATCACCCAGGATACCTGACATCTGTCACCCTGTTTACTTGAGACTCGTTACCCTGGGTACCTGAAACCTGAGATGTTACCTTAGATACCTGACGCCTGTCACCCTGAGTACTCGAGACCTGTTACTCTGCATGGGCATCTGTCACCGCAGACCTGACACCTTCGATACCTGACACATGAGACCTGTTACCGTTACAGTGGTTACCTGAAACCTGTTACCTCGGATACATAATCACCTGACACTTGTTTTGTGCAATGGGTACTCAGCAGCTGCTACTCAAGGGACATGAGCCATGTTACCATAGATACTTGTTTGATGTGTTACTCTGGGTAACTGACACCTGATATCCTTCATACAGAAGATGAAAAATAAGACGACAAAAAATTTCCATACTGTATTAACAACTTACTAATTACAGGTTGACGTTGAATCATCAAACTCAGATCCGTCCTGAGGCTCAGCTAATCAAACCTGGCGCATTAAAGTCAGAACTGGGTTCTGCCTTCTCGTACTGGAGTCGCCAGTTCCGATAAAGTGACCTTGATAACAGTAATCTCGCTCCACATGCAACTGTCACGTTACAGAAGTGGCCTTCCACGATATCAGCACTAGCGCTGTAGTGTTCCACCATGTCACCTGCACTGCCTGCTGTCGCAGACGCGCAGTGTTATTGACTGGGACGCTGTCCAGCCTCCTCAAATGGCTGCGATTAGATACGCACGTATTCATTCACCTACGTTTTCATAAACAAGCAGGCAATATACTACCCCCCCCCCCCCCCCCACCCCTTTATGAGACAGCTGACCCAGTGCACATGAACCCGTATATGCATCCCACTTACCTTGCTCGCCTGACAGTTTTCGACGACCTTGACACCTTGCGACCTTTGACATTTAAATTCAACTCGCTTAGAAAATTCACCTATTATTATCACGAACAGTTCTCTGTATCACAATGTTTTGAGTATATGCTGTGTTTTATCTATGAAGTGGAAATAGACACGAGCCAGCAGGTATGTTTTAAACAGTGCTGTTACTTGAAATAACTCGTTTCTCAATTTGTAGTTAGAAGGCAGCAAGAGTTATGTCCCTTAGACTATAGATCGTATTTGTCTGCGATTACAGTTATGGTGAAACGCTCTGCGCTCTATACCGCGGATACAAATAGGAAAGTAACGATCAAAACGGTCCAGGAAAACACAGTATTTTGGCACCAAAAAAAGTCTAAAGCCAAAGTTTACTAAATTCGTCACACGGCAATGTACCAAGTATACGACTGGTGCGGCCCGTTTAAATCAGTTACCATGTGTTTCTCCTCTTTCCCTACTGCAGTATGGGACGAAAGGCGTTCCTGGGGCCACAGAAAATACTGATTGAGATGGGTAATACACCATATAGATGGAATAGTGCTTAATGCGGCGTAAAACTAATCTCAATCACTCACCGTATTTTCCTAGGCATACGAGAATCTAAACGCCTAACATCCCATACTGCATGTCCAATATTCTGACAACACCACGCTACTTCCTGTCACAAATAATGACGGAAAGGTCATTACCCACCTCTCCATCTGGGGACTTGTTCTCGTGACAAGAGGTGACTCGATACTGATGTCAGTGTGTGAACACTCTTGACAAACGCTTGATAAGTCCACGCGATGTGTTGTTACCGTACATATTTGGACCAATTTAAGGTATATTTACCTCTTATATTGCACCTTTATCATATCTGCCGGGGTGTTGGTGTAGCCAAGTGGATACAGCGTTCTCTCGTGAAGACTCGAGTTTGATTCCCCGCAAGGGTATAATACGTGACACTATTTCTAGTGTCCTCCACTGTGAGCTCGCTTGAATATGGCTATAAGCAACGATAAACCATGCTTTCTTACGTCTGTCTTTATTAAAGGACTATAGAGTACTATGTAAACATTTTTCCAGGTTTAACTGGCATTCATCGAGAGAACACCGCTATACGTGGATATGTCCCAAAAGACAATTTGCAGCCGTCTGGATAACACATTCACACAACGTATAATCGCCGGTGTATATATTACACCTCATTTTCTGTTTATTGTGTGTTCGTGTGTGAAACACCAGCTTTGATCAGGTCAATAGCTACCCAATGTTCAACACCACGCTCAGTCTTATACATTGCAGGTTGAGTCCTGTTGACTGACAGTTCTCCATGTACTCCCCGTACAGATATATTTACCCGTTACCCCTCTCCTTAATAATGTATATATCTGGACGGTGGGGTAGCCTAGTGGCTAGAGCGTTCGCTCGCCACCCGCTGCTAATTCTCCCATGCTAGGTTTCCCCAGTCTTGATATTGCTAAAGCGGCGCAAAACCACACTCATTCATGTGCCTGTCATGATTCGCCTAATACAACTTAAAACAGGTTGTTTGGAATAAATATGCAACATTAACACTGGATCTTTATTCTTTAGTTTTTATTCATTTTATCTCATCTACCGTATTACCTTAAAGATGGTGATTGGCCATGTACATGTCACAAGTATCAGGGGCAAAGCAAAACCCATTTCCGCATTCATAATAGATCTCTACCGCTTCGATGAGTTGAAGTTATATCTTGAACATGTGTCAGTGAATGGGTACCAAGTTGTGGTGATACCCGCTGAATGAACATGCGAACAATAAGTTAGTGAGTGAGTTTGGTTTTACTACGCTTTTATCAATGTTCCAGCACTGTCACTGAGAGGTCAGCAGAAATGGTTTTTACACATTGACCCATGTAAGCCATTGAACTCCTGTCCTCGTTGTGACGAGCGAACGATCAAGCCATCAGGCGTACCCACCGGCCCACATACAGATATAGATGGGTGTGTTGTGGAGGTGATTGACTCACGCAATGAAGCAAACGTGTTTTAAAAAAAATGTCATTGCTGAAGGAAGCATCTTTCACAACATCGCAACATGTACCAATTTAAATGATACATACATTTATTCCTTCTCCGAGTAATAATAACCTAATACGTGTTGTTTATCGATACCGTGACATTTTGAAGGCCACATGCAACGTAAAGCACAACTTTGCCGATCCTGAAACCTTGCGGTATGCACTTACCGAGGCAAATAATCAAAAATGCCAAATAAACCTATAAAGTTGAAAAAAAACGCGATGAAAACTATTCACTAACCTGACATCTTTTATGTCTGTGAGTTGCAAACGAACTACATCCATTTTTCTCAGATGACTGGATCTGACGGAAACTTGTGCAAACTCTTGTCAGTTCCAAGTCCTGGTTTGTACTTGGACGAATGACAGTTTCCAACCACGCAGTAGTTTACCATCTCTATTGAGATGATTTTTTTTATTAGAGAACATGTATTTGCAAAAACCCAACATCTCTATATACATTCTTTATGGAAAACAACTTCTTCTAGTGTATATGACTTTGTTTGACAACGATATATGAATCCATACTGAAACGACGCATCAAGGACAATAAAAGAAGTTGTTATCCATAAAGAATCTTACTTTCTTGTGACTCGCCATACGTCTAAAATGCCGACAAAACAAATCATCTTTCTGTACACACAATGAGCCCTCAGCGTATCGGCAAATGAACCAGCTGCAGCCAATCGGAAGCCGTCGTTACACTGAGTCGAGGGCTTCGTTTCGAGGGAAGTAAGCCCAAGTACAAAATATTGCACTTTTGAATAGCGATTGTAAGCTTATAATTTTGTTTATTTGTTGTTTTTTTACAAGCGGCAATGTGTATCATATGTCATGAATAAGTGATAATTGTGTTATTTTTGATTTTTGATTAAATATTTCTGGAAAATTATTTGCTAATATATTAGAAAAGCGTTTACGTGCCTGGGTTGACCTAAACGAACTACTTGACGAGGCCCAGGCTGGTTTTAGATCCAATTATAGTACAACTGATAATTCATTTATATTACAGTCATTATGTACAAAGTACCTCTGCAGACCTAAAGGGAGATTCTATTGCGCTTTCATCGACTTTAAGAAAGCCTTTGATTTTGTTGACAAAGAAATTGCTATTTATGTTACATACCAAAGGATGCCATGGCAAAATGTATAATATTTTAAGAAGCATGTATGACTCTGTTGCAGCCTGTATGACTCTGTTGCAGCCTGTGTTAGAACTCATTCTGGCAACACTGAATCGTTTAATACTTCCGCTGGTGTGCGACAAGGCTGTGTATTAAGCCCCGTACTCTTCATATTCTTTATTAATGAACTTGTAGATGATATGTATAAATCATGTAATAATGGAATATTTGTTACTCCAGAAATCAAAGATTTACTTTTGCTTCTCTTTGCAGATGATATTGTTACGTTTTCATTTATGGTAAACGGACTGCAGACACATGGGGACTAGAGTTGAATATGGAAAAATCTAATATAGTTGTCTTTAGAAATGGGGGCATAGTGGCACATTCTGAAAAATGGTTATTCCGGGGCAAAAGTATGAATGTTGTTTCATATTATAAATATTTGGGTCTTTTATTTTCTAGCCGATTAAATTGGTCCATGGCATCTAAAACTCTTGCAGCACAAGCTAAGAAGGCATTATTTCCCATTTTCAAACTCTTTAAGGCTAATAAATTTATTTCATTTGACTCAGCTTGCTTACTTTTTGACACTAAAATAGCACCAATATTGTTATATGGATCTGAAATTTGGGGAGTAAACTACTTCGAAGCCATTGAAAATGTGCATGCATCATATTTTAAAAGATTTCTTACTGTAGGTAAATTTGCTTCCAACAAAGCCGTACTTGGCGATACAGGACGCTATAACATGCATATTGAGAGTCAAATGAGAGTCATCAGATACTGGATTAAACTTATCAGAATGCCCGATTACCGCTATCAAAGCTATCAATTATTATTATCCCTAGACAAACGTGGAAAGTATTCTTGGGCTTCGGGTGTGCGAAATGTGTTATTTTCAAGCGGGTTTTCTTATGTTTGGTTTAAGCAAGATGTTGGTGATATAAAAATGTTTCTGTCAGCATTTAAACAACGAATAAAGGATATATACATTTAGAACTGGCACGCATCAGTAAATTCATCGAGTTTTCTAAGTCATTATTCACAATGTAAATCGATGTTTGGACCTGAAAAATATATTAGGGTCCTTAATGATAAGTCCCTTTTAAGAAATTTTTGTAAATTTAGAATCTCTCTACATGCCTTAAAAATACAGCGTTATAGAAAAGATAAAAATACACTAGAAGATTTATCATGTTCTTATTGTTCTTCTGGTAAAACTAAAGACGAACGTCACCTATTATTAGATTGTGAGGCATTCTCTGTCGGCCGAAGGAAGTATTTAAAATGCTTTAATGATTCCCCACAAACGATATATAAAATACTTAAATCTAAAAACGATGACACTATTAAATCAGCTGCCAGTTTTATTAAACATTTGATGTCCATCCTTAAATTACATGTAAAACCATAATTTCGTGTCACGTGACCAATATTTGTTAAAAAGAAAAATTAACTGTACTATGGGCCACTGGGCCTTCACTACTGAATAAAACCTGTCTGTCTGTCTGTCTATCTGATTTTTGGTTGCATGTGACCTTTAACCTTACCATACTGACCAGCAATTGCAACAGCCGAAAGGGAATATCCTATTGTATCCTCAGCTCTTTCCCGAGATATTTTATGAAACCACTTTGTTTAAAATAAAAGATCACCTTGAAATTTCTCCAAATGCTCTATATTTGATGTGATGGAAAATAGGAAGCATATAATAAAGTGTACAAAATACTAGGTTTCAGAGAGAAAAAAACGTTTAACTTTTTAACTTTACTGATACACTTTGACCTCGTGCACATTTGACCTTGACCTTTTTTCCCAACAAATTCCTATATTTTGGGAGTCTGATAACAAAATCGCGTACCCATAACCCGTAAAAACACATGACTCACATTATACTTTGCGAAAGAATTAGCATATAATATATATATATATATATATATATATATATATATATATATATATATATATATATATATATATATATATATATATATATATTAACGTCTATCAGTGAACGTAAGTCGTTAAATAAATAACCAACGATAAATATACCACTCAAACGAAGTTAACAAAAACAAAATTATGTCACTCTAGTAGTGGGTTACTGCAGTAAAGGTGTAGATTAACAACAGTAGTATGAACAGACTAGATTTTCTTTTAATTCTTATGAATGGTATATATAGTAGACACGTGGAAAAGCATGCCAGTACTTACAATGTGAAACGACAACGTCAGCGTATATAATCAATCTGCGCCGACACGGATTCAAATCGGTTTAAAGGCGACATGTTTTTGAAATTTACATCAATCATTGAAAACAGTTGTCATCGATAAATATAGGCAGGTAGCCCCGCCACTCATATAATTCGCATTAAAAATCAATAAAATGTCTGATAAATGTCACTTCTCTTAAAATTTGGATGAATCGATTTTCTGAAAATCACATAATTATAATGGTTTAGTCAGTGATGGAGCCACAGTTCCTCAGACAACCAACTGCGAAATGTTCTCAGACTTGGCTTCAAGAACGTCTGTACATATTGTAGAACTTGGAATCTCCCATTCTTTCGTCGTAGACTCGGTTGAAATATTCACTCAGCTCTGCAGAAAAGTTGTCCTTCCATGTTCCGATCTTCCCTGAAAGAAGAATCAGTCATAACCATAACCCACCAGACAAAACATGACTTAGGAAAAGACACCAAATGCTCAGCCATGACAAACAGGATTAGCATTTTTCCATACGATGATATTGGACATGGAATATATACAGCGAGGTGTTCGTAGTGCTGAGGTTACTGCATTCCCACCTTGGTTGTAATGAACGCTCTTTCCCTCCAGTTTATTTGTTATGGAGTGCTTGTCTCGCTTCATGTTTTCAAGGCTACACTTCTCCGCTACTCGTCTTCGAAACGTGTCATTTGTTTTCGTGTTAAGAAATTCGTCGATTCTTTCAATTTCTCGAGCCGGTTCCTGCAAAAAAATAAGAAAAGGGCAATATATAACCTCATCGCCAAATGTTTAGTCTGTCTTGGTATTCCAAAACGATTCCACTGAGATAAGTCAATAGCGGTGAAGAATTTATAAATGGAACTCTGGCATCAGTGGCTAAACAAGTCAAACAAGCACATGTAAGCGCATACCTCAACACATTACATGACATATGAGTAGATATGAACATGAAGCACAGTGCACCTCAGCACTAAACATGACATTCGTACAGATAGGTGTCTGAAGCACAGTGCACTTCAGCACTAAACATGACATGCGTACAGGTAGGTGTCTGAAGCACCGCGCACTTCAGCACTAAACATGACATTCGTACAGATAGGTGTCTGAAGCACCCCGCACTTCAGCACTAAACATGACATTCGTACAGATAGGTGTCTGAAGCACCGCGCACTTCAGCACTAAACATGACATTCGTACAGATAGGTGTCTGAAGCATAGTACACTTCAGCACTAAACATGACATTCGTACAGATAGGTGTCTGAAGCACCGCGCACTTCAGCACTAAACATGACATTCGTACAGATAGGTGTCTGAAGCATCGTGCATCTCAGCACTAAACATGACATTCGTACAGATAGGTGTCTGAAGCACCGCGCACTTCAGCACTAAACATGACATTCGTACAGATAGGTGTCTGAAGCACCGCGCACTTCAGCACTAAACATGACATTCGTACAGATAGGTGTCTGAAGCATCGTGCATCTCAACACTAAACATGACATTCGTACAGATAGGTGTCTGAAGCATCGTGCATCTCAATGCTAAACATGACATTCGTACAGATAGGTGTCTGAAGCACCGCGCATCTCAATGCTAAACATGACATTCGTACAGATAGGTGTCTGAAGCACAGTGCACTTCAGCACTAAACATGACATTCGTACAGATAGGTGTCTGAAGCACCGCGCACTTCAGCACTAAACATGACATTCGTACAGATAGGTGTCTGAAGCACAGTGCACTTCAGCACTAAACATGACATGCGTACAGGTAGGTGTCTGAAGCACCGCGCACTTCAGCACTAAACATGACATTCGTACAGATAGGTGTCTGAAGCACCCCGCACTTCAGCACTAAACATGACATTCGTACAGATAGGTGTCTGAAGCACCGCGCACTTCAGCACTAAACATGACATTCGTACAGATAGGTGTCTGAAGCATAGTACACTTCAGCACTAAACATGACATTCGTACAGATAGGTGTCTGAAGCACCGCGCACTTCAGCACTAAACATGACATTCGTACAGATAGGTGTCTGAAGCATCGTGCATCTCAGCACTAAACATGACATTCGTACAGATAGGTGCCTGAAGCACCGCGCACTTCAGCACTAAACATGACATTCGTACAGATAGGTGTCTGAAGCACCGCGCACTTCAGCACTAAACATGACATTCGTACAGATAGGTGTCTGAAGCATCGTGCATCTCAACACTAAACATGACATTCGTACAGATAGGTGTCTGAAGCATCGTGCATCTCAATGCTAAACATGACATTCGTACAGATAGGTGTCTGAAGCACCGCGCATCTCAATGCTAAACATGACATTCGTACAGATAGGTGTCTGAAGCACAGTGCACTTCAGCACTAAACATGACATTCGTACAGATAGGTGTCTGAAGCACCGCGCACTTCAGCACTAAACATGACATTCGTACAGATAGGTGTCTGAAGCATCGTGCATCTCAGCACTAAACATGACATTCGTACAGATAGGTGTCTGAAGCACCGCGCACTTCAGCACTAAACATGACATTCGTACAGATAGGTGTCTGAAGCACCGCGCACTTCAGCACTAAACATGACATTCGTACAGATAGGTGTCTGAAGCATCGTGCATCTCAACACTAAACATGACATTCGTACAGATAGGTGTCTGAAGCATCGTGCATCTCAATGCTAAACATGACATTCGTACAGATAGGTGTCTGAAGCATCGTGCATCTCAATGCTAAACATGACATTCGTACAGATAGGTGTCTGAAGCACCGCGCACTTCAGCACTAAACATGACATTCGTACAGATAGGTGTCTGAAGCATCGTGCATCTCAACACTAAACATGACATTCGTACAGATAGGTGTCTGAAGCATCGTGCATCTCAATGCTAAACATGACATTCGTACAGATAGGTGTCTGAAGCATCGTGCATCTCAATGCTAAACATGACATTCGTACAGATAGGTGTCTGAAGCATCGTGCATCTCAATGCTAAACATGACATTCGTACAGATAGGTGTCTGAAGCATCGTGCATCTCAACACTAAACATGACATTTGTACAGATAGGTGTCTGAAGCATCGTGCATCTCAACACTAAACATGACATTTGTACAGATAGGTGTTTGAAGCACCGCGCACCTCAACACTAAACATGACATTCGTACAGAGAGGTGTCTGAAGCACCGTACACCTCAACACTTAACATGACATTTGTACAGGCATGTATCTGGATCACCGTGCACCTCAACACTAAACATGACTAAATGATTTTTTATGTGAATTCACGCGTTGTCGATACCCTCTGCATGATGCCAGCCTTGTCAGGATGACTCATCCGGTATATAGTTCGTCATTATTTAAAAAGGTAATGTAAAATGTTGTTCCTTTTAAAATCAGGTAACGGACTAATCTGTGAATGCCTACAACAGCAAACCTCATACACTGCCCACTTCAGCGCACTCACTTACTGTTACGAGATCTTCGAAGCGGACCACTAAAATTGACGAGGGATACTGAGGATTGACCATAGCCTTCTCCCAGTTTGTCACATGATCGAACCAGGTGCCCCATTCAACTGTAGAGGAAATCGTGACATAAATTATGTACTGCAACATATCAGTTCTAATGATAATTATTGTTGTATTTCCAATCAAATATGCGCTCGACATATATTGAGTTTTGGGTTCCGTAGAAGGAAACATATTCCTGTGAAATGTAGGGTTGTGGGTTAGGCTAAGGTTAAAGCCTTTGCTCGTCACGCCAAAGACATGGGTTCGATTTCCATCATCTGTGAAGCTGATTTTGAGTGTCTCCCGCCGCAATATTGCTGGAATGCTGCTGAAAACGGCATCAAATTAAACTCACTCACTTCCTGTGACAAGTCTTGAGGAATTTTTGAGGCAGTAATTGTCAATATGTTTTGATTTTAGACATGTATCGCAACTGCTAGGTAAGTACACAAGACTCATGTGAAGTCAAACTGAATTGTCGCTTTGAATAATGAGGACAGCTTTCAAGAAACCTACACCTCACCAAACATCTTCAGTTGTCAAAACTTTTCGAACTGTTTATAAGTGAGATGACTCTTCAGAGGTTGTCGCGAAAATTAGCCAATCACAACAAACATAAATGCATAAACAAGACTTTCTGATCCCTGGAAAACACTTCACTTACCACCACATGACCACACGGAAATAAGATGAAACACAACGGGAAACACACAGCATCACATGCACAGGAACACACACCACGGCGCACAGAGCAACGCAGAGGAACACACACAATAACACAAACACACAGACACTTACGACAGCATATACAGCAATACACAAGGTAACAATGAGGAAGACACGCATCACTACAAAGGGACACACACCACGGCACATAAAGCAACACAGAGAAACACACACAGCAAGCAGAGGGACACATGCCACAGTGCACAAAGCAACACATGAGGTAACACTGAGGGACACACACAGCAACACGCAAAGAAAAAGAAACAGTAGCATGCATACATTCGCCATTTAGGAATAACTTCATCCAGTCTGCAAGAGGGCATAACTCAAGCTTGTCTCTGCACCGAAAATACTTTTTCATCAGCTGATACAAAGAGCAAGCGACATCACGTGGGTCCCTCAAAACATAAACTATTTTCAACTTCTTTTCCAGTGCCGCTTTGGGCACACGTTCAAAATGCATGTGTCCATTGAGAACTCGAGGCGAAGGTTGACGTGCAATGTCTTCATTGGAAGTTAATTCCAAATGAAAATCTTCTTTCTTGTACGGTATCGTGTCGTCCGACTTCTTCAACAGCATGTTGATTATTTCAAAACACCAGTGAGTCCCTGTCAAGTAGAGAAATATAGTAAACTGCTAGGCCTGAATAACTAATTGTCCCAGTACATGCTGGAAACCACTGTTGAGAAAATAATTCTTTGTCGCAAATGATGTTGTAAGGTGTTGCTCGACACCCAAGAGCGGAAGGTCAGTCGAAGTGTTTGAACAGAAATAAAAAGTGAAATCTTTATTAATCTTTAGGGGAATAAAACAGTTCCAGATACTTAAGTAAGGATGAAAATAAGTAACATAGATCATACTACCAGATCGCATATATCCACACAACATTACGTCATCATCTCGGATGTCCATTTCCGGCACGTGCCGGATGTCTTCCTCGTCACAGAAGTGTGGGTAGCGACATCCGTCTACTTCCAGTATCGGGTATTTCTCGGGAGTCGCGTATATAATGGGCATGGCTGTGATCGTTCAGTTCAAAGCAGATCAGCAGGAAAGTTATCAAATCTGCAAGGAAGCAGAAGTGTCCTCACTAAAATCATGTTCAACCATTCTGTTAAAGAACTGAATGTCTTCATCTAATCTAATGCTTACACGTTGACAAGACTTGTATTCTGTGAAAAAAACCGTGGGCCCACTTTACAGAAAAGTGTTTTCAGTTTGTATTATGTAACCTCTCAGTGATAAATCTTTGAAATTATGTACCTCAGAGATAGAGTTCGAAGTCTGATGTGTACTGACCTCCCGAAATGTTACTCATTAATGAACTGCTGGTTATAAACGGGTTATAATATGACATGTAACAATAACACATGATTTATGAACAAGACCTGTCTCAGGTAAGCCCCTAAGTCCCTGTATTTCGGTCGTTACCTGAGCGAAGATTAGTTTGTCGCAGACTTGAATAACAGGTCGTTCAGTTATAATGCTTGTTCTATCAGCTTTCCTGCTTGTGACCATGAGATTCATCAAGGAAAAATATTCGTAATCTGCACTGCTTTGGCCTTACACTCCACACTGTGAGTGAGTGAGTGAGTGAGTATGGTTCAACACCGCTTTTAGCATTCTTCCATCAATATCACAGCGGGGAACACCAGAAACAGACAAACACAATGAACCCACACGGGCAATCGAAGCCGGGTCCTTAGCTTGACGAGCGGACGCGTTAACAATTACGTTACCACTACCGCCCCTACACTGCACCTGAAGTGAGGCTGACGGCGGTGCCGATCCCATCTCACAGACACTGACAAATACAGAAATTTTGTGCTCATTCTCATTCTGTATACATCCAGCAAAAATGATATGAAACACGTCTGGTAGCAGTACCTTGCAAGTGTAACATGATACCCGACACCTGTTACCCATGTTACCTGACAAATATAACCCAGAATGGCTGAGACCTGTCATCCTGGCTAGCTGATACCTTTCAGACTGATTGCCTGATTGCTCATTACCCTGAGAACCTGAGACCTGATACCCTTAGCACATGACACGAGTCACAATGAGTACCTGACACCTGTTATCCTGGGTACCTGATACCTGAGATCTGATACCCTAGGTACCTGACGCTTGTCACCGTGACTAGTTATCCTGAGTACCTGACATCTGAGACCTGTTACCCTGGGTATGTGACCCCTGAATACCCGTGACTCGTTACGATATGCACCTGACACATTGTACCCTGATTGCCCGTTACCCTGGGTACCTGACCCCTGATAACAAGTGACTCGTCGCCATGGGTATGTAACACCCTTTACCCTGATTAGCTGCGACTCATTACCGTAGGTACCAGATACCTGACACCTTGATTACCTGTTACTCGTTAGGTATCTGACACCTGAGACCTGTTACCCTGGGTACCTGACACCACTTACCCTACCTGTCACAGTGGTTACCTGAGGCCTGTTACCTCGGATACATATTCACCTGACACCCGTTACGTACAATGGGTACTCAGCACCTGTTACTCGGGTAACTTGAGCCCTTCTACCCGACATACTTGACCTTTGAGTATTCGTGGTACCTGACACGTGATATCCTTCAAGCAAAGTACAAACAAGATAAAACAACAGTTTCGCCGTTGCAATACCGAATGAAAAACTTACTAATTACAAGCTGAAGTTGAATCACTTAACTCAGATCCGTTCAAATCTCGCCCAACAAGCAACTGTCATTATACACAAGTGGCCTTCCACGATATCATCACTAGCGCTGTAGTAATCCAACAATATAGACTGTCAACTGCACTGCCTGCAGTCGATGCGAAGGGTTATTGACTGTGATGTTCTCCAGGTCAAGCCAATGGTTGCGATTAGCTACCAACGTAATTATCTCCCTACGTTTATATAAGCAAACAGGCAATATAAACTAGCGTCCACAAGAAGCGCCACCCTTTTTCCGGTCTAAAACAAAACCTAAGCAAAATATGGTAACATCAAATGTTTTATTGTATCATTCAGCATTAGTATGTAACTGTAAGGAATGCAGTAGGATGGTAATAGTTGGGATGATATGGTTCGTTTGAATCCGTCTTGTCGTAACGGGCGACTAAGCAGATTAAATGGTCAGAGTCACTGACTTGGTTGACACGTGTCATCGAATCCCATTTACGTAGATCGATCTTTATGCCATTGATCACTGGATAATCTGGTCTGCCGTCATATAGCTGGAATATTGCTGAGTGAGGTTTTATATAACAATATAAACCAAACCAGTCTCAGTAATGTTTCAGTGGCATACTTTGAACACGCTATGTCACAACATAAAGAAACGATTTGGATTCAGATACACTTGCAATAAAATTCGGTGTCGTTATGTGCTATGTACCTCAGGCTTCAAGAATACAGTTCATTGGACCTGATACTTTGTATATAACTATATAAAAATAAAAACGTGACACTCATTATTGTTCAAATAGTGTTTTGAAACCTTTCTGAAAAGATATCTGGTTGTGATTACGGTTAAATGCATTGTCAAGGGCATTACGCCACACATTCATTCTACTGTTCGGGCCTACGTGGCACGTGCGAAAGCACTGCACGCTAAAATCACGTTTCCACGTGCCACATGTCCCGTGACCTATTGATACACGTGCAATTGATCTCACGGTAGCAGAGTGGAGTGTCACCTCAGCAAAACACGGTTTTATGGTTAATTATTCATTAATTTGCAATGCCACGAATGTCAAACATTCAGCGTGAACGTGTCACTGGCATGCTGAATATGGGAACGTCCGTCACTGATGCTGCAAGGCTTATGGGATGTAGTCGACAGACCATCCATAATCTCCAGACATGTGTCCATCAAACTGGTACTACAGCTGACCGCCCTCTGTGCTGGTCGGCCACGTGTGACTTCACACGCAGAAGAATACAGGGAATGCATTGTTTGGAGGTCGAGTGGCTGCCCAAACCATCGCCTGCGCTCTGCTCGTCTTCAGACACGGCGCCTTCTCTGGGCACGACGGCACCTGAGATGGACCCAGCGAGATTGGAAAAGGGTTGTGTTTAGTGATGAATAAAGGTTCACATTAACCTTTGCTGATGGAAGGGTTAGAGTTTGGAGATGACGAGTAGTGTTGCGTAGAGGAAGCGGATCGATTTGGGGGCGGTAGCATTATGGTTTGGGGAACTATCAACGGTCATGCTCGATCCCAACTTATTGTCATCCAGGGAAACCTTAATGCGGCAGCATACAGGGATCGGGTGCTCGTTCCAGAGCTTTAGTCATTCATGGCATTTCATGGCCCAGGTCTGACTTTCCAACACTATAACGCCAGACCTCATACGGTCAATTTAACAACGAATTTCCTCAGGAACACTGGCGTCAATATCATGGAGTGGCCCTCAAGATCTCCCTACCTAAACCCCATAGAGCATGTGTGGGATGTGTTAGACAGGCGGCTCCCTCAAGTAAGGAAGCCTCCACAGAACTTACAGGAGCTTGTGCCATGTTGGTACAAATATGGCGATACATTCCCCAAGCTGTGTTCAGACGCATCATCCAATCCATGAGGAGACGTTGTATCGCAGTTGTGAACGCCCATGGAGGACACACCCGACATTGACATGATTTCATTAAGTTGTGACTCACAGATTTTGATCATGGACATTGTAGTTGCATTTCCGGTGGAACCGATTCCATGACAAACATGATCTGTATGCTATAGCATCTTCAATAACAAGAGAATTGAATACAATCGTTGTTTCAAACCCATTTTCCAAAATGTTCAAATTATTGACTCTGAAACAAGTGTAAACATTTTATTTTTGTTGAGTAGTCCAGTAAATTATTTTATAATGACTGGTACTCTTTCCTTGCATTGTACCAGCAATACCAATTTATTTTTTGTTCTGGGGTTGATGCTGTTGTTGTTTTGATGATAAACTTTTGCATTCATGCACACAAGTCTATTCCACACACATTTACGCTGACAGAGGCGTTTGCGTGGAAAACCATGAAATCGTCTATACATATTCAAAGCAGTGGGTGACCTCGTCTAAATGCATCATAAAAGACCAACAGCTGTCGCTCATTTCCCGATTTCAGTATGTCGCACGACTACGTTGTCCTTCAGGCAGAGAGTTCATGAATTGACAATAGTTATAGCAAACATTATTGGCACAGGTGAATCACTATCTACATCAGCTGCCGAACGTCAACAATACACGTCAGCTCTCAAATATTGACAGACCTCCCGTAGATGAACACTGCCAAGTCGGCCGTAGCCAGCAACATTGTTCCAGCAGAGGGAATGAAGCAACCAGTAGAGCGTGTTTTAAATGAATGGCATCCTCTGCTTTATCAGATCTATATATTTATTTATTTTCCGAAATACGAATGCTAATATTACTCTTAAAACTAATATTTATATGTATATTACTACTAATTAGACCCGTGAAGGGCCGGGGTAGAAAAGGCCTTCAGCAACCCATGCTTGCCATAAAAGGCGAATATGCTTGTCGTAAGAGGCGACTAACGGGATCGGGTGGACAGGCTCGCTGACACATGTCATCGGTTCCAGATTGCACAGATCGATGATCATGTTGTTGATCACTGGATTGTCTGGGCCAGAGTCGATTATTTAGAGACCGCCGCTATATACCTGGAATACCTGGAGTGCGACGTAAAACTCGACTGACTGACTGACTGAATCACTCACTCACTCACTCACTCACTACTAATTAGGTTTTTTGGGGGTTTTTTTGTTTTTTTTTTAAAAAAAATTGCGTTCTCCTCTTGGTAAGAACCACATTCGCTGTCTGTATCGATGGGACCATACACATGCCAGTTGTCTTCCTCAGGCTTCAAACGTTCAACCCAACCCTTATATATTTCCATCATCATTTCCTATTTTCAAAGGCTTAAACTTTGTACAACAAGCCAGGATCCGGTAAATTATCGATCAAAACCTGTCCCGGATAAGTTAATTGGTTTTCAAGACCATACCTAATAGTATATTTCTGAACTTCTTCCTCATTTAACAACCAGTGTTAGATCCAATGCTGAATTTGCACGCCGTTTAGCCTTTCTATGGCATTCGGTTTTGTGCGAGTGTTTGTTTAGTTGTATTTCTGGCATTGGAATGGGCTGAGGCTTTTCAAGATGAAATCCAGCTATGCAGGATTAAATGACTATTTTCTAACTAACACTAAGGCTAAGTTAAAAAGTGAAATGAGTGAGTGAGTGAGTTAATATTTAACGTCACATCGGCAATATCTCAGCCATATCGTGACGAGAACATGTAACAAAGAAAAGGACTCTATGTGTATTATAAACTCTGTCGGCGAAGGACAGTAAAACAACTAGAATATCACAATGTGAATTAAAACTAGTGTGGAAAAAATAAAACTAATAGCATTATTTGGACAATACAACATAAAATCAGGCTATAGATTGCCAACAACTGAAGGTAGATCACCATACTAGGGACCATGGGGACTTACAGTACTTTTGCTACCTGCATGGACCCTAGTTGGATTTACATCATCCCCTCAGCCGTTAGCAATTTAGTCACATCTAGCCAAAAATTAAAAATACACATATACTATGATTAAAAACAGTGGAAGTCTGAACGTACATGAAATGTTTTGGGACTTACGTACCCTCTCAGGAGCACAATAATTTTACGGTACTTCAACCCCCTTTGAGGGTACAGCCACTAACAATTCAAGTTACTAATCTGAACTACCATGAATTAAAATACAGCTATCTACAGAACATAATAATCACAATTCAATAATGAAATCAATTTCTTTCAAAAATCCAAGAATTAAATGAGAACTGACGGTGTTAAAAAGGTCCTTCATTGTTTTTACATTGAAATATTTATCCCTTATGATGGAGAATTCAACACAGTCAAGCAGGATATGCTTGACCGTGGTTCTCTCATCACAAGGGATGCAAAACGGAGGATCCCCACCTTTCAATAGGTATTCATGAGTATATCTGGTATGGCCAATACGACATCGCCGCATGATCACCTCTTCAAATCTGGACTGACAACCCAAGTAGGAATAACCAATATAGGGTTTTATTTCATGTAATTTATTGATGCCTACCTGGGTGTCCCACTTCTTCTGCATCAGATCACGGATATAAGATCTAATGTTAGCTTTACAATCACTGCATGGAATAAGAAGTGGTGTCACAGATTTGTTGAGTGCTGCCTTGGCAGCAAGATCCGTTACCGGAAATGCCCACGTGGCTTGGTAACCAACAGAAGACGATGTCGTATTGGCCAGTAGCAAGAGTGTTATACAATTCAATAATTTCAATTAAAAGTGGATGTTTACACGAAATATTTTTAATAGCCTGAAGGCAAGATAGAGAGTCTGAAAAGATTATATACTGTTTATGTTTCGGGTGTCTTTGAATATATTTCAGAGCTGTTAGTATGGCGCTTGCTTCAGCTGTAAAAATAGAACTGTTGTCTGGTAATCTATAAGATATGGTTCTGGATCCAATGACAGTGGCACAAGCCACTGCGCCACCGTCCTTGCTGCCATCTGTAAATAAGGATTTATAATTGCTATATTTATGTTTCAGTTGATTATATTCTTGTTTGTATTGTAATTCATTCGTTTCGGATTTTTTAAATGTGGTCAGTGTTAGGTCCACTTGAGGCCTGACCAACTGCCAAGGAGGAGAAGAAAGAAGACTGGAGGGAGCTATGTTCTCCAGCTTAATACCGGCCAAAGAAAGAAATGGTTTAATTCTATGTCCTAGAGGCGCGACAAGGGAAGATTTTTTGTTGTATGAATCCTCATAAAGGGGATTGAAAACACAGTTATAGGCAGGGTTAGATTCATTGGAGTATAATTTAGTAGTGTATTGTAAGGCTAATTTTATACGGCGCTGCTCAAGAGATGGTTCATCAGCCTCAATGTAAAGGCTTTCAACAGGTGAAGTTCTAAAAGACCCAAGACAAAGTCTTAAACCTTGGTGATGGACAGAATCAAGACGTTTAAGGTGGCTTTTACAGGCTCCACTATATACAATGGAGCCATAATCAAGCTTTGAACGGACCAGTGATCTGTAGAGGTGAAGGAGGGTAGCTTGGTCCCCTCCCCATTTTGAGTTGGAAACAACTTTTATTAAATCCAGCGCCTTCAAGCATTTATTTCTTAAATATTTAATATGCGGAAGAAAAGTTAAATGGGAATCGAAAATTATACCCAAGAACTTAGCCTCCTTGACCACTTTGATGGGAGTGCCATTTAGAAACAGTTCTGGGTCCTTATGTGGCTTATATTTTCTACAGAAGTGTAGACAATTAGTTTTTGACGGAGAAAATTTAAAACCATTTTCGAGACACCATTTGTTTATTTTGTTTAAACATAACTGTAGGTGTCGTTCAATAGTGTGCATATTCTTACCACGACAAGAAATATTAAAATCATCCACGAAAAGTGATCCATCTATTGAATCATTTAAAACCTTGGATAAACTGTTGATCTTAATACTAAAAAGTGTGACAGACAAAATACTGCCTTGTGGGACACCCTGATCCTGATTATAATGGTCCGACAAGGTTGAACCCACTCGGACTTGAAATTGTCTATCGTTTAAAAAGTTTGATATAAATTGAGGCAAACGGCCCCGTAATCCAAAATCATGTAAGTCTCTTAAAATGCCATATTTCCACGTAGTATCGTATGCTTTTTCCAGATCGAAAAAGATCGACACTGCATGTTGTTTATTAATGATGGCATTTTTAACAAAAGATTCTAAACGTACTAAATGATCAATGGTACTTCTGTTTTTACGGAAACCACATTGTATATCAGTTATAAGATTATTGGTTTCCAAGTACCAAACTAATCGGTTATTGATCATGCGTTCCATGGTTTTGCAAACACAGCTAGTGAGTGAAATTGGTCGATAATTGGAAGGATCGGTATGATCACGTCCGGGTTTAGGAATTGGAATAATTATAGCCTCACGCCATGAAGAAGGAAATTCACCAGATGTCCAAATAGTATCGAAGATGTTTAAAAGTGTCTCTAAACAGGATTCTGGCAAGTGTTTGAGGAGTTGATAATGTATGTTATCAGCTCCTGTAGCAGTATCGTGAGCTTGGTCAAGAGCTTCATGAAGCTCGTGAATAGAAAATAACTCATTATAGTCTTCCCCATTATCCGTGTTGAAATGAATAGGTTTCCTTTCTTCTTGTTGTTGATATTTTTGAAATTTAGGTACATAGTTAGAGGAGGAAGAGTGCTTAGCCAAAGTTTCACCTAATTTATTAGCAATATCTAAAAGGGCTGTTAATACTTCATTTTCCTTCTTAAGGTGGTGGATGCCAGGTTGAGAGCCTTTACCTTTGCTTTTTTGGACCATATTCCATACCTTGGACATGGGCGTACGTGAATTGATGTTTGATACATAATTTTTCCAAGATTGACGTTTACTTTGCTTAAAAGTACGCAGAGCTTTTGCATTTAAAATCGTAAATTTATTGAGATTATGGACCATAGGATGGCGACGGAAATAGTGCTCAGCTTTTTTCCGTGCCTTCCTTGCTTGTTTGCAGTGATCATCAAACCATGGTTTTCGTATGTGAGCAACAGCAGAGGACTTAGGGATACATTTATCAGCAATTATATTCATTTCATCCGAGAAACATTTTACGGGATCAGGAGTGCCCAAGAACAGCTCTGGTTTCAATTTGTTAGCACAAAGAGTGACATACAATTGCCAGTCAGCTTTTTTAAAATTCCACCGTGACGATGGACGGACATCAGATGGGGACACAGGTTTCAAAATAGTCGGAAAATGGTCACTTCCACATAGATCATCATGGACTGACCATGTGAATTCACTCAATAATGTTGAATCTGTAAGAGACAGATCTAAACATGAATATGTACCTGTAGCAGGGTGCAGGTAGGTTTCAGAGTCATCATTAAAGATGCACAGGTCATTATCAGATATGAAATCTTCAATCACTTTTCCTTTTTGATTCATGGTTGAACTTCCCCATAAAGGATTGTGCCCATTTAGATCACCCATAATGATAAAGGGCTTAGGGAGCTGATCGCATAATTGTTGAAGTTCAAGCTTTTGAAGATTTAGAGAAGGAGGAAGGTACAAGGAACAAAGTGTAAAGGTAATCTGCAAGGTGATACGAACGGCTACTGCTTGCAGGTTTGAGTTAAGGGGAACAGGACTATGGATGACGCCCTGTCGTACCAAAACAGAAGCTCCACCAGTAGCTTTATCACCCGGGGGAGAATAAGAATGAAAGGAATTATAGCGTCTGAAGTCAAATTTATCGGTATGAGTAAGGTAGGTTTCTTGTAAACAAATTGCTGACGGATTTATATCCTGAGTTAAGAGCTGCAGTTCATGAGAGTTATGTTTAAGTCCTCTGCAGTTCCACTGAAGAAGATTCGAATGGCTCATGGGGGATCTATAGGTGATCGTTCACGTGAACGCGAGGAGTAGTTAGTACTACCAGGACGTTCACAGGATGGGGTGATATCCATCTCGAGAGGGTCAAAAAAGTTATGTAAGTCCACCGGTGTTTCAGTGGGAGTGGCAATCTTAGTTTTGATATTCCTATGATGTTTCTTCTTGTGAGGATTGGGCACATCATTTGTTGGTTTTGTTGTACCTGATGGCTCAGGAGTTGGGGCACACTGAGATGCTGAAGGGATGTCATGTTGTTGACTATCTGTAGACGTTGTTTGACTTTCTGACGATTTAGAAACAGACTGAGGGTGTTCCGAGTCTGTCCATGTCAAGTCAGTTTGACATTCTACGGATCTAGTAGAAGATGTGCGGGAGACAACTGCAGCATAAGTTTGTGGTGATGGAGGCGAACGGCTTGCAACAACTTTTTTAGCTTCCTGAAAGGAAATGTTGTTTTGATATTTTGCCGTCAAAATATCTTTTTCATGGATCCACGAAGGACAAGATTGAGAAGAAGCGTCATGTGCACCCTTGCAATTTACACAGTTCAGTGCAGCGGTACAACCAGTGTTTTTGATGATGACCTCCACATCGAGAGCACGCAGAAGGACGATTGCAGAATTTAGAACCATGTCCAAATTTCTGACAATTGTAACACCGGAGTGGATTGGGTACATACACATCCACTCCGATGTTGAAATAGCCAGCTTTAATGGATTTAGGTATATCAGCCAGTGAAAATGTGAACAAATAGGTATTTGTTGGAATAGAAGCATCACCATCTCTTCTCATGAAACGTTTCACTGAAGTGACATGCTGTCCAGAAAGTTCTCTCAAGATTTCTTCCTCTGTCATTTCCGCTAGACAACGGGCTCTGTCGCGGATGATCCCTCGACTAGAATTTAGACTTCTGTGCTCAGAGACTGCAACTGCAGTGTTTGCAAATGTAGAACATTTCAAAAGGTTGATAGCTTGCTGTCTCCGCGCACACTCAATTAAAAGGGATCCGCCTCGGAGACGTTAAACATTCATCACCTCACCACAAATACCTTCGATTGCTTTGGAAATAGCAAACGGGTTGATTTTTAAAGGAAGACCATTCTTAGATTCAACAACAATAAATCGTGCCCAAGAGTTAGAATTTGTTGCAAGAGAAACATCATCATCAGACGACAATATCTCGGCGTCCAAACGTCTCTTTTTTTCATTTGGAGTAGAACCAGAATGATTGCGAGCCATGATTATATCAAAGAGATTCGACAACCCTGCTCCCCACCCACCATGGAGTGTCAACAAGGACGGCATCTAATTGCATCGGGTCTCCAGAATGCAGACACCAGGGATACAGGGATGCTATACTCCAGCAAAGATGACATGAATAGCTATATTCGTTTATTAAGTGTATTGTCAGTCTGGTTCTGCCCATAACAATAACTTAAAAACATATAGAATGCAGCTGTCAACATCACTAGATTGGCCCATGAACCACCGCCTGCTGGCATAGGACTCTTGGCAATATAATATCTTGAAATAATTGGAGTTTCTAAAAGCCAAGATCAAATAACGTATCAAATATGTGCAATAATACCCACTATGCACAGTGCTTGGCATGACCAGCCGATTGGTAGAACCGGGCCCATCCTACTACCCGTCTAGGTGAAGTCAAAGTGACCAAAGTGGTGTGTTGAGCAATAGGAACACTGGTCCTGCTCCCATGCCCTCAACCACCAGGATCCCCTCCTCCACCGACACAGGGACGCAACCCACGGCAAACGGGTTGGTGGACCAAATATCCCCCGGGTCCACAACAGGGGTGTCGGCGAGCTCTTAGCATTACCCAGCACCCACCACGAGGAGGTGGCTCGCCACGGGTGCCAAAAAAGTGAAATGTTTCTCGGGCATCGGCGCATCACTTTTATTTGTGTACGTAACCATTTTTATTGCCATTTTAACGAATAATTTTGACTTTACACTTACCAAAGTGTATTTCAGAGAGAAAAATTGCGTTCCTCCCTCGTCACCTTTCTTCTGGAAAAAATCAATAAAAAAGTCCTGCCGCCCTCACCACTTTTGAAAACGTGCCCGAGAAACATTTAATTATTTTTATGCAGCCTAACTACTTTTTTGTGACATATGCTCCCGGTTCTTCCTGGTGTGTGTGCAGGGCAGGCCAGCATGGGTAACGTTTTCAGCAAACACTGTTCAAATAAAGATGGTGTCTTCTTAACCTTGTTCCCGTTATTGATGAAATTCCACAAAACTACACCCTAATCATAATTAATGGGTTCTCATAATGTTTGCACTGTAAACTAATTAACAAGTACATGCTGCATGGGCATTTCGAAGATTGAAGGTAACATAGCGACGTATGGTGTGAATTCACAGCTTCTTTATTCTTTACAACACGATGCTTTGCTGCTTCTTATCCATTCACTGAT
Source organism: Haliotis asinina (assembly GCF_037392515.1). Classification (NCBI taxonomy): domain Eukaryota; kingdom Metazoa; phylum Mollusca; class Gastropoda; order Lepetellida; family Haliotidae; genus Haliotis; species Haliotis asinina. The sequence continues at coordinate 50,895,014 of NC_090293.1, read as the reverse complement.
AAACCGACAAGAAGTAGCCCAGACACGTCGTGTATATGTGATACTGGTTTTTCTGATTGCTTTATGGACTATGGAAAGATGAATCCAAGCACACTGTGTGTACGATTACATGTGGGATGCTAAAGCGTTGATACGTCCAGGCCTCCAGATAACCCGCAGCGTTGCTTAAATTACTACACTAATACATTTGAAAACAAGCTTTACTATAAGAACCTTACAAAGTGAAAGTATCGTGTTAGTAAAGCAGCTTTACACAGGTTCCGATAACAAGTATTTTTACAGATATTTTGTTATTGATTGCATGCATGAGTCATGAATCAAAAACTGCATTGCATAATGCACGGATGGGAAACATGTTGCAAATCGTAATGTTGTCATCAATTAACGCCCAATAAACTGGCACCCGTGGCGAGCCACCTCCTCGTGGTGGGTGCTGGATAATGCTAAGAGCTCGCCGACACCCCCGTAGTGGACCCGGGGGGATATTTGGTCCACCAACCCGTTTGCCGTGGGTTGCGGCCCTGTGTCGGCGGAGGAGGGGATCCTGGTGGTTGAGGGCAATCGGGACCTGTAACCGTGTTCCTGTTGCTCAATACACCACTTTGGCCCTGACTTCGCCTCGACGGGTGGTCGAATGGGCCCGGTTCGACCAATCGGCTGGTCATGCCAAGCCCTGTGCATGGAGTACTTTTTATATTCATCAATACACACGTGTCATTTGGAATTGTTGTAACTTTGGACTTGGTTTTATTACCTAAAACATTTTTGATTTTGAAATATGTTGTTCTGTAATTTGCCTAGAGTCCTATGCCAGAAGGCGGTGGCTCATGGGCCAATCTGGTGGAATTATTAATCTTTTAATTCTTCTGCTGGAGTATATCATCCGGGTATCCTTGGTGCTGCAAGCTGGAGGCCCGCTTGTTTTTAGCATTGTCCTTGTGATACTCCGTGGTGGGTGGGGAGTTCGGATGATGAACCAAAATAAACTAACCATGGCTTATGAAAATCGAACCAAAAAAACAAAACGTCCACTTGATATTGACCCTGTTGATCGATTGAGTATTGGCCACGTTTCATCGTGATTGAGACTCCAGACAAGACACCGTTGAAGTTGAACCCCTTTGCTGTATCCAAGGGTATTCAGGGTATTGCAGGGGACGTGAAGAACATAAGACGCTTACGTTCAGGTGGCCTACTAGTAGAATGCGGGAAAAAGCAACAAGCAACTAATTTGCTTAACATGAAATCTTTCGTGGGCATTCCGGTCACGGTCTCTGCACACAAAACCTTGAACTCCAGCAAAGGTATCGTTAGAGATCGCGACCGATTGTTTGATGATATGTCGGAACTTGATATAGGATCTGAAATGAAGGATCAAGGAGTACTCTACGTCAAGCGCTTTTCAACTCGCAGAAACACCGAAACCATCAAAACGAACACGTATCTGTTTACTTTTTCATGTCCTAATGCTTCCAAATCAGTGAAGGCAGGCTACTGTAATATTCCAGTTGATACCTACATCCCCAACCCGCTAAGATGTTTTAAATGTCAGAAATATGGACACGGTATGAATACTTGCACATTGTCTGTTGTGTGTGCTCACTGTGGTGAGAAGACACACACAACAGAAGATTGTGACAGTGATTATAAAAAATGCACCAATTGCTCAGGCGATCATTCTTCATTTTCTAAACAGTGTCCAATTTGGAAAGAACAAATGGAGATCAATAAAATAAAATTCACACACAATATCTCTTTTTCTGAGGCCAAAAAACTGGTAAAGAGATCTGATCTTCCAGAAAGTTACAATAGCAAAAACATCATCGGGTTCTAGCTCTAAAACAACATCAACCACAGGCTGCCAAACTACCTTGACTTGGGTAAATTGTGATTCTCCACAGCCTTTGTACCCTGCTATATCATCACAGACTGAGGAATCACTTCCTAGTACCTCAAAGTCGTCTTCTGATCACAAATCATCATCATCTCAGTCACATTCAAAGTCTCAATCAACAGCTGATACTCAACAAACGGTGAAAAGTAAACCGAAGCCAAAGCCTGATGCTTCGAAACAACAAAGTGGCAGACCTCCTAAAGGGTCACAAAATAAAGTTCAAATGTTTAATAAATATGGGTCTCTTGAAGACATGGACGTTTCTGAAAACGTCTATTCTAGGGCACATAGCTTGTCGCCCTCCAAAAGAGTGCGGGGTAGATCCCCAATAAATCCCCCCAAAAGATAGTTTATTCCAATAATATTGTACAGTGGAACCGCAGAGGATTGAGGACTAATGTACATGAATTACAGCTATTAGTCCAAGATTTCACACCTTCAACGATATGTCTCCAAGAGACATATTTAAAACAAACAGATACATTTGACCTTCGTCATTTTAATGCATATCACTGTTTTTCACCTCCAGGTGATAGGGCCACTGGCGGATCATCCATTCTAGTCAGACAAAACGTTATTCAAAGCCCTGTTCCACTTAATACTAATATGCAGGCTGTTGCTGTGAGAATTACCTTACATGTAGCGTTTACGCTATACTCTCTTTATATTTCACCGTCTTCGACGTTTGCCAAAACTGATCTTCAAGCTCTATATGACCAACTCCCGAAGCCCTGTATTATAATGGGAGATTTAAATGGGCACAACCCACTCTGGGGTAGTGTAACTACAAACGCTAAAGGTAAGTTGTTGGAGGACTTTTGTTCTGACAATGATTTATGTATTTATAATGATGGTTCCAACACATATTTACACCCTGGTACAGTACAGGGACCTATTCTGCTCTCGACTTGTCACTTACAAATTCAGAACTACTTGATGAATTCGAATAGTCAGTCCACGATGACCTCTGTGGAAGTGACCATTTTCCTACTGTATTAAAAGCTGTAACTCCATCTGATGTTCCTCCATCATCAAGGCGGATTTTTAAAAAGGCTAACTGGGCTTTATATGAAACACTGTGTGCTGAGAAACTTAAACCCGAACGTTTTATTGACGTTCCTGATGCTATTAATTTTTTTTTCTGAGGAATTGAATTCCATAGCGTATACCAAATATACCAGAGTGTATACCAAATTCCTCTGCAGTTCCACATATTCGAAAACCATGGTTAAGCGATGAATGCAAACAAGCTAGGAAGGCAAGGAAAAAAGCAGAACATTATTTCCGTCGACATCCTATGGTGCATAATTTAGATAAATTTAAAATTTTAAATGCTAAAGCACGGCGTACTTTTAAACAGAACAAACGCAAGTCTTGGCAAAATCATGTATCCAAAATAGATTCTCGGACATAATGTCCAAGGTATCGAACATGGTCCATAGTCAGATAGTGCGAATAAACTGGGAGAAACTCTTGCTAAACATTCTTCCTCTTCTAATTATACACCTAAATTTCAGCAATATCAAAAACAACAAGAAAAGAAAACTATTAATTTCAATTCTGATAATGGGGAAAGATTATAATGAAACATTTTCTATTCATGAACTCCATACTGCTCTTGATCACGCTCATGATACTGCTACTGGAGCTGACAACATACATTATCAACTCCTGAAACACTTACCAGAATCCTGTTTAGAGACGCTCTTATCAATTTTTGATGATATTTGGATTTCCGGGAAATTTCCTTCTTCATGGCGTGATGCTATAGTAGTACCAATACCTAAACCTGGACGTGATCATACCTGTCCATCCAATTATCGTCCGATTTCATTAACTAGCTGTGATTGCAAGACCATGGAACGCATGATAAATAATGTTTGGTACTTGGAAACTAATAACGTTATAACAGATATACAATGTGGTTTCCAGAAAAACAGAAGTACAGTCGATCACTTAGTGCATTTTGAATCATTTGTGAAAAACGCGCTGATTAATAAACAGCACGCCCTGTCTATCTTTTTCGATCTTGAAAAAGCATATGGCACAACCTGGAAATATGGCATTTTAAGAGATTTACATGACTTTGGGTTGCGAGGTCGTTTGCCTGAATTCATAGCCAACTTTTTAAATAACAGACAAAGTCTGCGTGGGTTCTACCCTGTCTGATCATCACAATCAGGATCAGGGTGTTCCACAAGGCAGTATTTTGTCTGTCACTTTTAAATACTTTTTAGTATAAAGATAAACTGTTTATCAAAAGTGTTGAGCGATTCGATTGATGGATCATTATTTGTGGATGATTTTAATATTTCTTGTCGTGGTAAAACTATGCATACCATTCAACGACAACTGCAGTTGCGTTTAAACAAGATTAATAAATGGTGTCTTGAAAACGGCTTTAAATTCTGTAAATCAAAAACTAACCGCATACATTTTTGTCGTAAATACAAACCACATAAAGACCTTGAACTCTCTCTAAATGACACACCAATTAAAGTTGTGAAGGAAGCCAAGTTCTTGGGTCTAATCTTTGATTCACACTTAACGTTTTTACCGCATATTAAATCACTTAAAACTAAATGCCTGAAAGCACTTGACTTATTGAAAGTGGTTTCAAATTCTAAATGGGGAGGCGATCAAGCTACCCTTCTCCATCTACATCGATCACTTGTGCGTTCTAAACTTGATTATGGCTCAATCGTCTATGGTGGAGCCTGCAAAACCAACCTTAAACGTCTTGATTCTGTCCACCATCAAGGTCTAAGACTTTGTCTTGGGTCTTTAAGAACTTCTATTGACAATCTCTATGTTGAGGCTGATGAACCATCTCTTGAGCAGCGCCGTATTAAGTTAGCTTTACAGTACATTACTAAATTATACTCTAATGTATCTAACCCAGCCTATAACTGTATTTTCAGTCCCCTTTGTGAGGATTTACATCTTCTCTTGTCCCACCTCTAGGACACAGAATTAAACCATTTCTTTCTGCTAACATTGACCTAACATTGACTACATTTGAAGAATCAAAAACTAATGAATTACAATACAAACAAAAGCATAATCTGTAAATAAAAATATAAATTCCTATTCACAGATGGGTCCAAGGATGGTGGCGCTGTGGCTTGTGCCACTGCCATTTGATCCAGAACAATATCTCCTAGATTACCAGAAAATAGTTCTATTTTTACAGCTGAAGCTAACGCCATATTAACAGCTCTTAATATATTCAAAGACACCCGAAACGTAAACAGTATATAATCTATTCAGATTCTCTTTCTTGTCTTCAAGCGATTAAACATTTATCATGTAAACATCCATTTTTAATTGAAATTATTGAATTGTATAATAACCTTACTACTGTCCAATACGACATCGTCTTCTGTTGGTTACCATGCCATGTAGGCATTTCGGGTAACACAATGGTCGATCTTGCTGCCAAGGCAGCACTCAACAAATCTGTGACACCACTTCATATTCCATACTCATATTTTAAACCTACTATTAGATCTTATATCCGTGATCTGATGCAGAAGAAGTGGGACACCCAAGTGGGTGTAAATAAATTACATGCAATAAAACCCTACATTGGTTACACCTACTTGGGTTGTCAGTCCAGACTTGAAGAGGTCATTATGCGACGATGTCGTATTGGCCACACCAGATATACACATGAATGCCATGTAGGCATTTCAGGTAACACAATGGTCGATCTTGCTGCGAAGGCAGCACTCAACAAATCTGTGACACCACTTCATATTCCATACTCAGATTACAAAGCGAGCATTAGAACTTATATACGTGATGTGATATAAAAGAAGTGGGACACTCAAGTAGGTATAAATAAATTACATGAAATAAAACCTTATATTGGTTACACCTACTTGGGCTGTCGGTCCAGATTTGAACAGGTTTTTTGATGTCGCATTGGGCATACTAGATATACTCATGCATACCTTTTAAAAGATCAGGATCCTCCATTTTGTATCCCTTGTAATGAGAGAGTCACAGTCAAACATATTCTGCTTGACTGTGTTGAATTCTCCATCACAAGGGATAAATATTTCAAAGTCAAAGCTGTTAAGGATCTTTTTACAAATTCTCATTTAATTATTGGATTTTTAAAAGAAATTGATTTTATGGTTGAATTTTTAATAATGTGTTCTGTAAATATATGTGTTTTAATTATTGGTAGTTTGGATTTGTAACTATGCTTGTTAGTGGCTGTACCCTCAAAGGGGGTTGAAGTATTGTAAAATTATTGTCCTCCTGAGAGGGTACCTAAGTCCACAAACATTCAAAGTAAATTCTAAATTTCCAGGTTTTTAATCGTCGAATAAGTGTCTTTTTATTGTATGGTTATAGATTTCCCAAATTGCTGACGGCTGAGGGGATGATGTAAATCCAGCTAGGGCCCATGCAGGTAGCAAAAGTACTGTATGTCCCCTATGTCCCCTGGTCCCTAGTATGGCGATCTACCTTCAGATGTTAGCAATCTATAGCCCATTTTTATATTGCATTGTCCTCTATAGATAAACTGTTTTCGGTATAATTACTATTAGTTTCACATTGTTTTTGTGATATTCTAGTTGTTTTACTGTCCTTTGTCGACAGGTTTTTATAATACTCACGCTCGTTTGCGGTTTGTGTTTTCGTGATTGTTTACAAGTTGACTTGTCTGGGGAGGAAAAGTGGTGAGTGCGGTGTAAACAATACGAAATTCTCAAAAGGTAATAGGTTTCATTATACTTGTGTGTATAAGAATGCGGGAATAGGTACGCATGCATCACCATCGATAGTCTAAGACAGATCTGCTCTCAGATTATGACTCATGTGGAACGACCTCTGAAATATCCAACACATAACAGTAAAGTGCAACCAAGTGCAACATATAACAATGAACTACATTTAACGTGCCACAGTAGAGCAAACTGAAAGAGAGGCAGTAAATTACACCAGTCGGTCCAATAGATGACGCAGGAGATAGTAAATCTTACGTAGGAGAAAAAGTACTACACAGGAGATCTTACGTAGGAGGTAAAGTACTGCACTGGACATAGTGTGTCCTACGTAAGAGATACTAAGTCCTACGTAGGAGATATTAAGTACTACATAGGAGATAGTAAGTCCTATGTAGGAGATACAACGGTCGAGGTAGGAAATACTAAGTCCTACGTAGGAGATATTTAGTCATACGAAGGAGATACTAAGTCCAGATGATACGTAGGAGAAAGTTAGACTAAAAATTATTTTCACCGTGGTCCTACAACGCTTCCGTAAGTCAATAAGCGTTTGGCATTTTTCAGTAACCCTCCGACAGCCTATATTGGCATGTTCCCCCAAAGGATGTACCGCTATGGGGAACGCAAAACATCTATAATGACAAAACAGGTATTTTCCCGTCTTTTCTTGAGCTTTTTTTGTGTTCATTCTTTAAGACCATCATATAACTTCAAACCTTGTCTATGCCCATTTTTTGAAGGACCACTTTTATAATCGACATTGACTTTCTTTGTTTCTTCAAACCGTCTGAAAAGCTTGACAATGTCTTCTTTGCCCTTGGTGTGGATTTGCTTTTCGGCAAATCTTCGTTAATATAACCTTGCATTGGTGGTTGTACATAAGAAGTCACAGGTGTACCTATCTCCATACGAATTAGCGGCATTATGTATTCAACTCCGTTTTCCGCCATGTCATTTTGGGGGTTATAAATGATTAACAATCGCTTTATAAATGCCAATACCTTGTCGTTGAAAGCGACCACACGTACTTCAGAATTGTGCCGAGCCACCTGCATTCTCTTGATTGTGCTGATTGTGTCATCAGAAACCTTGACAACATTCTTAGAGCCGTTGTCGTAGGTGGCATACATTCTCCGACCATCAGGACTAAAGTCCATGAACAGACCTTTTCCTCTGTAGATAAACTGCTTCTGTTTCTCTCCATGGTAGTTGACAGCGATAACGTCAAGTCTGTGTCTGAATATCAAATATAGACGCTTTATAATGGGGATTATTTCTACACCCCTAACAGTCATATAAGTTTTTATTTTTTTAACTCCTTTCTTCCTGCCCAATGTGCAGTTCAAGACTTGTATCATGCCGCTTCTAGCTACCACAAACACAGCGTCTTCGGTCTCATCCACCGCGATACTCAATCCGAGCATTATTCGGGTTTCTATCTTTGAATAGGTCATCGTCTCAGGTTGATATATGAACCGTCCACAAACATCTGGTCCTCGTTGGCACCAGAAAACAAGATTGTTGTGAGACGCCATGGCAAGGACACGTGTTGCTTCAATATTGTGAAGAATTATCCACTTTTTTGAGCTGAGAAACATAAGGTTGATCTGGTATGTGTTCCTACCATGTTTTGAGAAAGTAAGCACGCCATTTCCTTCAATAGACTTATGCTTTTCTGTCCTCAAAGTTGCAATACCCGGATCCACACATGCATAAGATGCCTTCTTTGTAAATATCCATTTGAACTTTAGAGGGCAGTTCGTGGTTTTGTAAGGGGATACGTCCTTTGCGTCCAACCTTATAGCATCTGGTATGCCCGGGCTGTTAAACCTCCCTGAAATCATTATACATCGCAGGTCCTTCAAAACGTAGTCCACCATAGAGCATCCACTGAATTCTTGACATCTTCGTTTACACATCATCACTCCAACGGGATAAACCACACTGGGAGAAGCTGTTACCACCATTGAAATGACAGACAGAAATGTGGCAGCTCGCATCATTTCCATCGACTATCTCGACAGAGTGCTGTACCCTACAATAACACCTCCAAGCATAGAGTCAATTCTTCTCTCAACCTGTACATTCTAACAGATTTGTTACACAGCATCTATGAATGGTGGTACTGTCGTGATCTAGATGAGGATCGATGTGAAAATTATTCATTTATACCAGGTAGTAATTAGACACTGTTATGGCTAGTCCACACAGATACAAACAGCGTTGATTTATCAAGAAAGTGTCAAATATCTATTTTCAAATATCTACAAAATTTGTACTGCCACCATACACGATACACAAAATGTTGTCTTGATGAGTGTACAATTACACCCTATGGTTAATGTCAAATTGATGGTGTTTTTTTTTTTTTTTGCTTGCTTGTTTTTTGCGGGCTTGTTTTTTCTGTTTTATTTTTTATTATTCAACCAATGATGCAGATTACAATAAGGTCGATTTACACAATATTAAAAGTACAGATAGTAAGATTGAAAAGAATAAGATAGCGGGATAGACACGGGATACTCACCAAGAATAAAATGGTAGGTTTTTTATGTAAATTTGCATCTAGGCAACAGAGAATCCAAATTTATACAGAATATTCGCCGAAACCATGTTTTTTACTAGTTTGAAATTATACAAACGTCGGTTTATATTTAATTCAGAGAGTGATAATATGAAGGTATAGTGTGCCATGAAATGCATGTGGGCTCTTTCTTTTTGTAAATAACTCTTTATTCAACGAACCAGATGGAGTTTAATCTGTTGCCTCCAGGTCTCCTAGCAGAAATTTCTAGTCTTTTTCGAAGACTTTCGTTTTCATTATTTAATACCGTCATATTAGTTTAAGTAATTCTTTCAATTGCTCTCCTAATGAATCTAGACATTCGTCGACCACTGACCGATTGTATCGTATCATCGTTTGAAGGCATTTCGGATAATAGCTGACGTAGGTCCTGGATATCGGCATTAATTTCTGCCCAATGCCCACTACACACCTGTAGTGTTCAAAGCACACACTGCACGATAACTTTCGCATGTGACACGCCAAGTATGGTTAACACGTCGTTACAGTTGCTTTTTCTGTTTTTCTCAGTTGCTTTCACAAAAGTTGACATCATTAGTGTCTTACGTCTCAGTCCATTTAGGTGTCAAGAAATAACTCCAAATAAAAACTTTCACATAGAAGCTGCAGTTACACATATGAACACAGACAGACAAGGGTGTTCATTTCAGACGAAACCGAGTCGGTATTCGGCTTGCCCCTGCATAACACGTGTGGGTTGCAGCTGGATAATGTCCGCACACAATTTGAGCGAGTCTGAAGTCTTAGTCCAAACAGCAGTAAACGTAATGAAGGCATGAGTGATCATACCTACATGCCCTAACGAGAAGCCAAAAAATGGTCTGTGAAGAAATAAGCCTGGTAATATAATATTTTCACGACCAACGCACACTGAAGCTGCCACATGTCTCCAGTAAGGATCCTAGTAGTGATTATTCATTCATTTTGATCTACAGATCGGGGATTTGATATGTTCGTTTCATACACCCGAGGGGTACGTGGCAGGTAGACTTGGTACACTACACATCATAGACTGACAGCTTGGACATGCCCTATCGACATCGACACATCTGATTCTCTCGTTCCCACTGATCAGGAAAACAGCTTCATACTTTACCCTTGATCTCGTCCATGTTGTCAACTGATCAGTGTTTACACATGTGTGATAGTTGTGATGTCACACGTTAAAAAAAATGTTTACACTAGAATCTATCATCGTGTGTTCTCATTTCTAGCATCAGGTACACACCTAGCAGGCAATGTATTGAACTAAGGGCCCACGGGTAAACAGTTTGAGGAAATATTCTGAACTTGATTCAGGATTCAGAGTATAGAGCATGTGGAAACTTCAATACAGTCAAGAGGACATACAACCCGTGCGATCACTACTCTATGGACGGATATCGACAACACTACAAAAGAACAAGATATACATAGTTGATATGGATTCTCTGAATGACAGGTTTATAGATACAGACAAATGCCTATGTGAAAGGATAGAGGACCAAGAACAGGAAAAGAAGAGTCTAAGAAATATTATGGTGTTCAGCTGTAGAGACTTATGTTGAGAGCAATACCAAGTTTCCAGGGGTACTTAATAATGTTAGGTTCAAAAGTTACCTCACAGGATATCTAGCCGGGAATCAGATCAGGTTTGTTATTGTGAGAATGTTGTATTGGGAGGACAAGTGGCAAGTAATGGAACTGCAACAACCAATGACCTCATTGCACATAGACAAGAACTCTCTCGGAAGAGACATGAGCTTCCGACAGAAGGTGTTCCTTTCAAAGGAGTAAGTTAATGGATGAACAGAGAGACCACCTTTCGTGAGATTCCTACTGAGTGTTCTGGGGAGAACGGTTCCTCCCATGTTAACAACAACCAACAACCACACAGACAACAGCAACACCAGTACAGACCTGCAAATCGTTGTTCCTCCGGAACACAACATAGGATAGGTTTTGGTCAAGATGGGAAAATCGATCAACATTCTATGTCACACTACTGTGAAGAGTGAGTGAGTTTAGTTTTACGCCACACTCAGCAATATTCCAGCTATATGGTGGCGGTCTGTAAAAAATCGAGTCTGGACCAGACAATCCAGTGACCAACAACATGAGCATCGATCTGTGCAATTGGGAACCAATGACATGTGTCAGGCAAGTCAGTGAGCCTGACCACCCGATCCGGTTTGTCGCCTCTTACGACAAGCATAGTCGCCTCCCTTTATACTGAACGTTATGATGTGTTACCAAGACATATAGAATAGTTCACGTTGTTCATTTCATGATTTATGAATTGAAAAATGTAGGTTTATGAATACTGAAAGAAAAGATGGAATTTGTACAAGTTATATTACTACTGTTACAGAAAACGAATGTCATTTTCTTCTACTATGTCAAGTATATAATACTATACGTAAAAAGATATTAAATAACTCTAATTTGCCCATCCATCAATTGATAAATTTTCTTCTCTTTTGACAGTTTGCAAATGAATTTGTAATTAAAATGTTGTGGTTTTCATTTATCAAGCCATGCTGATAAGAAAATTGTATATATGAATTGTACTATAGGCCTGTTGTCTCCTCAGTACTGACCATATATTGATTAATGGAAGCATTAGCAAAGACGCAAAGGCTTTGTGTCTTTTCATAAGGAAAGTTTACAACCTCCGTGTTCTTTGCAGCCTTGATGGCAACAGACAAACAGGGCAACAGACAAACAGCTTAGTCTGCTGAACGTCTTAGGTGTTTACGGGATGAAATGTAGACTAACCGACCTGGGAGGATGGTACAAGTTGCATCAGGGCAATGCACGTGTCCTTAACCTTTCTGAGCTGTCTCCATCTGACTTCCACCCGTTGCCCAATATAGGAACAGATACAGACGGAAGTCACGTCGCCTCGAACTGTGGATAATGAATGACCGAGATTTATGCTGCTTTCAGCAATATACCAGTAATATTTCGGAGGGGGAAGCCAGAAATGGGCTTCACAAATTGTACCCTTGTGGGGAATCGAACACCCACCTTCAACGGGACGAGCGAACGCTTTAACTCCTACGTTTCCCCTCGAACTGTGAATAGATGTTGCGGAGAATATTTTGCGTAGCCCAGAGAAGAAATTTGTTTGAGAGTTTTAGAAGACTCCAGCCAACATCGCCGGCTAAGGTTTGCGTTTCAAAATAATCATTTTACTATCTTCTGATCACACTTTACCGTGTGACGGACTTCTATCAGATAATGCTTTGATCTCCACATGAAAAGAATTCGGAATATTGTAAATATTAAAACTAGCTCAGATAAACTGTACGCCACACGTCACCTATAATATGACACATCAACATGTCTGTACCTCTTGACCTGCTTTGTAACACATTCCGATAATGAGTGACCCACAGGGTAGGGAGCCCTCCATGTTACCATTGAGGACCTGACCCGACCTCAACATCAAATCGTTTTCCGCGAAACATTATGGCATACTTTTCCAAGTGATGTTCTGAACATACACATCTTAGGTTCATTCAGGCAAATGTTTCTCAGGTATTTAAAATATACCACAGCAGACTGATATATAACAGATACCGAAACGGTAGTCAAACCCGATGTCATTGATCCTGAAGAGCTAATTTCTTTTTTTAAAAAGGGAGACTTAGGGCACGACACCACCAGTTTCGAGAAAGAAAATCTTGCATGCTTAACCAATGGCGTACAAATGTTAGAATATCTTCACCTATAATAAAAAAAAACTTGCTGTCAATAAGGAAAGGACGTTGCGTCACTTTTTGGGTGACAGTACTTGTGCCAAGGTATTTTCAAAAAAGTTAAACCGCGCCTTGTTCTTATTCCTCAGTGATGTGAAATACCTATCTTTACAACAGAAGCAGTACAGTACATAACCCATCATCCGATGTAGGTGACCAGATAGTGGACATGCGTACCCTTCCAGGCACCTAGATGAGGTATAGTAAAGTGCAATATCACTGGACAAAATACTGTGACTATGTGTCCCATGTCACCCAGCTGCTGTGGAAGAGGCTGTGTGACAGGCTCCATGACTTGGAGAAAAAAGACATCCGATGATCAAAGGAACAGTCAAGGACACTGTGCATGTACCGGTTACGCGGATATGAGTGCTACGTAAATATCATCATCATCACCATCATCAGGATATCTAAAGCACGCCCATCGATTTTCATTACTCACAAATGTTGATGGGTAAACGTGTCAGATTTCTATAAATCATTCTGACAATTGCTTCTCGACACGTAAATGCCAAATTTTAAATCCATAATTTCCTACATAGATGCACGTCTGTCATACCAACGGTGCTTTCAGCCAAGGCAAAACACTCGTTATCTTATCATGATTGCTGAAGCAGCCAACATAAATTCTAAAACGAGCCACTTGAAGATCAAAACAAATCTTATCTAACTTTACTGTTTGAAGTTCGGATATTTTCGGTAACGACGAAAAGGTTTCCGGTATAAAGTGACGACAAAACCAGTATATGCATACGTTACACACATTTTTAGAGGCGCAATGATCATACTCAAGCTGGGGCTTCTGTTTACGGTCTTATCAGGTAAGACCTATTTTGGCTAGTCGAAACGTCAGTTCGATCACGTCCACACAACTGCTTACTTTAGGTGATAATACATTTCTGACAACTCATTATTGTTAAGACACAGTGTCATGAACTTCTGCTACATCTAAGAAAACATAACAATATTGTAGTAACAATGTCGTCAATGAAGGATAAAATTACTCATAAATTTCACTCTTGAATCTATCCACACCTTATAGGATATAATCAATCCCCTTAGGATCAAATATCTCACCTAGAACATCATGCAAATAGACCAATATGTATTTGGAAAAACGTAACTCAACGGGGCATAAAATCTCACAGAAAATATCCACAAAGTTCTTATTACCAGAATGTGAGGGGCCGCTATTGATATGACTCGTATTCACATGTTCACGAATTATATTTTCCTTATGTGGAACACACTGGAGTTTTTTTAAATTGATTTTCAAAGATTCCGCAAATAATTGACGTAATGAAAAGACGCATCATTGTTTAAATCATTTTGTTGAGCTGTAGTCCCAAATTGTGTAATAAGAAAAATTCTCTTTCTCTTTTCCAGATTCAGTTCTTATATTTATATGCCCAGTTCTGTAGGGGCTGCGTAGAAGTATGGCCACAATCTGCAGGAATATCTTCCACGGGCATTATGCTATAATACTATCAAGTGGAGATCTCAGGCGACAGTGACCCTCACTAGCCATCATTCAATTCTGTAAGCCATATTTCTGTATTTCAGAGCAGATTTCTCTTCCATTTTCAGTTGGTTGTTGTTCGAGCCAGTGTATCCTTCAAACAAATCAAAATCGAAATATCCAAAATATAATTCCTTAATATGCTACGTCATCACAATTTTGTCGATTTTACGCTGACCTAATTTGAAATTTCTGATGTTCAGGGAAACTGACTTTCACTGAGAAAATTCATCTACAAGAGATTATGGTGTTTATGATATTCATAGATTATTGACTATGAAATGTGAGTCTAATCAGTTTTGACAAAATGTTTTGTGTTGTACTTCATTTCTTGCCCGTGGAAGATACTGCAGCGTAATATCTTCAAGGCTATATGTCAGATGGCATGTCTGGCCCTCTGTCAGACAAATTAGGTGAATTATGTTTCAGTGTGCATTATCATTATTAGTGTATAAAAACAAATACTTTTAGAGAAATACTTAAGACATTGATACTTAATAGGCATCTTTCTTGACATATAAGACTATTTCAAAATATAATGGAGAAAATAAGTAAAGGATAGTGTCTTTTCATGATTGATATGTTATCAGTGTGACAATGAGTAGATAGATGATTACTCAAGATTAGAAAGCTCCCTAACTATATTTGTCCAGTATAAAGCAAATTGGGTGAAATTGTTTGCTCACAGCCACTCAAGGGACAGGGTCATGTTTCATACAACATATAACATTATTTCAGAATATAAAAAGAGTATTGGGTGATATTGTTTGCTCACATTTTGTTGGCACAAGCGAGGGTTTGCTGTAGCATTTGACTCCAGTTGGAAGTGACGACATTTGCAGAACAGACGTGCTGTAGCGAGAACTGACGCCAACGTGTTAGTTCGATAAATTCGAATCAAAGGAAGAAGCTATATCCAGAATATGAATATTATGCATTACAATACATTAAAAAATATAAGGGTGAGGGATAGTTGTATATGTGGAGAGTATACATAAATATTGAACTGAACTGGTTTTCATCTTTCCATTTACACCAGACGGAAGTGTACAAGGGTTGTTGGTGGAGTCCTACAATGGCGTGCTGGTATTTGTAGCACCTTCCTACCTGTTCCTGAACAACCAGTCTGATTACTTCTTCTTCGAGGTGAAGTCATGCGGAAACGTAACCATATCCATGTTCGATGAATCCTGGGCCAATTCAGCCAAGGTGACGCTTTCACTGAGTGCCAATGGGTCCATGCCGTATGTGTGCAATCAATACTATTGCGCAGAGACGGCGGTCGGTTTCTCGACAGCTGACTACTGCTCCGAGCATAAGACGTTCTGGGTAAACAGAGGCTGGAACGAGTTTACTGCCATGATATATTTTGGAGAAGGTTGCTCCATTGGGAAAGGTAATCTTACGAATTATTCAGTCAGTAGTATGGGCAGCATGTTCTCCAACCCACCATTCTCCATGATGGAACTAAAAACCACAGAAAATGCCACATGAAAACTAGGTGAGTCAATCCATACACTTTTATAATACTCTGGTTAGTCACATGTTAGTGTCACATCCCGACAAAATATTGTGTCTATAAGAGGACACTGTGTTTTTTTTTATATGGTACTGTTATAAAATTCTCTAAACCAAACAGGCATATCTTTAAGAAGGCTAAAAACGTTTGTGTATGTAATGTTTGTACATCTCACCGAATCGTAAATCGCCGTCTTGTGAAAGGAAACGGTTCTATCCAGTTACACGCTAACTCGATTCAATCAAAGGACACATCAATCCGCTGTTACACCGTCCCTATGGGAAAGTCGTTCCTTTGTTCTTATGTACGTTAGGAAAGCTGCTTTGTCAATCTCTTAAGTTCTCAACGTCATTACTGTAATCTCGACCAGTGTAATACAGCTATCACTTGTAAAAGAGTTGTAGTGAACAGCTTCTTTCTGATTCCTTGTTTTCTCTTCCCTTCTGTTTCATCAGAAGATGAGCACGAGAAACAGTGATATGAATGGTCTAAGGATCATGATGGCTCAAGTTTGCAATGTGTGAATGTGACATTTCATGCTTCTTCATCTGGAGTAGTCTGTTTTCATTAAGGTAGAACATTTATGTACCCGCATAAAATTGCCTCATGGCAATGCAGATATTCAAAACTTATTTAGGATGTGGGCTAGTGAAGTATTTGAATAAGGCACCGATCTTGCTTACAGAGCTGCGTCCATTGATCAGAGACATCATTCGTTCTTATCCTGCCGTATTCGCAGCTTTGTGCATGTGGTTTTATGTTACAATAAACCTGTGTGGCTTACAACTGTGTCGCAGTGAAAACCTTGGTTTAAATCTCAACACTTTCTTCTGTTCAAAGCGGCCCTCAAGACATTTGGTGGTGATCGTTTTATATACAGGATCGAATCTGGACATATAGCAATAAAGTGATCGACCAAGCACTGGTCACAAGTATCAACCACGTCAGTGAACCTGACCATCCGATCCGTTATTCGTATCAAGAGACAAGCCTAATTTAATGGAAACCACGTGCTAAACAGGACAGCAATGGTGTAATAGAAGAATCTACTTACTGTTAGGGTTATAATGCAGTATTTTCTGCTGTATGTACATGGAAAATACCCCACAAAACTAACACCCATTTACACGTTATTCACCTATACTTGCACATTTCACACACGTGAATTCCTCTTTAGAATTGTCTCCCACGGTTTCAGTATGTTTGTAGTTGTAGCGCGAGGGTGTAGATTGATTGTTTAATATGAACCACTTGATTATCTTGATCAGACTATTATTTAAAGAATGCTGTCATTGGACAGAACTGAAAAGACGGTAACCTTTAGAATGTAGCTGAAGAACTGGATCAGACATTATAGTGTCCAATTCTATTTTTCAGGATCATCAGCTTGCCAGCCAGCCACTGTGACACAAGCACCAACAACTCCTACAACGACTCTTGTTCAGTGTCCTGCTGGCAAGAATGGAGGGTCTTTAACGTCCATACTGTCGATGGTGACGATCCTTCTGATAATCGTTACGACATGCCTGTAGGATCTGTGGTTAGCAAGTCTTTCGCATGGCGGCACTTGTCAACATCCTGATTAAATATACATTCTACAAATGTATTAGACTTTTCATATACACAGTCCAAGTCCAATATACACATTGTCACAACACCATGCTTTACGTTATCCTGTGGACTCCCATTAACGTTGTCACAACGTTATTCTGTGGTCTCCCATTAACGATGTGACAACGTTATTCTGTGAATTCCCATTATCGTTGTCACAACGTTATTCTGTGGACTCCCATTAACGTTGTCACAACGTTGTGACGTGACAAGACAAAACGAAGCAAGCTCAAAGTGAAAGGTTTCACAAACAACTCTATCGTGACACCAAGTCACGCGTCGATTTACAACGTTTTTACAACGAATAATATCTTAAGTTGTTGTGACGTTGAGCAATGACGTTATAAATGATGTGATACTGACGTTGTGACTACGTTCTCTTTGGTCTGTCACACCACAGTCATTGTGACCACTGTCTGGCACACATCACCATATGTCAGCAAATGTAATAAGGGGCGATAGTGTGATGTTATCAGAGTGTATACGAGGGTTGGCTGAAATGTTCTAAGCCTCACTGTGAAAAAAAGTTACAAAGTCCACGTTTGTAATTTATTTTTCTATATAGTCCCCTTCCAAATTCACACACTTTTGCCAGCGATGCTGCAAGGCCCGAATCCCGGTCAGGAAGAAATCTTCTTCAGCTACCCTAAAAAAATCAGTCACAGCGGAAATGGCGTCATCATTACTTGCAAAATGGCGACCGGCGAGTTCCTTTTTCATTTTGGGGAACAGGTGGAAGTCAGAAGGAGCCAAATCAGGTGAATAAGGAGGATGGTCAATGAGTTCAAAGCCACAATCGCGGATTGTTGACATGGCCACCACCGATTTGTGAACAGGCGCATTGTCTTGGTGGAAGAGGACACCTTTAGCGATCATCCCTCGTCGTTTGGCTTTAATTGCTTCTCGCAACTGGTTCAGTAGATCAGCATAGTATCTGCCGTTGATAGTTTGACCTTTTTCAAGATAATCAATGAGCAGAATACCCCTGGAATCCCAAAAGACTGACGCCATCACCTTTCCAGCTGAAGGAACAGACTTGGCTTTCTTCGGAGCTGGTGAATCAGGATGCTTCCACTGATTTGACTGTAGTTTTGTTTCTGGTTGAAAGTGATGTATCCAGGTCTCATCCATGGTTACAAATCGTGCCACAAAATCATCGGGATCTGCTTCAAAACGACGCAAATTGTCAAGGGACGTCTGGAACCTGACACGTTTCTGTTCTGCTGTCAAGAGCTTTGGCACCCATCTTGCAGAAACTTTAGTCATTCCTAATTCGTTGGTGATAATATGCTCAACCCTCTCATGAGAGATGCCCACTACACTAGCAATATGTCGAGTAGTCAATCGTCGATCATCCATCAACATATCGAGCACTCGCGTGATGTTTTCTGGAGTGGTTGCTGTTGAAGGCCTTCCTGAGCGTGGGTCATCATCAAGGCTTTGTCTGCCACGCTTAAATTCTGCAGCCCACTTCTTTACTGTGGAAAATGAAGGAGCATCATCCCCTAGAGTGGAGACCATGTCAGCATGTATCTGTGTTGGGGACATCCCTTTCTTTTGCAAGTACTTGATGACTGCCCTGTATTCAGTTCTGTCCTTTTCTGATGATTTCAGAGGGTAGGTTTACCAAAAGAGCTGTAGTTGAGATAAAACTATTAGTACGTTTGTAGTTCTTGTGTCTATGATTCACTAAATGATTGTCCTCATTGGTAGCAAACACCTGTCTTTACCTGGTGGGGAAAAAACACTCAGACTGAGAACTTTTCAGCCAACCCTCGTATATATGTAAAAGGCGCTTCATGCTTCACATGTCTTCACTGCACGATATATCTCGCCATGTTGCGAATCTGGTGAACCGATAACATGTGTTTTTGTCTCATGTCTCATCAGATTTTATTTCACCTGGTGTGGACACAGGGAATACATAAACGCATGCTATAAATCCCATTTGCAATTTTCCATCACATCTGCAAATCTCCACCTATTCGCAGCGATGGCGGACTCAGGGAAGACATTCACAAATTTTGATCACCAACGACTTGAACTGTTTGTTCATGTACTTGTCTGATGACTAGGCAAGGCAGGATACGCTAAGCTTTTTGCGAACTCCTGGTGTCAACATTATTTAAAAGTGTCCTCTATATATATGCCTGTTATTTTGTAAGAATCGTACTATCGACTCTACCTTTAGTAAGGTTTTCTTTGAATATTCAAATGACTCCGTCTCGTTTATTGAAGACTTGATGTATGGTGTAATGGGTAAATGTTGTGTGACTCTCCAATCAGTGATATTAAAGCATGTAAAAATGTCCTTCTTTCACAACGGCGAGCATGAGTTACTCTGTTAACGGTCAAAGCACGCCATCGGTATATAATTACGTCCTCTAGTCAGTAGCATGAATACACAGAGGTGCTACAAATATTATCGACACGCACGATCCCTGCTTTATTTGGGACCAAGCGAAATTTGAAAAGCACATATTAACATAAGTATCAGCGTAGATTGATGGACACGTGGACGTTTCGGGACACATCCATTGAGTATTTGTTATTTACAGCCGCATAAAACGACATGCAGCGTTTCGCAGAGAGTTTGAAAATGAATTGATGTATTCACGACTAAACACACGGATGTAGAATGTCAATCCCTTGATAGTGGGTAACATTAGAAGGTATGCACGCACACATTTAAACTAAATAATGTATCTGTAAATGGTTATGCAAACAATTTCACCAGATAACATCCTTATACATAGATGTGTCCACCTTAACATGAGATAGCATAGCGATATGTAGTTATGTCCACCTCATATGAGATAAAGTAGCGGTATATAGGCTAGTCCACCTTAACACAAGAAAGTACATCGGTATAAAGTTTAGTCCCCCTTAACACAAGAAAGCACATCGGTATATAGTTAAGTCCACGTTAACACCAGAACGCACATCGGTATATAGTTTTGTCCACCTCAGTACGAGATAGCATTGTGGTACACACTCACGTCATCTTATTACGAGATAACGAGCTGTTCACTGGTCACGAATAGGACATGGGTTGACATACCCTCGATGTTTGTTTATGTACCCGGAGTCCGAGTTATGTCCAACTAACACAAGATAACATTGTTGTACAAAGTTATGGTCACCTTTATATATAATTAACGATAGGTAACACTTTGGTATACAGTCATGCCGTGAAACACCACGCGTCACGCATCATTAGGGAGTACAGAATCGGCAGGGTAGTAGGAGATCTCCTGGTGTACATCATCTGCTGTTTTGTACTACCTAATCCTAGTGTGTGTTTGGTGGCTGACATGATGACCGGCAAGGTCACCACCAAGGAGCTACTCTCGGCTACCAGCGAGTATGTAGCACAGCTGTTCTCGCTACAAAGAGGCAGATATCCCACCCCACACACATTGAGGGTGGGGGATTCTACCCGAGAGGAGGGAGGAACATGGGCATCAAGTGTGAGAAACAGTGCATCCTCTCCACTAGGATGGATCGGAAAAGGAAGTGCAACAGACTTTCTGATCAACTCGAGGTGCTGATGAAATTCGAACTTTAACCTGTCTGAATCAAATTCTATTTAATATCGTAGATTTGGGTATATTTGCGAGTCGCTGTGCAGGCTGTGAGCCCCGGCTTCCTCCATTAGTGATCTGATGTCGTAGTGTGTGTTGTGATCACTACAATTTTGTACACACCCGTGGGTGAGAAACCCATGCGACAAAACTAGTATCACACATATGTGTGAGATGGATTTCTAATCCTTTGACTGGCTACGCCATCGAGATGACCAAAGGTCAAGTTATGACTGACAACTTTCCTGATTAAAATTGATTAATAAATTACGCGTGCTTCAACAGCAATATGTTACGCGTGCCCAAAAACGCTTTACACCTGCTATTTTCGCGACTGCAAAATTAACAGGTCCTTAAACAATGAATCACACAAAGAATAAATATAACACGGATCAAGTTATTTTCTAACTAAAAGTGCTTTATGGTTCAACTTCTTTATTCTACAAGGTCACAACGTTTCGAGACAGATTCTAGTCTCTTCTTCAGGTGAATCTGTCTCGAAACGTTGTGACCTTGTAGAATAAAGAAGTTGAACCATAAAGCACTTACAGTTTGATTCCTCCAACTTCTAAATGCCTTTGAAACAAGTTATTTTCTAATTCTTTTTATTTAAGCTTTGGATTCTAATCATAAATTCTAAATGGCTTGAACAATCAGTGATACCTGTGTAAACAGTTTTGTGACAATAGCGGTTAGAGACAAAGCTCTGGATTCCCTTCGACTATTTAAAATGTACAACATTGGTACTTTTACTGAAGACAAGTGTCAAATGTATCGTTTTGCAAACATACCTGATACGATAACGTCTGACCTGACCACTGGGAGATCCATTTGCCTCAATGTTTCCTTGATGAATATCATTTTTCACTGATAAACATGATAATTCTTTCGAAAAATATCCACTTCCCGTTCCGAGCTACTATAATCAGACGCAAAACACACGTTGAAACAATGTACAACATGACACCTTTGCAAGAGTTCATGAGTGCAAATGGCGACTCAAGTCTTTTCGATTCAGTCGAAAAGGTACAGGAACGGTTAATCTACACACAAGTCATTGCTTTTCACATATTCCTCAGACGCATGATAATGCGACGTTCATGTCTTCATGACATGTAGGATGTAATCTGCCCGCATTTCATACTGACAACTCCGTAAGTTCCATTACATTGGAAGTGGCAGTTTCTGGCTCGGGAAAACGAGAAGCCTACACCCCGAAGAAGAGTAGTCCCCCACTGACGGAACCACTGCAATGTCACATTCAGGCACACGGGTTACACTTAATTACACACCCTCATTACATTTTGGCTCCGGTAGATGGGATAACATTAAAGTTAAACTGGTACACAAGCACAGCTCTCCAATGTTCAGAGATATCCACAAAAGGATAACGACAACCACCAAAGGATAACGATGGCGTCACACGCTCAAGTATTTTATGCTTGCAAGAATTAAAATCATGCACATTTACATGGCAACTTCATCGTTACAGAGTGTTTAATTAATTTTCTATGATCTTATCCAGTCGCATTATCACTATTGCCTTGATGACGCGAAGATGTGGCAGAAACTTTTTTCTGTTGGAGGGTAAACTTGGGGAAGCCAAGTGACGTCATTCATAACGCTGTGTTCTGTCATTGCGCAGCTACGTTGAGGAAATATGACATTTGAATGTATTCGACCATGAAATGGTGCGATTGTGAGGTGTGTATGAAATAGATTACCGTACTTGTATCTGACAGATACCTGTTATGTTACAACTCGTTGTTTCAAACGTGTTCATCTCACTTTCGCTTGTTAAATGTGTTTTGAAACAACTCGTTGTAAGATAAATGGCATCTGCGAGACACCCGTTGAGTAATCTGTATATCTAAACCACGAGCGATTAATTACTGCCAGTTGACATGTATTCCATTTTACACATTTGCGATGATTTAATTATGTTATCTATAGAGTATTCTGTCACAGAGTAAGCCACTTTTCATGTTCCTTATTTATTTACTTCATTTCTTCAGTTGTTGAATAAATCTTGTTTCCACTGGGTTCAAGCAGCATTGTTGTACTGGGCCAATACTGATTTTCCCAATTACTGAATGTGAATGGCCATTTCTCATCTTTTGTACCTTGTATTCATTCTTAGTTCATTTGTTTTAATTCCCACTTGATTAATAACAAAAGCCGAAACATTTCAACAAATTTATACTTAGAGCCTACTCTCATTTCAGAAAATCAACTAAACACTGTCTTGCCATCCCACTTCATATTTTGGTTTACTTCATGTAAAATTATCAACAGAGATATTTCAGATGTGATGCCAGGGGGTGGCAATACTCTTTAGTAATGATGTAGATCTTAATATCCACAGAACCTGTGAAGATGGAAGTGCCAATGTAATTATTGCAGACGTTTTTGAAGATGAAAGAGTTACATTAACAACCTTATATGGGCCAAATAATGATGAGTAAAAGTTATATATGAAGCTATTTCAAAATATATTTTCTTTGGAATGAACATTGAAAACCCTTATTGGAAAGATGTTCTAGAAGAATGGAACAGTTATTGCAAAATGTTTAATGCTGACAATGACAATATTGATCACATTCTGGAAGAACCGGTACCTTTACGGCTTCATCATTAAAAAAATTATTAAAAAAACCTTGCCATGTTATTATACACCGGGAGGATAAGGGTTTATTGACAGTAAAAGATTTATGTGATGAACATGAATTTGTGACTTTTGATAAGTTGAAAAAGATACAAATTAAGTGGGACACTATTGGACTATAACTATCCACTTCACATCTTACCTGATGTTTGGGAAAATGTTACTAAAAGGACAAGAATCATTCCTTCCTACAATTCATACATCAATGTTTACCAAAGAAATATATTAAAGCTCTCAAAGGGTTCAAGAATGTTTTATGTCAAGCTGACAAAATGGGAAATGATATTCAATGACTGTGTGAAATTGAATGGCACAAACTTTTAACTTCTACAGACAAGGATTGAAAGATGTTAAAATTATATTTTTATTTTCAATCAGAGGTATTTATACGAAAAGAGAATGCCGTTCACTTTTCAGAAAATTGAGTAACCCAGTTTTCAAAATATGTTTCACTGCGGGAAATGTGAAAGGGACTTCGCTTTTGTTAATCACTTAGGCGTATCCATCATTGTCTTGAGGATGTGTATCTTCAACGCTGTGCTTTCCAGGAGTGCTAACACTGAGGAAGCCGATTCTGCATGTTCTACGTCTGTATATCTAATTAGTACCACTGGAACACTTTTGGTATTATAATAATAATAATCATTTAGTTTCTTTTCTTCGGATTCGGCTCGATTCAAACGAGTTCTAAATGTACCTTTGTCTACAACTGTTTTTAGAAGATTCTAGCAATGTAGATGGATTCATGAAGCCATACAAGTGTCGTGCACATGTCTTCCTTCACTTGAACTACTACGAATCGCAGATTCAAGCCATGTGCTGGTGGCCTGAACATATTTCATTGTTGACCAGTCAACCGAGTGTTTGACTTAATAGTCAACGTCTCACGCTTTGACGGAAACCACTGAATCTGACCATCCGATTCAAATCTACCCAGTTCGACAGAGACAGGGGTAACCTTATGAAGATTTTGTTTGTTTATGAATATTTCACAGCATTACGCTTCCGTGCTAATCAAATATCAAAACACAATATACAACAAACCATCCGGTAAAAAAATATGCCGATTGAGGAATCAGCCACCGCGACTTCCTGTCACACAGGTAATGAGTATACACAATCATGGACACAGATTGAAAATTACACCGTTGCGGAGTATTTATTAAATTCATAATTGTAGCTAATAAAAATGTCACAGTGAAATTGTTAACAATGTTACAAGCCGGTAACAGTATACATTTCTTTTGTGATAAAGTATGAAGGAATCATGAAAAGGGAATTCTCAATGCGGTTTTAATATGTTATCTCCCGATTCAATTCATATAAAACGATGACTGTTGATAAGTGTTGTCTGGTGAAACCTTTATGGTAACCACAGATCCTGCAGGCTTGCGGACACGACGATCAGAAGTATCGTCGTCAACGACAGCATGGACGTCGATGACCCTCCATTCTTGCCAGGATGACACTGATCGACAGATGTTGTTGTATTAGTCGCTGGCGCTTTCGTCGTAGTGGCTGGCTGGCAAACGGAATTCCCTAAAAGATATAATGTCGGGTCTTGTGATTTTTGTTACATACTATACGTGAATACTGTTCGTTTCAGTTCAAGGTACACCACAGAAGCAGTGAAAGGTGTATAGGTTAATTTATCATCGGATATAGAAAGGTAGTCTTTAGTTCTTGACTCACTGTCTGATCATGATGATGCAGTGTTTGATATCTTGTGAAACACGCCACGCCCTGACGGCACAATGACAAGCAGCACACTAGTCCCTGCGTGGGGTACTCTGAACCTAGTGACACAGACTGACCACACAGTCATTTAGTCGCCTCTTGCAGTTTGATAGAACCATTTCTAATCCCAAACACGAAGCGTTGTATATATTCATCGACTGACTCACCTAGCTTCCATGTCGCTCTTTCAGTGGAAGTTAGCTCCATCGTGTAGAATGGTGGGTCGCCGAACATGCTATGCACCCAGCTTATATAATAGTTGGTAAGGTTCTTCTTCCAAACGGTGCAGCCTTCACCAAAATATATTTCAGGACTTGTCGTAGCATCTTTCTGACTTCTATATGCCCAGAATGTTCTAAATCCGGAGCAATAGTCAGCTGTCGTGAAATTCACACCTCTCCTTTCGCAATGGCTCAGAGAGCACTCATACCACAAGGATTCGTCACTCAGTGAAAGCGCCACCCTAGCGGAAGTGGTCCTGAATTCATCGAACAACGTTACGTTTGCCCCTCCGCATGACTTTACCTCGAAGACGAAATAATCTGACTGGTCATTCAGGAATAGGAGGGACTGTCTTACAGATACCTCCACACCATCGTAAGACTCCAGCAAGATGCCGTGCGCACTTCTGTCTGGCGTAAAGATAAAAACTGGTTCAGTTACTTATGTCATATACCATTAATATGCTTTCAATTGTTTGTGTAACTTCGGTAGCTCATAACATTGTGTCACCTAATATGTTCTCACGAAAGTTTGATTATCTAATGCCAGCAGCTGCGTGGAAGCTACTACATTATAGCACAGGTCCTCGTGTCAAAAGATTAAAGATTTTTTTTAAAAAATTGAGATGACCCCCAGACTTGAAACGCTTCGCAGTACAACATATCTAGATATATTATATCTAGATATATTGATATATCAATATCTCGATATATTGTACTTTGGAGTGTTTCAAGTCGAGGGGTCATCCCAAAACTTTATATTTAAAAAAACCTTTACTCCTTGCAATGACACGAGGGCCTGTGATTACTTTTGGTGACAAGAGTAGTCTGGAACCTTATGGGAATGCAATTGAATAATCTCGATGTTTTAGTTAGAGGGGATGCTTCTCCGTTCTGACACGATTCTCCTGCTGCTGTTATTGTCTAAATTTCTATTTCTACCTCTTGCACTGTCATCATAATTATATTGTTATTATGTACAGTTATCGAATTTATTATTTATTTTGGTTTCCCTTGTGCACTGCCAATATAACTGTACGGCCATGGATTTGTCCTACTACTTTTCTACAATGTACTGCCTTTTTTATTATGTAGTGTCATTACACTTGCACTGTCATGGATGTCTTGCACAGCATTTTTAACAGGTACTGGTATTGTACTGCAATAGAACTGTTTGTACTGCGTATTATTATGTACTGTCATCGTATGCATTGTATTGCCTCTACATTTTGTACTGCAACTAAGACAATTTTGCGAGCATTACGTCGCATTTTCCTGTCCAGCTTACATAACCAATTTCGGAATAAGTCAGAATTCATCCACGCTTTCCTATTCGCATGATATTCAGTTGGCAGTTTCTTCACATTTTTGAAACAACGTGGATTTGCAGATTTACCTATTGTAAGAAGTGGAAGCTTGTCCGTACCTGACATGTTGGCGCCTACCAGGACAGTGATTCTCTCCTTACTGCGTTTGCCACCGTGGCATTTCACACCCTTAAATCCGAGTGTTTTGTCAGGCATCAAGCGATAAAAGAGACCAGTCTCATCAACATTGTAAATGTCATCTTCGGCGTGAGATTTCAAAAGTGTAACAAGGTTCCCCTTCCACTCACACATTGCATCTGCGTTCGTGTCTACCGACTTTTCCTCTCCACAAATTTTCTTCAAGACAATTTCATGTCTTTCCTTAAATCTATCCAGCCAACCATTTGAGCAGGAAAAATCATGTCTGCCTAATTTTTGGGCTAACTTTTCTGCTTGTGCCTTCAATAAAGCACCGCTTACATTAGCACTGCTATCCCTAACCATTTTGAACCATTTCAAAAGTGCTTCCTCAACGTCATCAAATTTAGCAGTACGCATTCTCTTACGAGAAGGCGAAAAGCTTGACTGAACAAATGCCTCTTTGATTTTATCAGCATTTTTAATCCATGTAGAAAGTGTATTTCTGGGTATGCCAAATTCAGTTGCAATTTCTGCTTTGGATTTTCCACCTGACTCCACAGCTATGACAGCCTCGTATTTTGTCTCTATTGTCTTCACAGATAATTTTCGCTTTTTAGGTGTAACATGCGATCCAGTTATCCCCCCGGGCTGATCGGGTCCTTCGCTGAATTGCTCTGCCATGTTACTAACCGTACTGGTTAAAAAATTGATCCTACACCTTAAATACTACACCAAAAACAAAACATCAATTTAGATAATCCAACTCCGTTTTCCTCACTTCTCATTTTGTATTTTCAAGGAAATCACATGACCGCTAACATAGACTGTCACATGACAACAACATGCGCCATTGTTTGTTTAGAGATATCCTGTCGGTCCGTGATCAACGTGTCACTGGTAACAACTTAATTATGGTTAATTGTTTGAGTAAAGTTCAGTTGGTAAGTGTGCTGACAATGTGTGTATAGATGCGTAGTTAAACATGTCACTTGATTGTTGAGTCTGTTAATCGTTACTTTTGATATTATGAGGATGACTTCCGATTGCGCGACTGCAGTTTTCAGTTGCAACAACCAACTTTGACAGTTCGAGACAAAAGGGTAAATTTGTACTTGTTAGAGCCTTTGGGGACCCTAAAATGAGTTCGACACAACCGGGAATTCGACACATCTAGTTCGACACATCAGGGTAAAAATAATGATAAATATAAGGAAATCGGCAGGGACCGAGATGTCAGTTCGACACATCCGAGAATTCGTCTCAACCGAGTTCGAGACAATGGGGTTCGACTGTATTCTTTCGCGCAGATGTTTTTACTGCCTATATATTTTGTACTGCTATCGAGTTACTTGTACTGCCTCTGTATTTTGAACTGAAATCGAAATAGCATTGTAGTAAGTTATATTGATTTGGAAGCATGGATTTCTGGATTAGCTTCTTGTTTTATGTTTTTATTAGTCAGAGTATCAAATTGTACCAATTCTCCGGGAAGGACATATGACAGTAGCACCCGTTTACCGTACATGTATGAAAAAACATCAGATGCTTTGCTGATGGTGTAACCATTATCAAACTGCATTTATGCGTGAGTTGTTTAAGGTTTTTCAAGGACAGACGGGTTCACTGAAATAAGTCCGACATACGAGACGAGGTACACATTTGGATTTCATTTAGTAGACAGAAGTTTAATTAGTATTTCAGTCCATATGACCTGCATTACAGTTGTGTTGTTATAATTTTTTACGTTACAGTGTCACGTGGAAACATACATATATTACCGCCTAATTTCAATTTTAGGAATATTGAAACTGAAATTAATATGTTGATATTTCTTAAGTTTGACAGGTTTTTATGTGTTGTTCATTTTTGTACACAGTTGAGATCACAGAGATGCACGTGGTAATGTTTACAAATGAGAACATACAACTCATCCTCGGCATAACGTTCATTACAAAAATGACATAAACTATTATGAACATTTTTCTTTCTAAGATATTTTAACATTAAAATTGTGTAGCGATATTCATAATTTGCAGAAAGCTCTTCATAACGTTCTGTTCTGTTGTTCGGATACATTTTTTTCAGGAACATAGTGACACGCGAATCTTGAGGATGATATTTGACAGTGTCCGTTTTGTGGAAATATATCATTTAATCTTTGCTTAAGGATAAAAGTCTATGGCATATTATTTCCAACATCTGGATGTATCCAAGCTAGGGATAACTCAGACATGAAAAGAATATTTCAAAGAATTCTTCCCATAATAACCCAATCTTTTTAAAGGTCATATGCAACAAAAATAACAAACATAATTAAAACACAATTATCACCTATCCATGACATATACCTTACATTGTGAAAAAACAAATAAACAAAATCATAAGCATACAATCGCGAATCAAAAGTGCGATATTTTCTACTTGGATTTACTTCCCTTGAAACGAAGCACCCGGGGAAACAGACCTGGTCAGAGCGGGTAGGCGTGCACTCAAGTGTAATGAAGACTTATTAATGGCTGGTTCATTTGCCGATATGCAGAGGGCTCACTGTGTGTATGTAGGGATGTTCCGTTTCATTGACATATGGTGAGATATAAGAAAGTAAGATTTTTATGGATAACAATTTCTCTTATTGTATATGATGTCACGTTTCGGTATGGATTCATATACCGTTGTCACGCAAGATTGATAACGATATAAGAATCTATACAAAAACGTCGTATCATATACCACGGAAGAAGAAAAAAATGTATGTAGAAATGTTGGTTTTGTGAATACATGCTCTCTGCATTTGCGTTAGATCCAATCAACAAATGCTGAGATGGCGAACTACTGGGTGGCCGGAAACTGGTTTTCGTCCAAGTACAAAGCAGAACTGGCAATCTGAGTTTGCACCGGTTTACGTCCGATCCAGTCGTCCAGGGAAAATGGATGCAATTTGTTTTTAACCCACAGACATAATAACATGTCATGTGTACAAGTACCACACGTGACTCTCTGTTTAATTACATTATGTGACAGAAACGGAACCAAGGTGCACGAGCAATAAATCAATGTATTCTGTTTGTGGTGTATAGCCTGATAGGTGTAAAGTTCAAGTTGCATGTGGTCAATGATTGAAGTTGTACATAGCATGTTGTAATTAGCAGACAGGCAGGCAGACATATAGGTGTCAATAAAACAGACATTGAGTTTTGTCTGTGACAGAGACAGCTTGTCACAATTAACTTATTTTTCACTGTTTCCATGGCTATGTATTAAAACTTTTCAGTTTTTAAGCAGAGAATCTTTTGGCAATGAAATGAGTAGTTCTAATGCCACACGTTTTCGAGCTGCAAGTTTGCAGGTATGGGACCAGTGTATTTATATTACTGCAGACCCAAGATGCCTATAATCACAAGTAACATCTCTTGTTCTCCCACTTCGACCGCAACAATAATCCTTGCACGCATCACTTCCTTTGTTTTTACCAGTTGCCTTCCGGGATGAAGCCGCACGAGCCTAATCACTGCGCAGGAAGGTGGGCATGAGCTCTCAGGAGACTTGACCGTGATGTTGATAATGCTGCTGCTAACTACATGTTCATGATCATGATTATGTTCATGATAGTTGTGTTGACATTGATGTGGTAAATGAAGGTGATGATGGTGGTGAAGCTGACGATGATGTTGTTGAATCTCCTAATTGCGAATTAAGATGTCCTAGTTTAGATGTATGTGGTTTAAGAAAACGCCCACAATATGATGATTTTTTCAACTGATTAATAGAATGACATTATATTTATACAGGAGTGAAAACTGACAGCTTAGATGATTTGCATATTGACGGATTCACACTGTATTTAGAGAGAAGGCAGTAAGGAAATCAGGGGGTTGCAATTAGAGATAGATATGGTATGTTTATAATGCATGTTGGCGATGAAAATGATTATGCTATATGGATTAAGATTTCTAAATTAATAAAATTTAATAAACATTTATGTTAAAAATCTAAATTACTACTTGATATTGAGAAGGACATGTATGTTGGAAATGTTTCTATTCCCCCAGAAGGGTCCAGATATGTTTCAAATGATGTGTTTGATATTTCAGAAGAATCTGTTTAGAACTAATTTATCTTTGAGTGACTATGTAAGTATTGTGGTTGATTTTAATGCTAGAATTGGTGACTTGTGTGACCACTGTCAGTTTGTGAGCACATCAATGAATGAATATTGATTTACCAGATATTAATTCGACTCTAAGGGTACAAACTATTCTTGAAACATTGAATGTACCTACTGAAAGGAGCTCTGAAGACAAAGATAAAATCAACAATTTTGGATCTAAAATGACTGAAATATGTAAAAACCTGAATATGTTTATGTGTAATGGTAGGATAGGAAGAGCTGTTGTCAAAACCACATGTAAGGCTAGAACGGTTAGAGAATAGGTTATATAATCAACTATGATACTTCCTTACAAAGTAGAAAGAATTATTGCATCTAAACCAATGTAATGCCTAAATTTCATTTGAAAGGGAAACCCTTGAACAAAGTATTATAACGTAAACATACACCTGTCATGTCCATTCTATGAGCGCTTCTTTCTATATGCTGTACACTGAATGCTATTATCTAAAAATACTGAAGTGAAATGAATACAAAGAATTTTTAAAAAACATGGTACTCCCCCCTTTTTAAGGGTTTTGAAATTGAGTACTTATCACCCCTCTTTTCCGCTGTCCATGGTCCTGTATTTTTCAGTTTCCAAAATGGGTCCGCGCACTTTCTAGCTTCCGATATCTCACAATCAAGTCAGGTAAACCATAACAATCATTCTAACAGACCGAAGCGTTACGAGAAAGGGCAGATAGATACATTCAGTTAAACAATAAGTATTAAGAAGGAAAACACCCCGACTGAGCTTGCACAGTTAGCCCGTGACGGTCACTGTGAGCCAAACCTTGTCAACTCCCTCGCGGTTGCTATAACGCACGTGCTTATTGGTGCAGCACGTGACACTTTTGGTGTTAGACCTGTTCTCAGTAACTAACCTGGAAAATTTAAATATGCAAATAAAAATAACAAATCATTGTTTAGGCCAGAATGTATAGAAATGCGCATACAATTTCGCAAAGCTAAAAGCAAGTTTTAAGAACCACAAAGTATCAAATGCATAGATCTCTATACGTTCAATATTGGATGAGGAGAGGAGCATGTTCAGTGGTGACAGATGCACGGGGGGGGGGGGGGGGGGGGGAGGGCGAATCAGTAAAATGAGATGCATATGGCAACAATTCATGCAAACCCGAGGACGACAGCATGATCAACGACCCATGCCGTTTTGGGGTGTTGTCGCACTTCCTGTTTTTCTACAAGATGGACTCAGATGAGAATGACGTATTCATACATGATCATACTGTGATACTAAACACGGTCCATTGTACCATATGTGCTAATGCTGAAACGTCTCAGCTAGTCAGCTACCCAAAGTTGGTCTTACCATACACGAATGCACACAGAACTCCAAGCTTGAGTATGATCATTGCGCCGCGTCGTAGGTTCCTTGAAAGTGTTTGGACTGTGCATGTTAGTCACCGTTATACTGAAGCCCGTTCCGTGATAGGCACAAATATCTTGACGTCTGTCAATACATCACGGTAACATTTGTTTTCAACTCCAGGTGGTTTGTCTCTGAAGTCATTAAATAGGTGACACTTCAGAATGCCAAATGTAGATTGCCAGAACGGTCGCGATAAGTGATCGAGTGCTGTGCTTTGCTTGAAGGCACCCATGGTATGACAGACTTATATCTACAAACTTTAATTATAGATTTCAAATTTCATGTTTGCATGTCGAGTGTCAGCCGACACCTTTACCTATCAGAATTTGTTTATTGAAAAATCGGTCTGCGTGCTCTTGGTGTACTAAGGCTGTAGGATGCTTTGTCGATACCTTCCATAGATCATGTATAAAACAGGGCGCAGTGACACTTCGGCACAAGTAATGCTACCCTTAACTGACGAAACACACGCTACGTATTCTCTTCACAAAATTTTCTCCTTAAGTTCAGCGCATTTTAGTCCCTTAAGGAATAACAATGTATAAAAATTACTTCTCAAGTATGTCAGGTTTTCCTCATTGGAACTCGGTAAAACTTCCCCATCATTTTTTGACATATAACGTGCTGTGAGTTTTGTAGTATAGCTGATCACACACTGTCCAGAAATGACGTTAGCTGGGGACAGACTTGGAAATCCTGAAAGATGTACATTACACAATAAACGTAAGATGTATCTTTACATTTGATCACGAACTTATGTCGGTCTTTTTAAGACGAGTACTTGCCCACTTCCACGCAATAAACCAAAAAAGCAACCCGGATCACATTGATGTTGACTCGCACACACTTGCTTGAGATCTAGTCTAGCTAAAAAATCAGTAAGGATGTGTATTAAATAAATGAGAAATATTATTATTAGATATATATTATATTATTAGATAGATTAGATATAAGTAGATATAAGATGTGTATGTTAATAATGTCTTTCGAGCTGAAAGGAGCATTAAAATTTGATGGATGCTTTAGGTCCCAACAGTAAAGACCCATGAAGGTCCGGGGTAGAACAGGCCCTCAGCAACCCATGGCCGCCGTAAAAGGCGACTGTTCTTGTCTTAAGACGCGACTAAGGGGATCGGGTGGTCAGACTAGCTGACTTGCTTGACACATGTCATCGGTTCCCAATTGCGCAGATCAATGTTCATGCTGTTGGTCACTAGATTATCTGGCCCAGACTCGATTATTTACAGGCCGCGGCCCTGTAATCGGAATATTGCTGAGTGCGGCGTAGAACTAAACTCACTCACTCACTTACCCAACGGTAAAAGGGACCCTTCAGACCGCTAGGGATCAATCATTATTTGAATGTGTGAATGAGCTGTGTTCCAGATGACGAGTACAGAACTGTCTCCGGGAACTTGTTACATATTCTCTCTGTCTGTATCCTAAATCATGTTATTACCAGTTTGTGCCTCATGAATATTGCTGAGACATCTTATTCCATGTCACCCAAGCTTTGTGTTGATAGGTGAATAATAAATCCTTGATGTAATACAGAACATTGCTAAGACAACTTATTACATCTCATCAAAGCTTTGTATGGTTGCGACAAATGCTGAGACGCGTTATACGAGAGGTGAATAATAAATCCTTGACGCCAAACAGAACATTGCCGAGACAACTTACTTCATCGCATCAAAGCTTTGAGTGGTTGTGACAAATACTGAGACGCGCTCTACGAGAGGTCAATTATGCTCCCTTGGCGACAAACAGTAAGGTTTTATCGAAACATTAACATTGTTAAACGGCCTCTGATGGGCATGTCAACGCCATTTCAAAATTCGAAGCATCACTTGGGAATGTCTTGCTCGACGTGGCTCCCATTTTCACCCTCACCAATATTTATTTTTTAGTAGAGGTTCCTTACAAATATGGAAAGTGTTTTGTTGCTCCAGTTTACTGGTAGTACTTTTCAGAGGTCAGTTGATTCTTTCCATAAAGAAAGTTCTTTATGTCTGAGTACAGAGAACAGTTGGTCTCTAGGAAAGCAATAATTATGAAAAATCCTAAACGTTCTCATAGATAACAAGTGGAGTTTAATGATAAGACAGTTAGGCATAATAGGCGTCAAAAGGGCACCAACTGTACTATTATTTTCTTACAAATTCGGCATTTCTGCTGAAACAAGAAAAAAAAAAAAACATTGGCTAAAAGTGAGTGAAGCTTCAAAAATATCCATTCCGGAATACACTCTTTCTTCCCACTGATTTATCTACCTGAACAAGAATAAAAAGAACTCAGTTTTACCACTCATACCACCTCAGCGATTGGATGTTTAGATCTATGAACAAGATTCAAACTGACTACATGATATCCACAAGAATGTCAAATCATTGTTGAAGTTAGTTTAAGTTAAATCGATGATCTGATAGCGTTCAGTAGGGGTCAGAAAGCAAATTTACTCAAGACGTATTCAGATGAGTTATAAACATGAATGGGGATGAGACTCACATGTTTCATATTTATATCTACACAAAGGAGATGTTAGAGAAAGAAACACTCTGTGGGATTCGAAGAATGACAGCAGCTTTTAAACAGTCAACTTCACCTTCACGTCCAGCATTATATAACCGGCCGTAATCACAAGTTCCCTGACCTGTGAAGAACCGGGTTATAATTTGTCTTCATAATCCGAAGAGGCGACTGACAGACTGACTGGTTGATGCATTTCATCGTATCAGTCATAGGACTGTTTGGGTCAGGTTCGATTACCAATAAACCGTTCTCAGATACATCTTCAGTTCTGAGAATTTCGTGTCCAGTCATATATTGATGACAATATGAATACAATAATTTTTAAGTATAACGGTGTACGCCTATTCTGCTCTGATTTAGTTACATTGTTTGCAGACCAGTCAACTTTATTCCCATTGGTTGTTTGCAGTTTTGAACCGTTGTGGTTCAGCGTTAAACAACAAACAGAAAACGAACTTTGGTCAATACATCAAATGTATATATACTTCAAGTAATATCAAGGAATATATGACAAGGAAAATCTGAACAATCTATATTTATCCTACACTTATATAGGATGTCTGTTGTTGAGGCGAGACAGCAGTCAATCAGAATTGTGGCATTGACACGACTTACCGGAACAACGGACTTAAGGCATGCATAAATAAACGCACTTTCATTCCCAATACGATCTGTAGATGTCACATTAATGTATCCAGTGTATTGTGATCATTCAGTTTGTACATCTATCCTTTGACAACAGCTCATCACGTCCTTGAAGAGAGATATCTCCATTTCTTTGCTATGATCAACGTTAACGCCTCCTGTGCAGGAATTGATCGCAATGTTCTGAATGAATAGCAGGGTGTATTTGTCTGTTGAAGGGTATCATTATACATACACCAGACACAGAAAGAATTCAAACTCGGTGTTGACGTGGGTAAACATGGTTATGATGCACTTTGGAAATATACAATAGAAAAATCGATCAGGATAATATTTCTTCCAAAATGCAAAGCTCATATGTAAATAGTAACCGAATGGTGGGGTACGGATAACCACACATAAAATATTTGATGTAGGAGTATTTCTTCATTAATACTTGGGAAAAGTGGTAGGTCACTAGTGATATGTCATGGTGTCGACTATCGATCAAAGAACAATGAAAGTGTTTGTCGTAGGAGTAGTTGTTTCATCGGATACAATGGTATATTGGGCTATATACGATAGTTACTGCTACCCTGTGGCTTTGTTTCAGACGTAATTGTTCAGATCTGTATTCTAATGGCCTGTCTTTGTTCCAGTGCGAACAATGACTGGATTCTCAGGTTGTTACAGTTCCCGAGCTGAATCTATTTTTTAAGGTGACTTTAACAGCGTTGCCAGTCTCGGTGACCTGCGTCATAGTGTGTTATTCCCTCTACGTTACCGAACCACAAACCACGAGATAATATCGAAGCTCCCCGTGGTAGCGACGTATAGTTTTTGAAGCCTTGACACAAAACATTTTGTCGCAAACTTCACCATTCACGTACATGCACATTTCACAATATGTTTGACAAAATTAGTGGAACAAAACTAACGTTAATAGGGAACACTTCCTGGTCTTGGCGATGTTTATATATTCGACAAAATTGATGCAGTTTGGTTTTGAAAATTAAAATCCATTTTCTAAATCCCATTTACAGATTTTAAGTAAACATGATTGTAGCTGATCATGTTTTTGCCACGACAGGAACTATGCGAATCATCCACAAAAAGTGATGCATCAGTTGACTCATTTAAAACAGGCTGGTGCCATACCCTGATCTTGATTATCAGACAGGACAGAACTTGAAATTGCCTGTCAGTTAAAGACATCCACTTCCATTGCTTCCATGTTGTGTAATAAGCTTTGCCCAAATCGAAAACGATTGACACTGCATGTTGCTTATCCATAATGGCATTCTTTACGAAGGATCCAGTCGAACGAAAAGGTCAATAGTATTGCTAAAAACTGCGGAAACTGCATTGAATATTTGTGACTAAATTATTTGAATCTAAGTACAAGTTAATATGTTCTTGAACAGGCTCTGCATGTTTTGCAAAGACACGTAGACAAGTTTATGATTGCAGGGATCTGTATGATCACGTTCCGGTATGGGTAAGGCTGCCACAATGAAATCACTCCACGATGTTTATGAATAGAAACACAGTTCGTTATAACCTTCCCCTTTGTATAAATGAAAATTAATTTGTTTCTTTTCCTCCTTTTTTTTTCTTCTTGGTGTTGTTGTTGGTGGTGGTCATCTGTTAACAACTGTTCCTTTTTAGATGATGTATGCTGGATTTGGTGTCCATCAATGAACTTCACTGGATCATGTTCTATACCTTGGACATCTGTGTAATCTTGTGGCTTCCTGGCTTGTCTGAATTCCTGTGGCTCCCTGGCTTGTTTGAATTCTTGTGACTTCCTGGTTTGTTTGAATTCCTGTGGCTTCCTGGTTGGTTTGCATTCGTTACTAGACTATAAGAGGAATTATAGTTCATCTATGGTTTCGTCGGCTACTTTGCTTAGTTCATCAGAAATATAATTGCACTGAATCCGGCGTATTACTAAAGGTTGCAGGATGTAAATTGCTTGAACAGAGTATCTCGAATAAAGACCGGTTAGCTTTAATGAAGGTCAACTTTGATGCTAAAGGAACTTCAGCTGGAGTTATTTCTTGAGGAATGGTAGGAAAATGAGCACTGCCACACACACCATTGTGGACTGACCCTTCAAATTCATTTAACAGGTCTGTGTGAGTAAGAGATAAACCTAGACAAGAGTGTGTACCTGTAGCACGATGTAAATATGGTTTCGAATTATCATTAAAGATACATAAAGCGTTGTTAGAAATAACAAATATATCTCTCATAAAAGGTTCTATTATGTAAAGAATGTCCCTGATTGCATTAAGGACCAAGGTAAATCTTCGAGTGTCTGCCTATTTGTTTGTATTAGTACGATCATCATTAGTGTGGATCATGGCTGTTTAAGTCATTCCTAATGATACATGGCTGAGGAGCTGTCTGAAGATCAGTCATAGAGAATCTGAAGATCAGTTTGGTAGAGAGCAGAAGGTGGTGGTACGTAAAGTGAACATAATGTGAAAACAATGTTAAGTGTCAGTTTGACAGCAACAGCTTGAGGATATGTATTGGAGGAACAGGGCAATGAATAGCACCCTGTCTCATCAAAACGGAACAACCTTCAGTAGTTCTAGACCCTGGAGGAGAAAAGACGTTTTATGAAGAACATTGTCTTGTATCAATAAGAAAAGTGTCCTTAAAATAGGTTTCCTGCACACATGCCGATGGTGTGAAATCTTGCATTAGTAACAGTAAGTCAGTAAAGTTATTTCAGTCCTCTACAATTCCACTGAACAATGTTATCGGAGCTACACTTGCAGATCGTGAGTTGGCCTGGGGTGTGCTCCCACGGACTGACCTCCATCACTATAGGATCAAACCGATTTTAACCATACAGGGGACACCTGGGAGGAAGTCATCTCCAAATGCTGGAGAGACCTAGTCCTTCTTCTCGATTGTTTATTTTTTTTCCTTTTTGTTCTACTTTATATATTTTTCCGTGACTTTGTATAGTTTCTGTGACGCATTCAGGACCCGATGATACATCTACGGAAGGCACTGAGGTTACACTCTGTCTGGAAGGCAGATGCTACAATGGACAGTGTTCGAGTCATCTCATGCTCATCAATGGTGAGTCGCCAAGAATAATGAGGATTGGCATGACGTTGATTTCACAGAAGGCAGTGATTCTAGATGAAACTGCATGGGAATATCAGGCAATCCAACTGAAAGAAAGAAATACCAGATTTTTTTAGCTTTATATATGAAACAGTGTTAGTGTCTTTTAGCAAATTAAAGTAAAAGGTGTCACTGACGTCAGGTTATGCAGATAAAACGAAAAACAAAAGGCCAACATAAAATGCCGCTGGGAATAATTTGTCACAGTTTTCAATGTTGTTTCTTTGACATTGATTCGTGCGACAAATCTGTATATAGTGTTTGCAAGTCTCTCTTTGTAAACACTTTGCAACAAAATATTGGACTTAACACACGTAACAATAAGCGTGTCTGATTATGGTAAAACATTATGGTAAAACATTATGTGTCTCAAATACTCTCTATTCTGTACAGAATGCCCCTGATTGCACTGAGGGACCAGGCGAATCATTGAGACTGGGATTTGACAGTATATTTGGTGGGTACAACAATTTTTAACTTTTTATCACGGATGTTAATGTAGCCCTTCAAACGAGGAAAAGCAGTAAGGCATAGTCCTCCTCATATACAGTGCGAAATACGTTGACATGTCAGTTACGCACCACCTTCCCAGACCAAGCAACTGACCTCGCAGATCCAGATGTTTACCATATTTAAAGGCTTCTCAGTGGAACAGCTCTAACTTTTCATGCTTGACCTGCACACCATGGATGAAGCAGACTGTTCTCTTCCTCAGTTTGTATGCATTCAGTCATAACCCTATTCCTCCGAGGATAGTCTAACGCACAGACTAAGCCAACTCGGACACTAATTACATCTTACTTTTGTTCTTACTTTTTAAATATTTTACTATGAAGCACTTATTGAACAGTGATGACAATTCATTTTCATCGGGTAGATTCAAGTGAACACGTCTCAGGGGAGCTACTTACACAGGTCATCTAATTCCGTCGTCTCTGAGTTGGATGTCAGTTACTTCTGTGTCCTGCCTTTTCATGAAGCGTGGCCATTGTACTTATACTGACACAGAATGGTTGTGCTGCCTTGTTATAGTATTTTGCCATTATACGAGTGAGTTAAAATTAAAATTAAAATTTAGTTACCAAAATTGGTAGGCATAATAAAATTAACGTATGGTTGTGCCATCTACTATTTACAGTCTTTTGTGTGTTATTTTTCCATGAAACGTTTTGGTCTTAGTCTAATAGCGAAGTGTGCTTCGTTTGACGAGCATTATTCAAAATCCGTTCAATATTTTCTGTTTCCATGGAAAGTTACGTTTCGGTCTTAAGAGTGACAGATGTGTTTGACAGATATGTGAGGCAGAACTCAGAGTGGTGCATTTTGCTATTTACAGATGTTGAAGGTTTATCATTTTCTTGGTTTCCATGGAAACGATTTGAACTTACTCTCAAACGGGAAGAATGGTCTTCCTTTCCGGAGTGCAACTTGGCAGATATTTGAGGCAGACCCCTAAGTGGTGCCTTTTGCTATTTGCAGATTTTTGTCATTTATAATTCTCCCGGTTTCCAAGGAAACAGCTCGGACGTAGTTTCAAAAGGGAAGGATGGGCTTTGAGCACAGCTCGAGAACTTCATAATATCTTTCAGTAGACCTTAGCAGATATATGAGACAGATCGTGAAGTGCTGCCTTTTTCTATTTACAGATTTTTGTCAGTTTTTTCTTGGTTTCCATGGAAACGATTCGTACTTAGTATCAAATGGGAGGGATGGGCTACGTTTTCGGAGCACAACTCGAAAACGTCTTAATATCTCTCTGCAAAACTTGACAGATATGTGAGCTAGACCCCAAATTGTTACCTTTTGCTTAAAAATAATTTAGACTTAATCTGAAAAACACCAAGTAACTGTCAGATAATTTGTCCTTTGAAATTTGTAGGTCCGGGGGATATACCATCTTATGATGACTCTTGTTGATATAACGTTGGCTTCGACTGTTCTGTCATATACTCGTTATACTGTCTTTATTAATAAAGTGCCATTGTGATTGTACTTCCATTGGATAGTTGTACTGCCTTTTTATGATACATTGTCTTTGTTGTTTTGCCTTTATATTATGCACTGCAATGAAATGTTTTCTGTTGCCTGTTCTGTTCTATATTGTACTGTTAAAGTAATTACCGATTTTTCCTGCCCTTGTATTATGAACTGGCATTGTAATAACTTTGAAGTAAGTTATATTGATTTGCAAGCGTAGAATTCAGGATTAACTCATTATTTCCTAAAGTGAATCGACAAATAACAGCATGTTTGAACTGATCAAAACGAGAGCATATCCGCACAACTGTTGCCCCTGTTTGCCGTGCATGTATACAATAACCCGCATTGAATCTTTACTAACGCCTTGACTGTTGTAGCTGTGATCAAACGACCTGTGAGCAAAAGCTGGTCAACGCTTTTCAAAGACACATTGTTTCTCTGCTCGTTTTACGTAGGAAGGGTGACCATTAGATTTCGATTTAGTCTTGTGGACAAGTATGTGTTAATGTTTTATCCAGCAAATTACAGCTGCTTTCAATCGACGTCTTTCATATGAGGAGCAAACACTCTTGAACCGCTGACAATTTCTAGATCTTTATATGGAAGGTTATCACATATATGGGCAAATGACAACCTTTACATAGTTTTGTGGCATAGGATGGGGGTGTAGAATGTTGAAGAGGGAAATGTTTGCACAAATGGTATCAACCATCAATTAAATGTTCATTGACTTCGGTGAGATTTTGTTTGCAATATACCGTTATACAACACATACGCATGCAAGTAAACGTCCCCTTGTCTTGTACACTATTTCCAAAGAATATTGTTTGTTATGTGAATGTTTATCAATATGCTTTGAATAATGAGCATTAACTGCACTATTTACTAAACGACTGGCTTTATTCAAATACAGCTTCATTTTTTCGTCTATGAAATTGTGTTCAAATGTGAAAAATAAGAAAAGATGGTTCCTGAAATTTGAAGTATTTGGGGAATCTATGGAAAACCTTTTCAAATAAAAATTTGAATGTTCTGTAGTCATTATGATTTAGTAGAGCCTGTTTCTGATTCAGAGAAATTGTTTAACATTTATTAATAAGTGTCCAGTC
This sequence comes from Haliotis asinina, assembly GCF_037392515.1. NCBI lineage: Eukaryota > Metazoa > Mollusca > Gastropoda > Lepetellida > Haliotidae > Haliotis > Haliotis asinina. The sequence continues at coordinate 50,852,812 of NC_090293.1, read as the reverse complement.
GTTGTCTGGTTTGTTTAATATCGCACCGTGAGTAATTGTGGCCATAATCACACAGAATGTATTCTGTAAAAATATTCTATGTGTTGAATATTGGATGAGGAGAGGAGCATGTTCAGTGGTGACAGATGCACATGGGGACGAATCGGTAAAATGAGATGCATATGGCAACAATTCATGCAAACCCGAGTACGAAAGCATGATGAACGACCCATGCCGTCTTAGGGTGTTGTCGCACTTCCTATTTTGCTACAACATGGACTCAGATGAGAATAAGTATTCGTACATGATCACACTGTGAATACTAAACCCAGTCCTTTATGCCATATGTGCGAATGTTGAAACTTCTCAGCTACTCAGCTACCCAAAGTAGGTCTTACCAGATGAGAATGCAAACAGAAATCCAAGCTTGGTTCTGATCATTGCGCCACGATCTTGGTCTGTTGAAAGTGTTTGCATTTTGCATATTTTGGAGAGTTGGTCTCCGTTATATTGAAGTCCTGTCCGTGACTTCTGTCAATAAATCAAGACAATATTTGTTTTCAACTCCAGGTGAGTCGTTTGTGAAGGCATTACGTAAGTGACACTTCAGAATGCCATATGTAGATTGCCAGAACAGACCTGCAGCTAGATCCCAGATTTTAAGACGCCAACCTTTAGACTTAGACTTACGAAGTAAGATTTAGACTTACACCAAACGACAACAATAGAAAGACTTTTTATATTTTGAGAAATAAATATAAAGAATCATGCAGAAAATATAAGAGCAAAAAAAGAGATCTCCGACTGAAAAAAATGATCACTTTCACCCTACATTCTAGTACATTTTGGCGGGAGACCGTTCCTTGAATAGTAAAGATAATGTGGCTTGTTCTTTAACAACCGACTAGTGGGTGTCACACTTCCGTTCCGTCTTTTCACATTTTTGCGAAGATTCTGATTGTAATAATGCACCTAGCTTGCTGGAATCTAAGGCTGAATCGGAGACCAGCGGTTATACTGAAGTTGATGCCGAAATCCTTGATTCAAATATAACAGAAACCGAAATTGTTGATGCTATAGAAAATCTTAAAAGCGGAAAATCACCTGGTCCGGATAAGATATTAGTTGAGATGCTAAAAGCCTCCCAAGACATATTTCCATTTTTGCATAAATGTTTTAACTTTGTTTTTAAGAATGGATATTTTCCAAAATCCTGGGCACAGTCTATTTTAGTATCTTTACACAAGAAGGGTGACATCAATAAATAAAAATAAATACAGAGGCATATCTTTGACGAGTAGTACTGGTACAGTGTTTACATCTATCCTCAACAAAAGACTAAACATGTGGGCAAATATTAGAGATAAAATCCCTGTAACACAGACTGGCTTTCAGGGAAGGCTATTCCACATCTGCCCATATTTTCACATTGCATGCAATTGTGCAAAAGTTAGAGTGAGTGAGTTTAGTTTTACGCCGCTTTTAGCAATATTCCAGCAATATCACGGCGGAGGACACCAGAAAATGGGCTTCACACATTGTACCCATGTGGGGAATCGAACCCGGATCTTCGGCGTGACGAGCGAACACTTTAACCACTAGGCTACCCCGCCGCCCCTTGTGCTAAAAAGTACTTAATAAGAAGAAAACGTAAATTGTATGCAGCATTTATCGCCTTTAGGAAAGCATTTGACTCGGTAAATCGACAAAAATTGTGGTTTTGTTTAAGGCGGGCGGGATTAGAGGGGGAAATTGTATTTATATTACAAGGTATTTATGCCAGCGTAAAGCCTTGTGTGCGTAGCAATGTGGGACACACTGACTATTTTGAGTGCCCACTGGGTGTAAAGCAAGGTTGTTTGTTAAGTCCTATTCTTTTCTCCTCCTTCATTAGCGAATTAATGAATGAAATGATCCATAAAGGGAAACATGGTGTACAAGTAAACCCTGGTATGTTGGAGATTTTAAGCTGCTGTTTCCCGACGACGTGATATTAGCATCGGACACACCGGTAGGTTTACAGAACCAATTAGATATTTTGGAGAACTCCTCGAAAGTATGGAAATTAGATGTCTACAAGAGAATCACTTATAAGAATTCTACCATTAAAAGACGAATCTGTACATGTTAAATTAGCTGTGTTTCTAATACATTCATTGTCGTTAAGAGTCTCATCTCACCTGCTAACTATTTTCACAATGCTATGATGCTTTTCACGCTTTGCAGTGTCAATATGCTGTCTGTCATTATAACACTATATATACGGGCCAGAGGCCTTATGTACAATAAATCATCTTGATAGGCTGTCATCGGATGTTGACAAATGACAAAGGTGCATCTATATGCTTTGAGAAATCAGCGACTCTAATTTCACATTTGTATGTGGAGTGTCATTTGTCAGTATATTGTATGGACAACTGACACGTCAACCCATCTATGAATACGTACATCGATATGCGTGCTCTAGGGGCACTAACGTTCTAAGAAGTTTCTGTCTTTAAGATAACTTTCCTCAGACCTTACCTGTTTTGAAGACAGCTCGGAATAAGTAACGGTACACTAAACTGTCGCTATACACGCTAATTATTTTCAATACAAACAAACAATTTTGCTTTAGTGTGTGTTTAGTGTGTTTTATTACGAGCACCTGTCCACTCCAACAGAACCAAGACTGTGATCATGACTACAATGACGTTTTCTGTGGAAATTCCGACAGGTGCGTATTACATATATACGTATTTTTACCTGCAAAAACACAAGATGTGTATGTTAATAACATCACGTTTGCCACAATGTTTAGAGGAAACAGGATCAGTTAATGTTGACGTGGAGTTAGGTTAGGTCCGCAGTCGATAATATGGGCGCCTAGTTACGTCAATCAATCATCGTCTCACTGTACAACAAGGCCGGTCAAGAGATACTAGCAGCTTGGTGCGATACATACTAGATGACGTGTACTCTGTGAATGAATGAGGTTAGTTTTACGCCGCACTCAGAAATATTCCAGCTGTTCGAGTCAGGACCAGACAATACAGACTTTGCTCCTGTACTTTGCATTTGACGTGAGTAATGAACATTTATCGAAATTTAAAACGTACAACTTTAGCCCCTCTAAGGCCGCGAAATCCAGGCAATCCAGGCAATCCAGTGATCAACAGCACTGATCTACGAATGTGACCATTGATCTACGGAACTGGGATAGCACTACATGTATCTTTAGGCAACCTTTCTACAGGAAATCTATCGCAACATTCAATCAGAATCGCGGTATTTGCACGACAATATCTGGGACAAAGGACATAAAGCCACCCATATATAACAGCACGTCCACTCCCAGTACGATCTTTAGATGCATATATACACGTCCATAAAGCGTTCACACTACGGGATTTATTGCACTGATCTTTCAAACCGAACTTCCATCTTTTGTTCTTAAACAGAGAGAACTCTCGGCTTGACAATTTCCGGACTTTGGACAGAAGTACCATTTGTTTGATAAAAAACGTCCAGTGTCTCCGGCCCAGGTATTGACTACAGTGTGCCGTGTCTATGTCAGTAGCAAGACTATTTGTCTGTTGAAGAGGATTAGCACACACTGCATAAACCAGCTTGGCCTGTGTTGTATGCAAATGGTGAGGGTAAACTTAGTATTTGTCCATTTTGGAAACATGTATTTGAAAAATCAATTAAGATAATATTTATTCAAAAACGACAAAAGCCATATATAAACAGGAGCCGAATGGTGAAGATATTAACAAATAAATTATTTGCTGTAGCATTCTATTTACTGTAAAATTGGGCCAGTAGGGTAGGTCATCAGTAAAATGCAGTGATGTCAACTATTGTGTCCTGCTTGAAGGAGATATTTTTTTATGATCATTGACAGTTTGTATCGTAGAAAAGGGACATTTGTATGGATGTACAAATGTATACGAAAGGACTTGAAATGTTGTTGGTGCCTTGGGGGCTTGTGCAAGACATAATTGCGTGACTATATTTATCCTTATGGCCAGTCGTGATAACAGTGGCTGTATTTTCGGGTTATATAGTAGTTCCCGAACTGGTGGTAAATGCGACTTGAAAAGGTTAAACAGTCTCGGAGACCTTATGAATTGTGTGTTATTCCCATCACACTATCCATGAAACCTATCCTATATATCAATATCGATGTTCTTCAAAGTAGACACGTCTATCTCTTGAAATCTTGACACAAAACAGTTTGTGCCTATGCAGGAAACAAATGCGCTGTAAGTCGCCATGGTCCTCAGTATGGTAATCTACCTTCCGTGGCTGGCAACCTATATTCCATTTTCATACAGTGGAAACTGTGAAAACCAGCATCTGTCCAGTCCGGCAAGTTGTCGACACCGGCATAAAACCTCAGTCCCATCTATGTCTTGCACATTCATCATCAGCTTACAATCCGGCACATTGTCTAAACTGGATTGTTCACTCAGTCCCAATGGTTGCCGGATTAGACAGCTTCCACTCTATTACATTGTTATAATTGAACATATCGGTTCATGATAACATGCTAGTTTTGCGTTAACATCTGTGATACACTAGAGGTTTTACTGTTCTTTGTCAACAGGCTTTTAAGTCTAACTACAATATAATTAATTGTTCTCGTTACGATATGGCTGATACATTGCCAATGAGGTTTAATATTATATCACTCAAAATAGTTTATCACCAAATCGCCTATCCCTGATAATGCGCATTTGTAGATGTCTTTGACAAATACTAATTGAACAAAACTAATGTTTACTTACACGGGAAAACAGTGACAATCCATCGGATATGAACCTGCTTAGGCAAAATTTACAGTAAAAATGGATTTATGCCTTTAACCATTGGCGACGTTGTGTGACGACCAAACTATGTATCTCAGGGAAACAATACGTAAGTATACGTAATTCCTGGCAATGCAGTTCTTTAAATATGTGTATATTTGACCACGTCTATGTATTATCGACATCATAACAGAACTTCATTTTGTCAATATATACCTCACCATCAAATCGAGTGATACAGTTTCAGAAGACAACGTAAGAAAGTCCACAAGGATTTCATTTTAGAAACTTCTTCAGGAGAAAAGGAAAGTATATGTTCTTATTTTTTTAATTTCTGATAGCTTTAAGGCACACAGGAAAGTCTACATAATAGTGACATGTTCCCAAGTATAGAGCGTGATAAGCATACAGCCAAAAGACACCCGACATCACCGTAACGTTGCCGCCGTGCTATTAAAAAATGCACGTGCCGAACTCGGGTATAGAGCAGACGTTTTCATACGTTCCCATGACACTTTAAAAAGCCACATTGAAGTAATGCCACGTTTAACCCAGGAGAAGAGAGAGAGGGAGCCATTCGCTATGGCAAATATGGGTGCCACACAACCCCATATTGCACGAACGTTCGGTTGCACTCCCCTGACAATTTCAAGATTGTTACAATGGTACAATGCAACTCATATGAACTAAGGACAGGTGGCGAGGTGGGCGACAACGTGTCACCAGCGAACGAGAAAACTGCTACATCCGCACGCCTCACTTGCGAAACCGCTCTTTGACAACAACGTCAGTGGCGGCAATGGCGTAGGTTCGACGCATCGGCGTGTGGACAGTGTTGAGAAGATTGAGAGCAGCGGGAATCTGCCCAGCGTCCCTTCCGCGACATGGCCTTGACCCTTCGACATCGACAGAACCGCTTGCGTTGTGCGCGACATGTTCTATGGTGGCAAGTGCAAAATTGGCAACAAGTACTTTAAAGTGATGAAAGTCGATTTTGTTTGTTCCGGGTATTTAGGCATCGAGGTGAACGATTGGATCCGGTTTGTGTTCGTGAGGTTTATCCTTCGTGAGGGTGCTGCGTAATGGTATGGGTGGAATTTGTAGCAATGAAAAAACGGATCTGGTGATAATCTGGGAAAAAATCTCAACGCAAACGAATACATGCGTCACGTTTTGGAACCAGTTGAACTGCCACAAGGAACGTTGTTTCAGCATGACAACGCAAGACCGCACACTGCAATAGCCACTCAAGATTTCCTTAATCAGCGCATTGTTGATGTTATTTCTTGGCCAGCTTGTTTCCCGGACATGAAGCCGATTGAACATTTATAGGGCATTATGTTGGACAGACGTCTACGACTTCGCCAACACCCTCTCCAAAGCGTACAAGAGCTTCAACAGGCACTGACAAAGAAATGGCGCCGTATCCAAGTTAACGACCTGTGCTCCGTTGTTCAAAACAACCTTATCTCTAAGGTCAACCTTATCTCTAAGATTTCAACCTTAGACCTTTACAAAGGTTAGCCTCCCGTTGCACGAAACAACCTCAACTAAGGTTAACCTTAAGTTAAGGTTGATAACTAAGGTTGGTCCGACCCAACCCTAGCGTCTCTAAGGTTGGAAAGGGAATATGGCGGCTGCTTTTATTTTGAGGAAGCAGAGAGTGTACAGAAATGCGAATGTCAAAAATAGCATATTAATGATCACTGATATCAAGTTTTCATGAAAACCAATTATGATAATTTTGAAACGTCGCCGATGAACCAAGAATTGGTTGGGATGTTTTCGAAAATACACTTACACGAACGCCGAAGTGCGCTTTCCGCCATACTGGATAGTGTTTACAAAATCACATTTCGACAAGGCCGATATTGAGACGCCTATTATATCACGTACACTTCATAATCTGCTGCGACAAACGCATCATTGAATTTTCCACACATCATAGAATCAACTTACAAATGGTCTTTGTCACCAACACCAACTGTCTACATAAAACAAACGAGAACGAACAAGGTGCTCGAAAGACTGTGCGTTTCAAATGTAAACAAAGAAAAAATCCGATTTTACTCTACGTGGCATTTTCAGAAGTTTTCCAGCATCCAGACGTGTAATCATTGCTTACAAAGGTTAAGTAGAATATTAAGTTGAAGAGTATCGCAGCAAGAAATAGCAAGTTAAAAAAACATAGAAGAGAATCCATTTTTGACATTTATTGTGGGCCATTTTTAATATTGAACATATAACGTTGTGCATTAACACATAAATCCATTTCATATACACTTATGTCGTTCTGACATTAGGCTGTATTTTCTTCGCTCACACTTTTCGTAAAGATGATAAATTTAAAAAATCGTAGCAGATTGCTTTTATTGGTACACGATGAAAACGGAGAAATTTAATGATTTTTAACGCACACAAAAGTTTTGGACAACATTTAGCAGTATCTATTTCTCAAATCCCTGAGGTTGTAGCAGTTATATTTATACCAACGGGTAGGAAATTAAATATTCTACATTTCTGTGTAATTTTATAGCCGTACACAGATCCAGGACCCCGCTAGCGCAATTCTCGCACAACGTTCACTTTTCAAACCTTATGAAAATGTGCACCTGAAAAAAACGGCATCCACGGGTTAGGGTTACGGCTAAGGTTGGAACCCAAGTTAAGGTTGCCCTAAGGTTGTTTTGTGCAACAGGCGTATCTTTTTCTTAAGGTGATCGTAACTCTAACCTTAGTGCTTAAGGCTGATCTTAGCTAAGGTTGTTTTGAACAACGGGGCACTGATCCATCCTTCTATTTTCTTTCCATTGATTTGATCTACATCACTTCTAATTTTGTTAATTTCTTTTAGCATATCATGTTTTGCTATGTCTATAACTTATTCTATAACTCCTGTTCCCAGTGTTTCACGTTGAACATTCAACCAAAATCCTATTCCAACAGCGATAGCATCACGTACTGACATTCATTCCACGGTGTCACATTTTCTCACGGTAACTTCCCCCTGTGTCACTTGTCTCGGTCACACATTACTGATGTCACAGGCCACAGAGGGAAATCGAGTAAAGGCCATGAGCCACAGAGGGACATGTAACCGGTTTCAATTAACTAGGTATGAACGGCTTGAGTTAATTAGTGCTTTATTGACTAGGTGTTTATGAAGTATACTTAGCTCACTGATAATCTGTACCGTTCTCTCTTGCCATCCCAGCAATCTCCTAAGTATTTACTTCATAGCCTTATCCTCATCAGTGATTCAAGTCAGCACGTCACCCTTATCTTCCCTTGTCAAAGATTCAGTAGCAGTTCTTTTTTGAAGCATCCATTTAACTAGTCTTCAGTTTACTTTGTGCACAATCGAGTCTTCACCAAAGATCACGAGAATGACGCTGGATATGGATTATGGATGTCGAGGAATGTAAAAGGCTCAGTGTCATACACGATCCTGGGCATTTCCTTTCTTATTGAATTGTCTTCATCTCTTATTCACATGCAAGAGCACAGCCAGTATCGACGGAAAAATTTAATTATCCTTAAAGCTTGTCCTCAGTTGAGTGTATGCGCATTTTTCAGATTACAGAAATATCATATACCGGTCGAGGGTGTTCCGATTTTCTTTGGAGATGCCGTACGTTTAAAGAGTCTCTACAACTCGTATACTTACCATAAACGGCTAAAAAGATGATTTGTCGGCTGCAAACAAGTGTTCTAGAAACGTGGCTGTTGTTTGCTCCCATGCGGGACATACCGATGGCTCTCGTTGTTTTGTTGTTAGCCTTGGCATTCTTTTTGAGTACGCCCAGTTGTAGTTCATCTCGCGGATCACCTCTTATACCGTTAGTTGTGGATCACCTCTTATACCGTTAGTTGTGGATCACCTCTTATACCGTTAGTTCAAGATCACCTCTTATACCGTTAGTTCAAGATCACCTCTTATACCGTTAGTTCAAGATCACCTCTTATACCGTTAGTTGTGGATCACCTCTTATACCGTTAGTTGTGGATCACCTCTTATACCGTTAGTTGTGGATCACCTCTTATACCGTTAGTTGTGGATCACCTCTTATACCGTTAGTTCAAGAACTGCGCGTGCAGTCAGCAATAAACATGAATTTGGAGAAACATCCATCAACAGCAAATAACACACAAACACACAAACGTTGGTATGTTTGGGTTAATGATTCAAATGCTGTGTGTTTGGTATATCATACTGACGACAGATTTCAAGTTTACTTTTTGGGTTTCAAAATACTTCCGAAATTACGGGTGTAAAGTTTCCTTTTTACGTCCGTATAGTTGAATTTCTCTTTACACGTCATAAAATATACATGGTCTATTTTTAGAAATCATGAATACCTGTAATACTGTGCGTCCGTACGTACGTGTGTGCGCTTGAATCGGTCTGTGATTACCATGTCCAAGACGCATTCTACATCAGAAGAACATGCTTGTCGTAATGTGATCGGGTGGTCAGACTCTCTCCTTTGCTTGACACATGTCATCCTATCCCAGTTGTGTACATCGATGCTCATGTTCTTGATCAGTAAAGTGCTGCTGAGTGCAGCGTTCACACCGAGTGAGTGAGCTATGATCACATCGGCAATGTTTCAACCATTTTGTGACGAGAACAATCAATTATTATTTTATGAAACAGTCAAATTAGAAACTAAAAGTCCGGCTAAGAGGAACAGTAAAACCACAAGTGTACCACAGATATTAAAGTAAAATTAGCATGTTACCAAAAAACGATGTTATTAGAGAAAGCAATACAACATAAAGCAGGCAATAGATTGCTAATGAAGGTAGAGACCAAAGGAACCTTTAACCTTTGTTTCCTGTATAGACCCCAGCTGGGTTTACGCCACTCCTCCAGCTGTTAGCAATTCTGTATCCACAAAGAGGGTTTAAGTATTGCACAAACTATCGTTAAACAACAAACGAACCCAGAACATCAGCAGATTGCGACGGTTTCACAAGAATGCAAAAACTCAGATGGAAACTCACACTAACTCGTTCCCAATCAACCGTTTCAAATTTATTACCAGGTTTTATTGATTACAACGCCACAATCATGCAAGAAGCAGATCGATTCTAACATCCCTGGTGATTGAAAAGCAATTGTCACGTGTTCACAGCGTCCGTTCTTTTGTCACTGAACCAAACGTATGTTATGTTTTTATTGCAGGTTATTTATTCAACATGTGATTAATGCGTGGTTGACTACAACACTCGCCTGCACTAATGTACTTCAATTTGCATCAACGGTAGCACAAATGTATTCTACCACATTTCACAAATATTGACGAATACAAAATTGTTCCTGGATTTGGATAAATCCCATACTGTTTTTTCCCTGTGGTGACATCCAGTAAAGATAACCTTTCCCTTCCAATGCTGTGGAGTATCAAATACAACAGGCTATGAATTTTTCACTCACTCATTTCTGTCCGTGAAGGTTCAGGATAGAATAGGTCTTCAGCAACCCATGCTTACGACAAAAGGCGACTATGCTTGTCGTAAGAGGCGACTAAGGGGATCGGGTGGTCAGGTTCTCTGACTTGGTTGACACCTGTCATCGGTTCCCAGATCGATGCCTGTGCTGTTGATCACTGTCTGGTCCAGACTCGATTATTTACAGACCGCCATATAATCCATTCACTCATTTATTTCATTCAGTCTTCAGCAATTATAGTTAAAGGCGTTACGAAGAAAATAGAAAATCAGGAAATCAAGAAAACGGTCACCGTGCTGGAGAGAACAGCTTCCGAACCCAGAGAAAACCCTGGGTTTGGAGATAACGACCAACATGATTGCACCAAGAGCAAAGGCGATTATTTTAATCCTAAATAATATGTACATAGGATCTTTAAAAACTTATTCTTTTGTTAGTTTCGATTTCTATGGCAGTTTAACCTTTGAAAGTTGTTTTGATAGTTACGATGAACAAGCCAATTCGACTGACTGTAAATTGTACAGGTAATAATAGTTGATGATAGAAAAACAAGGTAATAAAGTAGCACTTATACTTAGCAGATTAGTAGAAGATTTAATTACATCACAAGTGACTGTAGAAGACTGTTTAACTAATTCGAACATTGCCAGTTTGTCTCTTTGGCTTCTCTAGAGAATTCTATTGAACAGAATATGCTGAAATGTAAAATAAATTCTGCCTCTTTACGTAACGTTATAACAAGTCTTCTTGGTTTCCTGTTGTAATTTCTATATATTCAGAGAATTCCATGGAACAGAATATGCTAAAATCTAGATTAAACAGACAAGATATATATATGAATAAGGGTTGTCTTAGAAATTACATTGTAAGGTTAACGCACCTGTCACGAGGTCGACCTACATAGTAAATACATAAAACAGATGAACATAAAGCGCCCCATCGGGACACCTGTCACAAATACACGAAAAGGCACGTCAGCTGTTAACGTCGGGAAAGGTGGTACTCTTCATATTATGGACATGCATCAGACATCACTTTGTCCACTGATTTGTCAAATGTGGTAACGTGCACCACGTGGCCACAGTATATATTTAGGTCTTGGATGTGACCAAAGGAATTCAACATCTTTTGGGGACGAGAGTATTGAAAAGCCCTGACCATGGAATTGTGCTGACAAGCCTTGTCATAGAAATAGGGTGAATCTGTACCCAGAGAATAGAATATGATCAGGAAAGTGTGTTCATTTTGCGCTGTATGTTGTTACCCCTTATTCACAACTCGGCTCGTTAGAACGCAAATCGTTTACTGATTTAGTGTTATCCTAAGTTATTTTCTCATTCCAGAAGTTTCATGGGACTACAATAGTACTGGCACTCCTGTATGTTATTACCGATCGCTTCCATGAGACGTTCGTGGAAGAGGGTCTTGAATATCACAAAGAGGATACTTTCTTAAGACACAGTTTCATATACGTTGAACGAGTAAACAAAGGCACATTCAAAGTGAACCCTGCTGAAAACAGAATTACACAGTCAGAAATATTTCCCGAGCCGAAATGAACAATGAGGCATGGCGCTGCCACTTAGCACTCGTTTGCAGCGTTTGTCATTTTACATAACACCACATATACTTCCATTGTAATTATGTTATGCTGTTCATGGTGACGTCCAAAATTTCATGATATTATATTTTACCAAGAATTAGTTGTCAGGTACGTACTATTATGTAATGTAAACAGTGGTACCGGTAGCTACATCATTTTGATGCTTTTGAAATCAAGACTGGATTCGTTTAAAGCAGCCATGATCTAGTACAATATCGATTGTAGTTTCTAGAGGGTATGTAGACAAGTCTAGGCCTATTTTGTGTATTTAACCATAGCTAAGACAAAGTGAACAATATCACTACTGATATCTTATTGACATTACGATTTCTATAACATTACATTCTACCATTGTATTTGCCATCGAACTTTTTTCACTACCTCCTACTGAGTATTGCCATTGTAATAACCTGTTTCATAACGTCTATTGATATTTTCTGTTTAAATCGTTTAAATATAGATGTCTGGAAACATTGTTCTAAATCGGAACATGGATTCTGGAACATGTATGATTCATGAACTGAAAATAGAACGTCAGTGCAAATAAATACCCACTCTCGGCCGTCCTCAGAAACAAATTCCGTTTGATGTAAAGGGGAAAATAGTGTTTATTATAAAGAATGGATGAATGAAACTCCGTGAGGACACCAGTCCTGTACTACCGCGAACACCCGTCAGTCACAACCTGCCCAAAAAGTTAAGTATGTATAAAACGAGTTATGTAACATGTATCACGGAGTTATTTGTCAAGATATTGGATTAAGATTGTAATGTCTTGTAAGGAAGCCAAGAGTAATTTCGGTGGAGATAGGTTTGTGAGTCAATTTTTCAATAGAATAAATCTAATGCTGGCACCAAATCAGGTATATTTCTGGCATGTACCAATATTTCTTTATTGTCGTATCTGGTTGGGGAGGAAACTTGCTACAACATGCTAAAGGCAAAGACTACAGTTTTAATGATGAATTACTAGCTGTTAGCTGGAGCGGCCATTACTGACTTTGTCAAGTATGTCTCCCAATGATGCTTACCTATCGGTATTATTTACAGCAAACAGCACGGTTTTTTGTACCATAATTCCGAAATATTATTTTGGAATATATTTAAGGCAGTCCTCTTCATTATCAAATATTCTTTTCCCAAATTGGGTTTGATATACTAAGGTAATGTCTTCTTTAACATTGTTGCCTTGGTATTCTGAAAACGTTCAAAACAGTGTGATTTAACTGTAATTAGTTGTCATGAACATATTACTATCCAATGTCTGTCGCGGTGTGCGTATTACTATGTTTTAAAGCTCCTCAGAGTCAGCTGAAGTCTGCGACCTTAGATAATTATCCAGCCTTAGATGAAATCACTGTTGGTGTGAAGATCACTTCTTCTGAATGTTTATTTTGTAATAGTGACAGCAGTTGCCACTAGGTAAATAGGATTAGCAATCTTAAGTTCTAAAAAATTGTTCTAAGCTATGACATGCATCCTGATATCTTGTACAAAGTACGATTGATTACGAGGGGACATGGCGTGAATACAGATTGACGTAATGCAAAAGTATATATAATATCGTCAAGTAATATTATCTTTCAGAGAAACATATTAGAATACACTTTTTCTAACTTCAAAATTTCAGTACCGTTGAATATCTATGCTGCCACCACATGGCGCGCTGACATTACATTTACACTAATTTGCATCTGTTTTAAAACCTAATTAATTTGTTATACTAATCATAATTGTCCCACATTTGTTTTTCTTTGTTGGGGTCACACTGAATTTCCCTTTAGATGTCTGGGTAAATAGATTAGAGATCGACATGGGGGAGAAAGTATTTTAAAAGGCACTTATATCAGGACTGGATAAAAAGTGTTACTCTTAACGTCACATTCGTCACAGAGAGTTGACGTCATTGAGTTTCTGTTTTAATTCCATTTGGCATATATGACGAAACAGCTGTCGAAATTGCTCGACAGATGTTGGTTTAATTCGTTTCCCACTTAAAATCCATCGGATTGGGTATAGAGGCTTGTGAACACAGTACAGCGTTTGAAAGAAATATTCACTTGAAAACCACCAACGTAGTCCAACCCGCTGCAGAGGTGAGGGCTGTTGTTGCTGGAATATCATCAAACATGTTGCAAGTGTTCGTGGACGTGTCATGACTGAACCCCTGACACCAGATGTTGGAGAAACACGTGATCGAACAATGAGCTCTTGACTGAACTGTCTTGGAATCTGTAGTCGTCCCCCCGTCATATTTGGAGTTGTTCTGGAGGAGCTTAAATAACAGATTGGGCTCACAGAAGTCTGCAACAAGAAGACATTGCGTTATTGCCATCGTAACATGGTTCGTTTTAATCACCACTAAATATATGACCAAAGAGAAATACATCTGACAACAGTTAAACCGCAACAGTTGTCACAAATGTGTTTCTGTGAAACTGTTACCTCGAAAGCTGACCCGTGAAGATCCGGGTTACAATTAGTCTTCCACAACTAATGCTTTAACGGGACATGGCTGTCAGACTCACTGACTCGGTTGATACATAACTGGCTGTCAATGATTTTCTGGTTCAGATTCGATAATAAACGGATAACTGTCATATAATTGAAGAATTGCTGAGGGATGTGTTAAACGACAGACATGCATTTGAAGCTTGTGGTCAAATCAGACTCCACGATCACTTTAGGCCAATAGTATTCTACTTATATCAAACTATACAGGACTCAATCACGTAGTTTACATATGACGTTTATCTCAATTTCATTAATCTTACCAAATATCCACTCCCCTGACGAACCGAATCCTGTGGCAGCAGCAAAGTAGTTGATGGTGTGTGGATCAGGATCTGTGTAAGAAAGGATCTCGTCTTGACCCACTGTGCCACCTCTTCCTGCTTTAATTGTGCCATCCACAAAACTCGTCCAGAACTGTTTGTACTGAGAACAGGACACCATGGTTCCTTGGTAAGATGTCAGTATGGTACATTGGGCACATCGCCTGATCACTGACCTGGTGTTGCTCCAACCACCCAGAACGATTTCGTACATCTGGAGGTTTGAATTCTGGTAGTTTGTCTGCAAGGCTACATGGGCGTCCCCACAGGCTTTCACTTTAAACGTGAAGAAGTCGTGGTGTCTTCGTTTAATACCATGATCGAATAGCGAGTGGTAGGTATGAGTTGTTGGAGTTGAAAATATTACCATTTGAGAATCTGAAAAGTGAAAGAGATAATTCGTGACCAATTTGTACGTGTGTGTGTTCGTGAGTGCATGTTGTTTTATTTGTTTTATGCACGGAACCCGCATTTACTGCACCTGGTAATGAAGTCGAGATTGTAGACGAATTTATTTTCCTTTTTATTGGCGAGTCTCATACAACATTCTCCTTTTAAGGATATCTGCTAACTAGTTTTAACTCAGTCTTTGATAATCCAGTGGTTTTACTGCCATTCGTCGACAGGGTTTTCATGTCATATTTATGTATTATGAATTTAGAACTAGTTTTAGTCACGACATGGTTGGAATATTGCCGATGTGTCTTCAAACTTTAACTCACTCACTCAAACAACATCTGCGCGATAAGAACAGGGGAGTTAACTACAAATGTATTTGCTGAATCACATGTACGCCATATGTTCGCAGATGACAATCGTCGTCCTGATTAACCATTAATGATGTATCTCCCTTACTTTCATTCACCCTCTACGTCAGAAGTGGTTCTTTATACAATACATCTGATGTACGGATATGGAAATTCCAACTGTTCGGTTCCAAAGATACTTATGACTTTTTAGGATGTACACACGAATATTTGTAGCGGAATGCAGGAACGATCTAATGTAGCCTGGTTTATGTAACGTGTAGAAGCGCAATCGTGCCCCATCGAGTTTTCACACAACTCAAGAGTTGTCAAATATAACAGATCGCAGGCAATAGTCGAGGTACTCAAGGCATTGTTCGTAGACTCTGTTAAAGCTTTGAAATGAATGTAATATCTGAGTTTTGTCATCTCTTTGTAAGTAAGATTACGCTATCGTCTCCAAATTCTATTTTTAGATCATCTGTAAGGTCAATAGTAGTCAACGGAGTTTATCTCTCTGCCTGTTGTTTCCTTGCAGCCAATTACCGTGTACAGTTAAACCTTCTCAGAATAAATGAAGCGTGAATGCCTTGTGCTGAAGTTTTGTCATCGGGAGTTCGACCCAACTTCGGGAGTAAGACGGAACACCAACAATAAAGACGGCAGATACGATACTTACTCTTCAACCGTTTAATGGTAACATTTTAATGTATTTCCTTTTAATTTCTGCTTATCTTGTTCTTTCACTACGTTGAACCGGAAGCTGGCAGGTGCAATGGGGGCAAATATGTTGGCAATATAGTAATTTGACATAAAAATTATTTCGAACGGAAGTGGGGGATGTATTTCGCCAAACTTTGCTCACTTTGCTCGCATACAGGAATATATTATTTTTCTCACTGTTTGCGCCAGACTTCACACGTCACTTTACAAACAACGTATGCGCATGACGCTCTTTCAAATATTTTGAGGCACTGTAGTGTGTTTCAGCTATAGGTAGACAAATGGACAATATCTTTATTGCCCGGTATGGTCCGGTTTATGTTATATTCTCCCGCTATTGAAGAGCGACGGAATTGTATCTGTGCATGGGCAGAGGAATGTTCCTACAAGTAAAGTGTGGGAGCGTGGAACGCGTCTTCTTGTCTTTGAAACACAAAAAGCCTTAAACGGAAGCACATTAAGTGGTAACAACATGTGAATGGCGTCGAGTAGTTGGAGTCTATAATGTCGACAGGTAATTTGGGTGCCATTTGGCACTTGAAGTGTCGACTTTCGATATAACACACCGAGGACCACATTGGCTGCGCGCTTTCGAGTTGTAAGCAGACGGGCGTGGGATTATGAAGAAAAGCTTTGCTGCTTCATACAGCTGGTATGCAAGTTCAAGATATTTTCGTTATTCTTGGGCTTCGTGGTTAAGCTGATAATAACTCCTATGACAGAACGGTAACTACATTAAATGACTACTCTTTTTACCCGGAAGGTATGTGCACTTCGAAAGACACGCAGTTCGGTCCATGTCTCAGTCAAGTAGTGAAACTGTGGTACAGTTTACAACACGTTTGAGACAGCAAACGGAGAATTGCGAATTTGGTGACATCAAATGGATGAAAGCATTTATGACCAGATGACAGAAAAGTGTACTTCTCAGACTTTGAGGAGGAAGTTGCGTGAGAAAACTGAACTGATTTTGGACCAGGTGATAGACACAGCATCCCACCTTATGGGAATGAAATAAATGTTGTTGGGTCTTCCAAAAGATCTGTGAATCAAGGAATGTATTCTGGCAAAGGGAAACAGACCTGACATGTTTTCGCTGTGGTACGACGGGTCATATGTCACGAGAGTGTCCTGCTAGTGGAAGGACATGTCGTCGGTGCAAAGCTGTGGGACATTTTGAGAAAACTTGCAAGACAGGCTTTGGAAGGCAACCAAGAAGACGTAAGCCAAAACATGATACCGTTAAACAAATTTCACAAGAAAAGGATGAAGTGTCTTGTGTGGAAGACATCAGTTATGCACTTGTTGTCAGTGAAGAGGAAATGCATGATGGTAGGATGAGGTAGGGACGGTGCACATACCAATGCTCACAGACTCCGGTTCATCATGTGGATAGTAGGATTGTCGACATGGAGAGACATGAAAGCAAAATACATAATTTGTGAATCCAAGAAGGAAAGAAAGTTAGTATTTCCATACGGAGTGGATACAGCACTTGCACCAGGTTGCAAGCAGATTTAAGGCAGATATTTAAGCTGGCTAGATGACATTAAAGTAAAGTTAAAAGGAATTGTTCTTCTTTCCATGTTCTGCATTTTTATATGTATAAGAGACAAGGGATTTTTTATTGAATCCAGATACCTGCCACTTCAGGGAGAAAAACTGACAATTTCGTGTACATGTAGGGAGGAGGTGAACAGTAACTCAGAACAAAAGAATGGTGGTCAGGAATTGATGCACAGGTTGAAACACAGTCATGGATGTCAAGTTGTCAACCAATGTTTCAAAAAGTTTTACTGTAACAGATACTGACGGTACAATGCAGCACAACAGGAATTGACTCATGGACCTACAAGGATAAGAGAACCTCCGAAAAGATTTGGGGACTGTGTACTGGATTATATAAAGTTTATTTCTAGGTGACAGCTTGAACACCTCGGTTTTGTAGAGTTTCATTCAAGTTATTTTTCATGGAAATAATGGAGGTTGTCATCTAATTTGGCATTATTAAGATCTGAATGTCAATCTAATTTGGCATTATTAAGATCTGAACGTTAATATAATCTGGTATTATTAAGATCTGAATGTTAATCTTTACGTTATATGATAGTGATTGTCCATTGAACTAGTCTTCAGCTGACCTTGTGTACACTTTGTTGATAGTGATTCCAAATCTTTTTACTGTACAATGTTGACTAATTAAGTAAGAGTTGAAACCACCTTGCATGTTGTTGATTAGTTCGTGGCTGCAGCTTTAGTTTTATTTCTCAACAGTTGGGTGTGACAACATTTGCATTGTGAAAACCTAGGTTGGAATTCGTTAGTCATTAAACCTGGATGCGGTTCGCAGAATCTCATCATGCATATGATCGATGATGATCTCAATTACATGATTGGTCTGACTCGATGACTTAACAATGGGAGTCCTGTACCATGAATACTGTTTATTAATTATTCACCTAATCATTTTCGCTCTTTCTGAGCACAAAGGGAATAATAAAAGATTAATGCAGTTGCATTCAAAGACGCCATATGACTTCTTGTTTGGCAGTTTTTGAGGGTGATACGCCGATAGAATCAATAAAAAAAACACAATTATTTTTGAGAACCCAAACGACCAAATCGTGTTATAATAAGCAAGTGATTTTCTACAATACTTCTCGTAATGCCATGCTAGAGGACAGCAGAAACCATATTGTACTTATATGGAGAATCGAACCCAGGTCGTCTTCGTGACGGGCGAACACTTCAACCACTAGGCTACCCTGTTCCTTATTGTAAAGATTCTTGTGAAAGAGTGCTAGTGAGGTGCGTTTTACTCCGTTTTAGCAAAATTCAAGCTATAACACGTAAGGGTAGTGGACTTCACACATAGTACCCATTGTGGGAAATCGAACCCGGCTCTTCAGCGTGACGACTACCCCACCCCTTCACAAGGTAAAGATTCAGATGAAAAAGACGGTGAGAGAATGAACACTGCGTGAACAGTTAACTGACCTACCACCCATAAAAGTAGAATACACCAGTTAATCTTTCTATTGCTCAGGGTAAACATGTTGTTTTAGCGAATGACGAGAAAGCTAGTGTAAATCTATAAAAGGGATTTCCACCTGAATAATTATTGCCATCAAAAACTGAAACCTTATCATGCTGAACTTGTTGACCAATAAGTCGAGTCGGGCTTTAGAGTTTCATGGTCTAGTGAGTCAACATCACTTAAACAAATCAGCATAAAGTAGTTTCCATTTGACTGTCGCAATGTCAGTGTCAGTGGTATGGCACATACATTTACACTGAGTGCTGTCGTGATCGCCCAACAATGGCGTCGTTCCACAATGACGGAATGGCACTTAGAGATAATCATACTGGGACAACATCTGACACGAATATATACACCGGATCAATGGGGCATTACTATCGAACAAAACATGCTGTGAGGCTCCTGTGGTACATCTCATGTGGTTCGGGCAAGGACGAACACCCGTGTTACAGCCTTCCTTACGTTCATCCCAATCGCACTCGAGTATTTGCCAAATGAGATTTCACGGGGCCTAAAGGTCAAAGAGGTATTAACTAGTATTTTAGTAAATCCGAGAAATACAATATCACAAATAACAATATCAGTAATGATGCTCACTTTGCATTATTACTCTGACGGAATTGTAATTTCAAAGCTGCTACTAAGCGCGACAGTATGGGTCCGTACATCCGTTTCTCGGGTACCCATTTTAAACAGCTGAGTGCAATGTGGACCAAGAGCCTTAGCCAGGGACACAACACAGTATGAGATCAAGGTCACAATTGGTGTCTTCCACGGGATTCAAACCTGGACCTTTGCCGTTAGAGGCCAGCGTGCTAACTACTACACCATTGTGCTCTAAAATACAGGTTTGCTTAAAACAAAGAGCACGTGATTTGTTTTGTAATTTGTTGTCTTCTGCGTGCAAATGCAGTCCCACAGGTGTGAGTTGACATTTAAGATATTTCAAAAATATTGTGATTAGAACAAGCAGTACTGTCACTATACCTTAAACCGTTAGTATAACCGGCAGTATAACTATCAGCATATCACAACATGGTTTAAAGCCAGTCGTGGAAACAATAATTAACTTACTCAAGGATACCGAAAAAAAATCACATGGGGCTAAATATCATCAGTATGCTGAGGTAGATCATCAAGCTAATACTAGACATGTTATACCCTTACCTCCTTCAGGGTTTTGCAGCAAGATCTGCACCTTTCTCTCAGCCAAAGGTTTCAACAAGGAGTAAAATTGTACAAATATTCCGATAACATATATTGGTAGATATAAATATCCTTTCAACGACCTTACGTTCCCTTTCAAGGAAACAATATTTTACCAATACTACCGCCCCATCAACAGTACAGCTATGGTTATTATTATAGGATATTTATCTAGCGCACATATCCATGCAACTATTGCTTGCGCAAGGCGCTGGTATTTGTTTCCCTCGATCATTGAATGTCAATCTGTACGTCACATCGTATTATCAGTCTGAACTCCCTGGAGAGTAGACAGCTCTTGCTGCCACTAGGCACTCACACAGTATGAGTTTATCCTGGCTCTGTCTTCCTAACGAGGTACTCAAGTTACAGCTCGGTAAACTGTGACACTTTGAAGCAGAACTTTGTCCAAGATTACTGCACGTTGCTGTACCCACAACTAGGTGTTTGCACCTAGGTGTTCATGTTGCCACCATCTGGTCATATACCAGGGTTCGTGGGTTCATTTAGGTCCACAGAGTTGTGTACTGTACACTAGGGGTTGCGACAACACAGAAAGAATCTGCACACAAACGTTGACTCCAAGGTTTCTATACCCGGTCACTCGTTATCCCGGTGGGCTCGATCCCGACCCCGAGCCTCGCTGGATCACTAGCCCCGCGCTTCAGCTAGCCCGCCCACTGCGCCACTGTGCAATCAGTCTCAGTTAATAAACACATACTAGCGACCTATATTATACATCACCTTGTAAATATATTGTTTTGAATGAGATACATTTCTTCAAACAATAACTCTTCACTCAGTTGTCTTTTAATGTTTTAGCATTAAAATATTTATCACTCGTAATTGAGTAATCAACACAATCAAGCAAGACTGTTTGTCCGTTATTCTTTCATCACAAGGGATACAAAATGGAGGATCCTCACCTTTCAATACCTATTCATGTGTTCATTTGTTGTTACCAATACGTCGACAATGTCTTTATATGGTATCTTCAAACCCTATTGATCTCCATAGTGGAATGACCAACAGTGTCTATTGGATTTTCATCCAAGGTGCACGTCCAGAACATAATTGGGCCACGTGAACGTTGACGCCAAGGGATACACTCTACGTTTACCAAGCTACACAGCAGCAGTGCATAAGATGTGGGCGTTGCAGATTGATTGGAACAATGGTTCATATCACGCCGTTTTGTACCAGTCGTGAGATATAGCTCTTTACCAGCTGGCAAAGGTTCATGTTTTACCACATGCATGTTTGCATGTTCCGTCCGTGATACATTAGTTCATGTCCTTCCTCTTTTGTCCATCTTTAACCGTAATGTCATGTCTTATTTCAATCTACCCATACAGATACAGGTTAGAATTGATTTTCTGCAACCCATTCTTGTCGTAAGAGGCAACTTTTGGGATCGGGTGGTCAGGCTTATTTGGTTGACAAATGTCATCTTAATTCCGATTGCGTAGATCGATGTTAATGTTGTTGAATATTGGATTTCCTGGTTATTTACAGACCGTCGTCATATAGCTGGAATATTGCAGAGTGTGGCATAAAGATAAACTCACTCATTTTTGACTACACATTCCGATATCTATGGGACTTGTTTCCAGGTTCTGTCCATTATACATGTCTTTTCTCCTTCATCCATCTTTATCCATCCATGTCACGCGTCTTATTTCCATTTTCTATGCAGTAAACTCTTCAAAAAAAAGAAACGCAAAACCCAAATATCAATGAACATTTGGTGTTATACATGGACGTGTAGATCAGTGGAAAACAAAGATACATAAATGAAAATTTTGTGGAGCAATGCACTGCTATCTTGTCCATATGTCATCACAACATCAGTCATAACGGACATTACAGCTGTCCAGCAGGTGGTGTTGAAGTCAGTACCTCGTATGACCACCTCCAGCTGCTACCACTGCCCGACACCTCCTGGATACAAATCGAATCAGTTGTTGGATGTTTTGTTGTGAAATCCTTCTCCATTCCTCCTGCAGCATGTGGAACAACTGTTGAATTAGATTTTATGCTGGATTACGACGTCGACATGCCTGTCTATCGATCTGATCCCAACGGTGTTCGACTGGGTTTAGATCCGGGGATGTGGAGGGCCACGGGAGGGTACTGATTTTGTTATTGGCCATGTAGTCCACGATGGCACGTGTTGTGTGAGGCCTGGCGTTGTCCTGTTGAAAGAGCTGCTGTTGATGGCCAACAAGGTGAAGGACGTGCGGACGGCGAATCGGGTCGGTGTATGTGATCGCTCACCACACCATAACACTTCCTTCACGGAATCTGTCCTCCTGTCTTATGCAATTAGGAGCAAAACGTTCATGACGCCGTCTGTGGATACGGTCTCTACCATAACGTCGCCTAAGGAGATGTGGTCGTGTCAAGGAGGGGGCAACTTTTGGACGTTTGGCACGTATTCCTACTTCTCGGAGACGGTTCCTGATTGTCTGATAGGACACTCTTCGGGCTCCAAACTGTTCTTGTGCTGTGTCCCGGGTGGTACGATGGCAGTCACGTAGGTGGGTTATCCGGATGTACCGATCTTGGGCATGTGTAGTGACTCTAGGTCTTACTAATCTTGGACTGTCATTTGTCGAATTCGTTTGACAAAATAGATCCTACAATCGAGTTACTGTGCTGGGAAGAATGTTGAAGATCCTTGCCACCTCACTCTCTCATTCACCAGCTTGCAACCGCTGATTTCGATCGGCAGCGTTCAGACGTCCCATTTTCGTGTACAGTACTTGCAAAGATCGTGGATGAAATTGTGAGATTCATGTGGGTCCTCAATAGTCACATGTTGTACTCACGTTTTGCACGTGAGAAACAATCATTGTGCCTGGTATTCGTGTTCCATGACACCCAGTTCCATGACATCCACGCACTTCATGACAATGCTGATTGATAAAACCGTTCACAATTCACAATTATCTTGGGTGCGTTTGGTCAAGCATGATCTTCTAAATCATTCCAGATACAATGTTTTCGTATGTGTACAAAATTATGAGCATTATTTTTGAATTTCATTTTTTCTTGTTTTTCTTTTTTTTTTCTTTTTTTTTTGATGAGTGTATAATACCACGAGGATTACAGTACATACCAAAGCAAGTGTCATGAAAGCTTTTTCGCTTACCAGCGATAATTCAGGCATATTCCGGACAGTTTTTACCAAATACACTACGAAGAAGTGGAGTCGAGTTTAATCAGTTTGTTTAAAACACACCGTCAACGTCATTACATTTGCCATTGAAGGCAAAACATTTGGGTCAGTTGGTCATCAAAACGTAGTGCAATTAATTCTAAACTACCCTTCTTCTCTGTATGGGTTGTGGGGTGGCCCAGCAGTTACAACGTTCTTTCGACACGCCGAAGTCGGGGGTTCGATTCCCTACATTATGGGAACGTAAGATTCTTTATGAATAACAACTTCTTTATCATATATGATGCGAAGTTTCGGTATGGATTCTTATACGGTTGTCACTCTTCCCTGACAGCCGTATAAGGATCCATACCGAAACGTCGCATCATGTTTAAGAAAGAAGTAGTTATCCATAAAGAATATTACTTTCTCATTACTCACAAACTTCTAAAATGCCAATCAAACAGATCACTCACATGATATTGCTGAAAAAGCCGCGTGTAACTATGCTTACTCACTCTTTCCTGTAAAACGTTTTGAAATATATACAAGAAAAAAACATACCAATGCTTCGGACAATTCATACATACATTATTACATTAGTTTTAATTGCCCACAACGTGTCTCCAACACCACCTCTGACCAACTGTACGAGCCCCCAAAGAAACTACCCGGCCATCCGCGAGTACTCAAAACTACCTCAGTCTCATAAACACTGCGATCTATTTGGGGGAAGAAATTGCACGATTTTGCTTTTAGGTCAAAGCAACATACAATACAAAACATATTCTTACCTGTTACATGTACTATCCAAAACACCAAAACTAGCAGGAAAACATCCATAGCCGCGCTGTTGAGTTGCAGGCAGCAGTTACCGACTACTCAATAACGGCTTGACAGCTTCATCACGCCGTTCAATATGATGAATATTTAGTAAGCTACGACAACTGGCTGGTTTCAATAAGGCTTTCACTATATTTGCAACGGTTAAATCTGCACATTTACAGGAGGTGATCGGACTATGACGTATTTGCTGTAATTATTTGTTGTATTTTGGGTTTCAATCATACCCTGGAAGTACTCATCCTAAAGATATGCTCTTGCTCAAAGATCTTGCAAGATACAAGGTTTATTGTACGCAAATCCTCCGACCGAAGTTTGTTTGTAATACCTACGTTATTGAGCACAGGCAATGATACTTAAGTTGAAAGCTTAATAAAATTTGAAGCAAAAATGTACATGCAATACATCCAGACATAATCTCGCACTACAACACAAAGTATCGTTACATGGAACTGTATGGCGATGAACATTATAATTAGATATATGAACCTTAAGCAATAGAGGTTACAGAAAAAACATGAGTCACTGTGATTTTTTTAGTTTCGTATCTTTTAGTTTCTTGTCACTAGACTGTGCTTATGACTACAGTAACTAACAGTTCAAATAACGGAAAGGATCGCAACATTAGCAGTTAGTTGCCTGAAGAAATTCTAGATCTGAATGTCAATGAATGCGTTAGAAATAGGGCTTACTTTACATGAACAGATTCGTCTACTGATTATAAAATCTGAACGTGTTTCCATAGAAGGGTGACACAAGTATTTTTGTGTAAAAACGCTTTTCTTGTTTTGACGTACGCATCAAATATAAGTATGAGAAAATATATACCTTCAATAGCAGCCACACAAATAGGGCAAAATCTTAAATGTTTTGCCAGTGACATGTAGCGGCCAGTATGATTCATATCTGTGAGAGTCTGAATCCGAAAATTGTATTTCTACTTTTCTTGCTTGGAATGTTTGAAAACTATCTCTTAGGTTCAATAATTGTTTGAAATGATCTGTGTACATCACATTTCGAACTTCAACTGAGGCTATTCATTCAAGTTTCTCAGAGTTCTCTGACGAAATTCCTCTATCATAGCCACCCGTTACCATTAGCTTTAAAAGCAACACATATCCAAATCCGTACGAAAATAGCAGATACCTTATATTTGATGTTTTGTAATTTTTTTTCGGTAGACCCTGTTCATGCATTCTCAGTATTTTGAAATAATATTTATATAAATAGACGTGAGAATGGTATGTTAGGTCGCCATCTTCTCGACATTCCCCATACACCATTACACAATTATTGATTTCTAGTGAGGTTGGTCTAAAGGTTTATCGACCTTAGACATATGATATTCCCCAAAGCAAACTGATGTCAATAATTGTTTTATTATATATGACAAAAGTACTGACACAGTATTGAATCTTCGTGGTGTCATGTCGTCTGCCATTTTGATTCAGCTGTGACGTAACTCTAAACTCACACAGTCACAATGACATGTATTTGTGATGACACCTTTTTTGCTAACACCTGCAAATTTACAATTTGGTGAACCTATTTAAAAAAACTAGGATCATTTTAATAATATAAGTTCTCGTTTAATTATTGCACTTTTAAAAGAATTAGATTTGTTAAGTGTTTTGTAAAACTTATCATTGCATGTTTAAATTATTAACTCAGATTGTTAGTGACTGTATCTGCAAGGTGGGTTAAAGTAATGTAAAAGTAGGAGCTCTATTTATTTTCCCAATGTAGCACTAACTTACTGTGATGGATGAATGAGACAGTGACCTTAAGAACTTATTGATCAGTATGATGTCGTGTCGTGCTCGTGTCCACGTAGAGGTCAGTAGGTCAACACAGCACCAGCGACGTCGATATGAGTAGGTCATTTTCGAGAAATTGTTTTAATTCTTTGATTTAAGACTGAATGTGATGCATGCGGGAATAGCAACTTTTATAGTCACATTATATTGTTTAAAACGTCCTATTCAAAACTTGATATTAAGACTAAATAACAAAACTATTATCTTTGACCTATACTACGGGCTATGAATATGCCCAAGTATCCATTCTCGCCACGGCTCCGTTGTAGTGATTGGAATGCTGATAGGTTTGATAGACACATCATCCACAGCTCCTCGTGCTTATGTGGACATCCAATCGAAAATGCTATACTTTTTGTCTTCACATACAATAAATACATCGAATTAAGACAAATTCCTACTGAAAGGGTTTAGTATCAACACTGTACTAAGGGGGTATGCATCCTTCACTAACAGTGGTCTACACAAATTGTTAACATCTATTCATTATGACATAAGATCCGATCGAGTTGATGTTTCATAAATATTTTAATTTTGCAGCTAAACAATGGAATCGATATTCATGCATTATCCTCATCTTGACTGTTGAGAAATAAGACTTGTAACAATGTATGTGTTTCTGTACTTACTTGCTGCCTTCAAATAGCGTCCTCGGAGCTTGTTTGCAAATCCATTCATAATTCCACAAATATGTTTAAACCAAAACGCCTGAGCTTCAAGCATCTTGTTAGATATCGGCATAGGCGTGGAACCATAACGGTAAATTAGCTGTAGCAGTATTCCATAAATATCACGCAATGTGACGTCATATATGGTCTTCACAAAGGGTACCAATGTCGGTTATCAAAACCTATTTTTCTGCATGACGTACAACAACTTCAACCACCTGCCGTTAGAGTTTTTTCTGATCTGACAAAGGAAAGTGGTTTCCAGTCAGCTACCACACTGGACCAATATGCCAATCCCAAAAATCAATTCGAAAAAGAATTCATTGTGAAACCAACGCAATCAAACTATTCTTTTACAATTAACAACTGTATTAAAGAAGTAACTAGAGTTGTAATTCAGTTGTAAAGTAATCACAATGGCTATACGCAATAAAGCTGCAATACACGAACTAACTTTAGTGGCACTATAACTAATACAGTGATATAATGTAGGTATGAACAGAAGTACAGTTCGGAATGACAATATTCATCGAGCACATCTGATTAAGCTCCCAAAATTGGCTGGATTTCATGGGTAAAATATACTGAACTCCCAAAGGAAATTTACAACATACATGAACTACAAACGAATGTAAGAAAGTTAGTTTCCCAATTATCAACACCGTAAAGCACAATCCAACCCAAGATATCAAAAAAGAGTTCTTTTCAAGGCTCCGGTGAAATCGATCGTATATTTTAAAAGCATGCCTTGACAAGCACATTTTCACGATTGTAGATAAAAAATCACTCATTCCGGAAACCAAAGTGGGTGATTGTCACGATCAGGATGTTCCACATGTATTATGGATGCCCGAGAATGTCAAAGAATGTCAAAGAATGTCAAGGAATTGTCGATTCAGTGTCAGTATGACTCTCATTTACACATATCAGATTGTACATTTCGGACAACTACCTGTAAATGCCGTGGAAGCTGTCAAAATCGGCATCTGTCCGATCCGGCAAGTTGTCAACACCGGCATGAAACCACAGTTCCATCCGAGACATGTACATTTATCATCAGCTCTACAATCCGGCACATTGTCTAAACTGGATTGTTCATTCAGTCCCAGTGAGTGTCGGTTTAGACAGCTTCCACTGTATACAACATTATGACATTCCTGCTGAAAATTCATCGCAAACCATGTCATACTGTTACAATAGGTTTACAAAAACATTATACTGTGCGTATGTCAATTATCAACAATTACCACATGAAGCACAGATCCATCCAGTAAGTGTTCCCTGCTGAATAAAACAAATGATCACAGTGACTTGTCAATTATTAGCGTAAAGTGAAATCGATTTTATTTTTTATTGCGTGTATTGACAAATACGTCAGCAACAGTCACGAGCAAAGAAAAGTTTACGACCAAGTTCTGATGGTGGTAAAAATACACACTAAATTGCTTTACAACAGCGACGTATTTGACAGATTATCTAATATGTGTGAACTTTTACTTCAAGTCTGGAAATGTTATAAAGTTCTTATTGATTTGCCAAATCGTCTATATATAATTTCGTTCGCACGGAATATTTGCCAGGATAGTTATGTTATATTTGGGATTACACTTTCTTAGCAAAGTGCAGATTTGGGTACTTCTGTCGAGATTCGAACCCTAGGGGTCAGGCACCTAATCGCCAGCACACGAAGTAAGCCACCTAACCCGCACAGCCACCGTGACTTCACCAACAATGCAATGATGAAAGTACAATAAGGACAATCCTTTCGATTGTACATGTTATTTTTACCAACCATGATATATCTCTGTCTAGACTACGGTTACAGGTCGACAGGTTCTAGATTTAATTATTCATTCTTGCTTTACAAAGTGTTGCACCATGTCAAGACAGTTTCTCAAGTGTTCAATAAAACAACAGAAATCAGCCACAAGGAATCGCCCACAATGGTATCTGACAGACAAGAGTAGAGTAATCTGTTTCTTACACACCTAAAACCACTTTGGATTAACTCGATGCGTATTAGCCCTTTCTCTGACTGAAGTGGCGCATTGATACATAACGCAACTTCATGAATCAGTGACGTCACTGGGCAGACTACTTACTCCACATACATTTGTTACCCTCCACAAGAGAGTATCAGTCATACTTGTGCACTTTTAAGGCACCAGCGATTCAAAATCAAACAACGCTTATTAAACTCTTGGAAACCATAATTTTGCAACTGTAAGTGGTTCTCTCTCAAGTGAATTACATTTCAACATGTGCTAGGTGGTGCTTATTCATTTTGTACACAGTCGACATGTGGGAATGGTTTGGATTTTTTCGCAAAACAGGGACTTGCACTTCCGTAAAAGTTAATGTTGAATGTCCAACCATACACCGGAACTGACAATATTGAGGAAAGTTTGTCATTAGTTGAAGAGAAACTACTCTTCGTAGAAACAGACTGCTTGCTTTATCGGCGCTCGACATTACCAACACTGATGTTTCGGTGTTGCGAGATTAAATTTGACTATAGTTACTTACACTTAGGTTGCAGTGACCTCATATCTGCATAATATGATGTGGAGGAATATTTTTATAGGAGAGTTTTTGGAAAAGGAATTTTCTAGCTGAATGGTTTGTGAAGTGTCGATTTTCGAAACCAGCATTTTGGGAGCTCAGTTTATTAATACCAACGGGTTGTTGTTTAAACCAGGGGAATGGTTTCCATGGTGTTAGTGGCAATGTAGAATGGAGTATCTGGACCGGAGTACCCTGCAGGGCGGAGGCTCGAGTACAGCTTGTACATGGATACTGGACAACGCTCATCATTAGCCGCCCATGCTTTGGGCTGAAGTTTACGGATACCTGACCGATTATCCCCTTGTCGTATTTTCGACTGCCTCTCTGAATTCAAGATATTCTCTACCGTCGGAGTCAGTTGTATGTGCAACATCAACCCATTTCATGTCAGTGCGTGGTTTGGAACTACGGATTCCAAATGAGAGATGTTGTTCCACCACATGGTGTTCAAAACGGATTCGGGATCGTGAGGACAAAGTTGTTGTTTTTTCATACAGGTTGTTCATGTCATCGTCGGTGGGCGATTCAGCACGGCGAGGTAGGTTACCTATTCCGTCACTTTTTAGAACTGTTTGTTTAGTTTTGATGACAGTGTTTAACTTTTCGAATTCACGATCATTGGTGAGTGATGGACAGTAGCAGTGTTGCATCTAGAGCGCGTTTTTGCGTAATTACGCAGTAAAATAGTAAAACGATGCAGTGTGTGAAGTGAAGTTAATTCAAATGTTTCCAGTGCAGAAATTCCCGATAATGGCGACCACATGCGTGATAGTGATGAACTCAATGTTAATTCTGACGAAAGTGACAGTTGCGAGGAAAATCTTAAACAGACCGGAAAACGAAAATTTGAGCACAAATTTGCACAAGTGGCTAAAGAAATATGATTGGCTTGAGTAAGAAGAGGCAAGTGGAATAATGACTTGACATCTTGCAAGAATTATAGATCGTCGACTTCGACTAGACATGAGAAATTACTTGACCATAAGACTGCTGAAAAGAACTTGCTTCAACGAAATGACTTTAAAAAAAAATATTACAGCGACAGAAACGGCAATTTCTCCAAAATCAGACGGAGCGTCAGTGATGACTGGTAGGAAATCTGGAGTGGCCAAACTTCTGCAGGATGATAGTTCACATGTTGTAAATGTTCATTGTGTGGCACACAGACTTAACTTGTGCAAATCAATGGCAGCTGACGAAGTGGAATATACTGGGAAAGTGTTTCAGAAAACTCTCACAGACTTATTTTGTTATTTTAAGAAATCAGCATCCAGAGTTGCACAACTTGCCGTGGTACAGAAATTATTGGATGACCCCAAAATAAAAGAAAACAAAGTTCACGAGATCAGGTGGTTTGCTGTGTACAATGCTCTTTTCACTGTGTGCAAGACATAGAGGTCTCTAGTGAGATATTTAAAAAAAAAATGACAAGAAGAGCTCAAAGGAAGAGGAACAACTACCCAACCTCACAGATTACAAGTTCATTTTCATGCTCCATGTGATGATGGATGTGATCCCCAGGTTTACTGAATTGAGTTTGGTATTCCAAAAAGTAGATCTTGATGTTTCATGTGTGTAACCAGCAGTTGAGGGATTTCTGTCATGTTTGAGAAGTGCTCTCATTGGCAAAAGCCACTATCAGCTACTGCTCAAAGATAAACTGATTCTTAGAAAACAAAATGACAGTGTGATAGCTAACTACAGGAGAGAGAAGCTACATTACTACCAAGTACAGAAATCAGAGGAAATCAGGGACAAATTTTTTAATGCTCTTCAAGCTTTTAGTGTCATGGGACTAAGGAGTATAAGGATGCTGTCTGAAGAGGATTTTGGCTACTATGGAAAGGGGGAAATGGGAATTCTGACTAACCTTTATGGTTCTGATTGGACAGGGAATGAAGAATATGTAAGCAAGGCCAAAACTGATAAAACTGGAACTCTGTGTGCGTGGGGCATTTTGAAGAGAGTTGTTCTGAAGGAAAGGTATGCAAGGGACAATTTCAGTAAAGTTTGGACTGAGATTTGTGCACATCACAAGTCCATGTTTCCCAACTTCTGACCCTAGCTAGGCTTGCTCTTGTAATGCCCTTGCAAACAGCTGATTGTGAGCGTGGCTTCAGCTGCCAGAACAACATCCACAACCCTGCAAGAAACAGACTGTGTGCCGACAGGCTGAACACACTGATGTTGATAAAACTATAGGGCAAGGCGGTAGATGAGTTTGACTATGTGCCAGCTTTTGAGAAGTGGAAGAAGAAAGTGGACAGGAGAATCTTCAAGGCTTAGACAGCTAAGTTATAGGTGAATTGTCTCATCTAGTCTTTATTCCAAGTATTGCTGTACATCATTCAAGTTAATAAGGCATTTCAAAAGATATGATATTGCTTATTGTCTTTATAAGATCATAACAGCGAGGAATGACTCACAAAACAGTGGCCCACTATCAATACATGAGTGGCCCACTGATTTTAACACAGTGGGCCACTTTGACCCACTATGGTCAAATCCTAGATGCAAAACACTGCAGTAGCGTTTTGACTTAAAGTACATATAAAAGCTGGACAACATCCCGCGAACTGTAGAAGGTTCATAATTGCTATCATCTTCCTTTCTGAGGGAAATCAAAAATGTACATAAAATTTACGGGTATGTAAGAAACGGACCCCCTTAAAACGGCCACCGCGCTATTGAGACCGACTTCAAATGTTGAAAAAAGCGTCAACATAGTTGCACCAAGATCGTTGGCATCGTTACAAATGAAAACCCGTCATTACTACTACTCATTTTGATGTTTTATTATCTTTATCGAGCTATTTGACACCAGTGCACAATTCTCAGCAGAGAACGGACCTTCAACCAATCAGAGGGGCATATGCCTCAGGGGGGCGCTGTTGAATTCATGTATACCTCCGGGGGGAAATGATCTTATTTAAAGGTTTGCCTAAACCTGAATCATGACAATTGAAAAATGAATAAAGGTTTTCAAACAGTGTATTCGTTCTTAGGGTATATAAAATCGAAAAAACTGTTCAATACATAATAATGTAGTGTGGGGAATAATAATATTTATAATGTAGAGGCTTTGCTCTTTGTTGTTGCCTTCTTCCAATAATATTGACTTAGAGACCAATGAAAGCAAAAAGATCATATGCAATAACCGTTACATGCTTCATCTCCGTACAAATCATCATCACACACAGAGAGAGAGAGAGACAGGCAGACAGACAGAGACACAGAGAGAGACAGAGAGAGAGAGAGTACGGGTGTCACTCTGGTGAGCATTTTTCTCTGACGATCCTGCATGCTTGCTTTGGGGATTGTACGTGCGCTTTCGGAATTTTACTGTAATGTGATTATAAGTAGACGTGAGTTTAAAATCAGTATACATTTATTTTATTAATCAGCTTAACACTGTATCGGCATCTCCTCTGACTGGGGATACACACATTATCGGAACCTTCATCATTATTCTAGCGTTTATATTTCACATTCCATCAAGAAATGGAAGCATTCAGTTCAGATAATTGGTAGACAAGACATCATCTCTCAACCCATTCTTCAGTTTGGGGTAATATTTAAAGTCATTTTTGGGCCAGTTTTTTTATGTTGTTAAATAGTTTTAATTGCCTGTTCAGGAAACGGTCGCATTTGCTATAATTATTTAGAAACATATTTTTGGAAGTATAAGGTGCACAGCTTTGATAATTACGTTAACTATGTTTTACAAAAATCACAGCTTACGCAGCTTAAAAGCGCATCAGCAATTTTGATAGGCAGAAACATCCTATCTTTATCATATGGCCAGTAAACTCACATCTTTATCATATGACCAGTATAATCATATCATTATCATATGGCCGTCACACATCTACAGAGAGTTCAGAACAAAGCAGCCACAGTCATTACCCGTAACAGGCAGCATGAACGTATTACG
Source organism: Haliotis asinina (assembly GCF_037392515.1). Classification (NCBI taxonomy): domain Eukaryota; kingdom Metazoa; phylum Mollusca; class Gastropoda; order Lepetellida; family Haliotidae; genus Haliotis; species Haliotis asinina. The sequence continues at coordinate 50,819,446 of NC_090293.1, read as the reverse complement.
CCTATCCTGAAACATATTCACTGGCTCCCAATCCTTCAAAATTCTAACCTACTCTGCTCTTCACTGTGAGACAGCCCCGACCTACTTGAAGGAACAATCACTCGTTACTTCTTGTCTCAAAAGCAATCCTCACGGTCCCATTCACTAGAATTCTATTTGGTAGTCATGTTTTCAGCACTGTGGACCGGTATCCCTCTTGACGTCAGATCTGCAAAGTCACTTACTTTTTCTGCCTAATCCTTGTAAACGTTCTTATTCTCCAAGAACTTTTAACTTACTGTTTGTTTCATGTTGGTATTTATGTAAAGCAATGCTAGATAGCTATCATTTGGATATCAGGTGGTACAGAAATGCCATTAATATCTGACGTCAGTGCAATGCAAATCACAGTCAGATGCCCATGCTAAACTATTTATGCCATTGGAGATATACAATATCAATCTGTTTGACACATTTGTTTTAATAGCCCCTACTTTAGTGGTACACTAATCATATAACCAAGTAAATATATACATAAAACGTATTTCAAATTAGATAAAAGTATGGACAATGACACCATTCTATGTTTACATATTTGGATATTGGTTATGTTCTACAGATGAGCAGGGAGGATTCGGGTGATCCGGGCACAGTCAGGATGGCATGGCTCATCATGAGCTTAGGGCCCTTGCCCCTCTACATGCAGCCCAGACAGCGAATGGGACAGAAATACTCCCTAGTCGAACCCACCAAGGACTTTCAGGAGAATACGCAGGCTCTCCAAGACAGCAGCCTTTTGCAATACCCAGGGTGTCAGAAGGGATGTGCTCCTCGTGAAGAACCCGGACACTCTCCTGATCTGCGAAAAGAGTTCAGGAGGTACCAAACCAAGGGCACCAAGGGCACCAAGAACAATAGTGTACTTGGGATGCAAATTAGACATTTCCATACTTAGCATGCATCCTGAATCTTGCCAGTCACGTTGCTGGCAAAAGGGACAGAAACGACAATGATATAAATTCTATCAAAAAGGACAAGATCGGTACTTGAGATCATAGGTATTTCATGCAAAGGTTGAGCACGAAAAAGTATTCAGATTTTTAATAGCCTCCATCTACCGAGTCTGACTTCAGAAACCGGATTTGAGCATGAGATCGTACTCGTGACCGGCTTTGTTGGCTGGAATGTTGTCTTAGAATCACCGTCCCATTGCGAGGTGATAGTGACTGGTCCTGGGCGTCCAGTTTCACTTTTAAGACCAGCCGACTTAATCCTGGTAAAGAAGCCGGTTGGACTGCTATTCTGCCCCACACACTGCATGTACACACAATGCAGTGGTTTCTCAGAGAGCTTCTCCACGAATGACCGACCCTGGGCTTTTCTTGGTGAAGGACTTCACCTGGTTTACTCCCAGCAGTCTTTGCCTCACTCTCAAAATCAATTTCACTCTTTCCAACAACTTTAGCACGCTTAAATTATTTGTGGAATACCTTGCTTTTATCATGAGTCTTGACATGCAAACGAGATCATCCGGTAAATAGATATGTACAAAGGTACACAACAAAATTCTATCATGAAGAGCTGTCAAATTAATCAAACCCCTACGTCCCGAACTGATTGGCACATATAAAGGATTGGGAGAGGAACGAGGGTGGTAGGCTCAAATATTGTCATTCTGGTCAGGCGGTCAGGACTCTGGATATCTTGTTTTGTCCATGCAGTCACTCCAAAGGAATAGGAAAGGACTTGTAAAGAAAAGGTATTGATGACTTTGACCTTTTTGCGAGTATTTAAGCTCCAGGATTTCTTGATGCAAGATTTATACTCCACCAGAAGTGTTCTTGAATTGGGGCATTCAGGAAGTTATATCGAACTTGTATTCCAAGATATCTGTAGGCCTGATCTTCCACTAAATTCTCAATTACCTTGACACGTTTCTAAGAAGAGCATTACATGTGTCTAGCCCAACTATCACTACAAAGGGACTTGGCAAGGAGAACCTGTCCGTTCAAACTGATATTTCCTTTCGCAAGGAGTTCGATGTCATCCCTATGCATGTCGTAAGAGGCGACTAACGGGATCGGGTGGTCAGACTAGCTGACTTGGTTGACACATGTCATCGGTTCCCCAGTGCGCAGATCGATGCTCATGTTGTTGATCACTGGATTGTCTGGTCCAGACTCGATTATTTACAGACCGTCGCCATATAGCTGGAATATTCCTAAGTGCGACGTAAAACTAAACTCACTCACTCACTCACTCGATGTCATCCTTTGAAAGAGATGAGTAAGCGGTGTTGGGGATCTGTGCTGAGAAGGTCCGGGGCGGTAACCCTCCTCTTTATTGAGCAGAAAGCTCGAAATATTTAAGGACAAGCCAAAACAGAAAACAAAGCACTGAAATAATTACTTCTTAGTGTTGTCATATCGATTCCCTTGTTTTGTTCGTTGTTTGGACCTGATTCTTTCAACTGTTTGTGAACGCAACTGTCTCTTGCATCGGAGTGTCCTCACGGTGTAATTAATTGATTGATTTTTTTCGATGGCTTTGTTCGATGAGCAAAGTACACAACGCTATTTCAAACCTTGGACACGGTTCCAATTTTATGATACTTTAACATTGTCTAACTTCATCGCACTTTGCCACATACACAGAGAAAAAATAATTGTGGTGATCATAAAATCACATGAAATAAAAATGTATATATAAATATAATAACTCTAAATAAACATGTAGCAAAGCACAATGCACGAACTTTGATCTCACGCATTATCCGTGGCGAGTGCACTTTGTGCGGAATAAACTTGCCCCTTCTGAACGATGGCTTATTCTCTAACCTCTGAATGTAGTGGAAAACACTTCAGTTTAAACCTAAACCTATGCCATGACACGGCTTACAGGAAAGCAGCGTATGCTGGAGACTGGAAACAAGCGGCCAGACATTTTGGCGCCCATCATATCTACGGAGGGGTTTTCAAATAAGAGAAACACGAGACTTTTGTTCCGGACCGATCGTCCACATGTGGCGTCACGACAACCACATTCGATATATCCTTCAAAGGAATCGATTCAAGATTGCCAGTTTGCCATTGTGTTTAACCATTCCTGCTTCACGTCCAAGTAGTTGCAGGACTGTACGAAACCGACGGAAGGAACACAACATCCGGAGCAAACGGTCTGCTCCAACGGCACGTACAGGCACGACTTGCCTGGTACAGACAGCATCTACGGTACAGAGGACACTAACTGAATAGTGCCTTGTTCACTCCGTTTTCATCTGGGCAGTTCAGGTGGCAGGGTAAGGGTTTAAAGACGGCGATGTGAATATTATTCTGGCGTTTGCGCTGTTCAACTTGGGCAGTTTAGCGATGCAGCGTTATTGCATGGGGGAGCATCGCATTTCATGGTCGTACACAATTTGTTATTGTCAATGGCAGTCTGACAGGTCTGAGATGCAGGAATGAGATAATTCTGCTCATGTGCAGCCATTCATTCAAGGACAGGACCGTAACTTCAAGCTTCAAGACAATGCCCGCCCACATGTCGCTCATGATTTACTGAGACAGTAGAAAATTTCGGTACTGCCCAGGCCATATGTTTTATTTTTGTCCGGACCTCCCCGGTACATGTATTCCACCAGTACATTATCAACTTTGAGAATTTGAAACACTTTGCATCACTGTGAGCAGCTCTGGATGCAGGCTTCCGATACAAAACAAACGTAAAATAGCACTACTAACTACTAATTTATTCATCAGGACCATTGAGCTTTAAGTGTCACCATTGTCCTGATTTTTTATTTTCATTGCAGAAATTCAATATTTTGGTGATGAAATTCAACGTTGCTTTAAATCGCGTAAACGCATTATCCATCACCATCTAGCACTTATACAACACAGATTCGTCATCCGATAAAACTCCCAAGACAAGCAACAGAAGTGTATCCAGGTGTGTAGCGTGAAATAAATTATCGTGGATCCAATCGATTTGGTATGGCTCAGAAACAGTCAGTCCTTCACTCAGAGAGGTCACGCAGGACACACATCAACTTGTGATTATCATTTAGCTAATATTGGCCTTAACGAGATCTGTGAAACATCTGACATCATACAGTATTGCTTGAAACATAAGAACATGTACAGACTCGGAAACATGGTCGGTTGCAGAACACTGTACCCATGAGTAGTTACAGTGATTCGTGTTTGTTCATTGGAGTAAAATGTGGACTTTTTCGTGTGCATGTTAAATGAAGCTGTAGAACCTCTGTAGGATTTCTTTATTTATTAAAACAAATCACAGCACGAGACCCTTGCCCTCTATCCTGAGGGACGTGACAAACTGAATTCCATTTGCATATCATCAAGCAACATTGACCGAAATACGCATTCGTCGTTTTGCAAATCATCAAGAGACATTGGCAGAAATATCGATTATTCCTGCTTCAAATTGTGTCTGGGTCATAGAGAGTCACCCCAATGGATTCGGGTTAGATAATATTTAGCACGCCATGCTTGCCGGAAGAGATAACTGTTAGTTGAAGCTGTCAAAACCGGTATCTGTCTAATCCGGAAAGTTATCAACACCGGCATATAATCTCAGTCCCGCCTGTGGCGACATTATCATATTTAATTGCGCATTATTCCATTGTATCAAAATTACATATCCCGATACTGTGAATCAGAGGAACGTTTCTGTAGGACACGGTTGTGCGAGGTAGTGGGAACATTAATGGGTGCGGTTTAGTGGATCCAGTGGAATCGGTATGGATCCAACACAGTCCGTCTTTCATCAGTGAGATCATTTAGGATACACACCAACGTGAGTGGATATAATTTAGTTAATATCGGTCTTTACGTCACCTGTGAAACATCTGACATCACACAATATTTATTGAAAAATAAATACATGTTCTGGAATATTGCGAAAAGCGGCGTAAAACCATACTCACTGACTTTACCCATGGGGAATTACGGTAAACGATTCGTTATTATGTTAGTGCCTTGGACACTTTGGACACCTTGGACACCTTGAATCTTGACGTGCCTAGTCCGGGATATAGATAATGCATAGATATAAAGTCATATTAAAAGTACGACTCATATGTTTGTGAAGAAATTTAAGGTTCCTTTAAATCACCCAAATGTACTAACCAGTACCACACTGATCCCTGTACAGGATAGACAAAACTTACCTGTTATATGAACAATCCAAAACACAAAGACAGGCAGGATCAGTAAAGCCATACTAAGACTGTTGACTCGCAGGTAGCAGTGTACTGACAACCCAACAACTATATCACAGCAGCTACCTGTTCGATATAATCACTATTCACCGTGATATGTCAGCTGGTTCGTTCTATTTGTCTCCAGTGATGCTTCCAATAAACAGTCAATGCTTTACTGCGTAACCTGAGAAAACTGGAATAACTCTATATAAATAAATGTATAATCCATTGCTGCTTTTACTATGACGACTTGAGGGAAAAGTCCAAATGACTGATACATTATAACAGGGAGCCTATATAGAGTTATAGAGTATCCCTGATTATAAGAATAAAGTGTAAAGCTTCTGAAAAGCTTTTTCATCAGGCTTAAAATATTCAAGGCCTTAGCGAAGATTCAAAACTTTCATAACAGAAAAATGGATGACATCTCCACATTAAACTGAACAGGAATCATGTCCAGTTCAATTCTTTTGTTTCATTTGTACCCAGTTCCAGTTTTGCCGGTGAATACTTTTATTTACCTGATAAAGTGTAAGGATGTGTACTCTCTCCGTTTTCGAACACATGAATCACCATTATATCATGAAGGTTCATAATGATATGCTTATCATACAATGGGAATCGTAATAATCTCATTAAGAGTGTTGCTTTATTTGTCTTTGCTTTCCTTTTATAAGCTTGAGTTATTTCATGGATTCAATCCTCTAAACGAAAACGCACATCACGTTTGAGGCACGTTTCTTTTAAGACCACATATTTTAAATAAGATTATGGATCTAAGCGTACATTTTTCATTTTGGTGGGTAAGTTGGTGTACAGGGTAATCTTTACGGTATATTTTTAGTAACATTGCAATGATTTTTATTGGAGCATTTCTGAGTATGTGAGTGAGGGCTATACTGCTGGTGATGCCCTTATCACTCAGCATTGTGTCCTGTCATCAATACTCGCCATTGTCGGGGATGCGTGTACATGGTGCTGTGTAGACTGTCTGTGTGCAGACACAGATGTTACGTAGTGCGGTTTATTTATGGCCTAATGCCTCACGAAGGGCTAGTGCAATGTTAAAGAATGAGAGTTTCTTCGGGATGGGAGTCACTGGTTTCATGTCTGATGGTAGTTTGTATATTTGTTTGTTTGTTTGTTAGCACGTTAGTGTTTCAACAGGGTAAAGGAAACCATACACCGATATTTAAAGGAAATACGCCTGTACATTCTTTATTGAAGTATAGGATCGAGTAACTAATGTCCTTATGTTTCATAGATGAAGGGGCACCCATGGCGAGCCACCTCCTCGTGGTGGGTGCTGGGTAACGCCAAGAGCTCGCCAACACCCCCGTAGTGGACCCGGGGGGATATTTGGTCCACCAACCCGTTTGCCGTGGGTTGCGGCCCTGTGTCGGTGGAGGGACGGGATCCTGGTGGTTGAGGGCAAGGGAGCAGGACCAGTGTTCCCATTGCTCAACATACCACTTTGGCCCTGACTTCGCCTAGACGGGTGGTAGGATGGGCCGGTTCTACCAATCGGCTGGTCATGCCAAGCCCTGTGCATAGTGGGTATTTTTGCACATATTTGATATGTTATTTGATCTTGGCTTTTAGAAACTCCAATTATTTCAAGATGTTCTATTTCCAAGAGTTCTATGCCAGCAGGCGGTGGCTCATGGGCTAATCTAGTGATGTTGACCGCTGAATTCTATATGTTTTAAGTTATTGTTATAGGCAGAACCAGCCTGACAATACACTTAATAAACGAATATAGCTATTCATGTCATATTTGCTGGAGTATAGCATCCCTGTATCCCTGGTGTCTGCATTCTGGAGACCCGATACAATTATTTGCCGTCCTTGCTGACACTCTATGGTGGGTGGGGAGCAGGGTTGTCGAATCTCTTTGATATAATCATGGCTCGCAATCATTCGGGTTCTACCCGAAATGAAAAAAAGAGACGTTTGGACGCCGAGATATTGTCGTCTGATGATGATGTTTCTCTTGCAACAAATTTTAATTCTTGGGCACGATTTATTGTTGTTGAATCTAAGAATGGTCTTCCTTTAAAAATCAACCCGTTTGCTATTTCCAAAGCAATCGAAGGTATTTGCGGTGAGGTGATGAATGTTTCACGTCTCCGAGGCGGCTCCCTTTTAATTGAGTGTGCGCGGAGACAGCAAGCTATCAACCTTTTGAAATGTTCTACATTTGCAAATACTGAAGTTGCAGTCTCTGAGCACAGAACTCTAAATTCTAGTCGAAGGAAATCCGCGACAGAGCCCGTTGTCTAGCGGAAATGACAGAGGAAGAAATCTTGAGAGAACTTTCTGGACAGCATTTCACCTCAGTAAAACGTTTCATGAGAAGAGATGGTGATGTTTCCATTCCAACAAATACCTATTTGTTCACATTTTCACTGGCTGATATACCTAAACCCATTAAAGCTGGCTATTTCAACATCGGAGTGGATGTGTATGTACCCAATCCACTTCGGTGTTACAATTGTCAGAAATTTGGACATGGTTCTAAATTCTGCAATCGTCCTTCTGCGTGCTCTCGATGTGGAGGTACTCATGAAAACACTGGTTGTAGGGCTGCACTAAACTGTGTAAATTGCAAGGGTGAACATGACGCTTCTTCTAAATCTTGTCCTTCGTAGATCCATGAAAAAGATATTTTGACAGTAAAATGTCCAAACAACATTTCCTTTCAGGAAGCTAAAAAAGTTGTTGCAAGCAAGTTGTTGCATCACTACAAGCTTATGCTGCAGTTGTCTCCCGCACATCTTCTACTAGATCCGTAGAATGTCGAACTGACTTGACATGGACAAACTCGGAACACCCTCAGCCTGTTTCTAAATCATCAAAAAACAACGCCGACAGATAGTCAACAACATGACATCCCTCCAGCATTTCAGTGTGCCCCAACTCCTGAACCATCGATATCAGGTACAACAAAATCAACAAATGAAGTGCCCAATCCTCACAAGAAGCAACATAGGAAAATCAAAACTAAGATTGCCACTCCTGCTGAAACACCGGTAGACGTACATAACGTTTTTGACCCTCTCGAGATGGATATCACCCCATCCTGTGAACGTCCTGGTAGTACTAACTACTCCTCGCGTTCACGTGAACGATCACCTATAGATCCCCATGAGCCATTCGAATCTTCTTCAGTGGAACTGCAGAGGACTTAAACATAACTCTCATGAACTGCAGCTCTTAACTCAGGATATAAATGGCACCCATGAAGAGCCATCTCCTCGTGGTGGGTGCTGGGTAACGCTAAGTGCTCTTCTCCCGTGTGGACCCGGGACAGAATGTGTCCACAGCACCCTATTGCTTGTCGTAAGAGGCGACTAAATTGGGCAACCTGTTTGCCGTGGGTTGCGTCCCGTGTCGGTGGAGGACGGGATCCTGGTGGTTGAGGGCAGATGGGCTTTTAACTGCGTTTCATTTGCCCAACACACCACTTCGGCCCTTACTTCACCTAGACGGGTGGTTGAATGGACCCGATTCAACCAATCGGCTGGTCATGCCAAGCCCTGTGCATGGATTATATACAACCACACAGAATTTTTATTTGGAATTGTTGAACTTATGGTCTGGCACCCTTATTCTTGGAACAATATTTGACTTGACTTTGATATGTTTATCGAGTCCTATGCCAGAAGGCGGTGGCTCATGGGCCAATCTGGTAGAATCATTAATCTCTTAATTTTTCTGAGTATATCACCTGTGTATCCTTGGTGCTGCAAGCTGCAGATCCGCTTGTTTTTAGCATTATCCTTGTGATACTCCGTGGTGGGTGGGGAGCTCGGATGATGAACAAATATGTCTTAAACATGGAATACCAAACACCCCCAAAAAACAAAACGTCCACTCGATGATGTTGGAGAACAGCGACAAGGTGCTTCTACTGATCATTGGCCACGATTTTCGATAATGGAAACTCCGGATAAGACTCCCTTAAAACTTAATCCTTTTGCGGTTTCTAAAGGTATCAACGGAATAGCTGGAGAGGTACAAAACATCAAACACTTGCGCTCAGGATCCATTCTAATTGAATGTAGCAGAAAACAGCAGGCTATCAACCTTTTATCTACGGATCTGTTTGTTGGAGTTCCTGTAATAATTTCTGCCCATAGAACACTAAATACCAGTAAGGGTATAATCAGAGACAGGGATCGACTGTTGGCTGCTATGTCTGAGTTAGACATTGCTTCTGAAATGAAAGATCAGTCAGTAATATTTGTCAAGCGTTTTACTACCCGCAAAAATAATGAAACCATTCAGACAAATACCTACCTCTTTGCTTTCTCTTCACCGAATCCTCCAAAGTCAGTCAAGGTTGGTTACAGCAATATGTCCGTTGACATCTTTATCCCAAATCCTTTGAGATGTTTTAGATGTCAAAAATATGGACACAGTGTTAACAACTGTACAAAACTAATAACATGTGGCCACTGCAGTGAAACTAGCCATGTTACAGAAGACTGTACTAGTAACATAAAGAAGTGCACAAACTGTACAGGAAATCATTCTTCCTTTTCAAAAGATTGCCCAATTTGGAAAAAACAAATGGAAATTACTAAAATCAAATTTACCCAAAATATTAGCTTTGTAGATGCAAAAAAATCGTTGAATCAACACCACCAAGTGGTTCATATGCATCAGTAGCCAGGACATCGTCGGACACTAACCCACAGGTAAACACCTTATCAGTACCCACCTCCTCAATACATTGTCAGACCGACTTAACATGGGTTAAAACCAACACACCTCAGCCACTCACACCTGAACTGTCTCCTCAGACTGTGAACTCTGGAAATAACGTGGTTATCCAGTCAGACATTCCATCACAGTCTTCTAATCAAGATTCTTCATCCGGGGAACATTCATTATCTCAGTCCAACCAACAAACTCGAACTAAAGTCAGTTCTAAAAACACTGTTCAAAGTATTCATAAACCAAGAACAGAATCACTGAAAAAAAGTGGCAGACCTCAAAAGGGTTCAGAAAATCCAATCAAGATATATAACAAATACGGTTCACTAGAGGACATGGAAGTGTCCGAAAACTCCTGTCCCAGGGTACATAGGTTGTCGCCCTCGAAGAAAGTGAGGGGCAGATCCCCCATCATTCCACCTAAAAGATAAGTCAACCTGCTACTATCGTACAGTGGAATTGTAGAGGTCTTAGGACTAATTTTAATGAATTACAGCTATTAGTCCAGGATCTAACACCATCGGTATTTTTGTCTGCAAGAACCGTATCTAAAACAGACGGACACTTTTACTTTGCGCCAGTTTACAGCCTATCATTGTTTTTCCCCTCTAGGTGACAGGGCCACTGGAGGATCTTCTATACTTGTACGGAGGGATGTTATTCACAGTCCCGTTATACTAACAACTTCGCTCCAAGCTGTGGCAGTACGACTTACTCTCGGTGTTGCATTTACATTATGCTCTCTCTATATTCCACCTTCATCTGCACTTCAACAGACTGATCTTCAATCACTCTATGATCAACTCCCGAAGCCATGTGTTATTATGGGTGATCTCAATGGTCACAACCCACTTTGGAGCAGCACTAACACTAGTACTAAAGGCAAAATACTTGAAGATTTTATTTCCAGTAATGATCTGTGCATATTTAATAATGACTCGAGTACATATCTGCATCCTGCAAGTGGTACTTAGTCTTCTCTGGATCTGTCTCCTGCAGATTCTATTTTACTGAATGAATTTGATTGGTCTGTTCATAAAGACCTTTGTGGAAGTGATCACTTCCCCACTATTCTCTCAGAACTAACTCCATCTGCTTCTCCATCACATACAAGATGGAACTTTTCGAAGGCTGACTGGCCTTTATTCCAAACTATTTGTAAATCGAAACTGCGACCTGGCTGTTTAAGTGATATAACCGATCCCATTCAAACCTTTGCTGACATTTTAAATGAAATACCTGATGAGTGTATACCGAAGTCCTCTACGACTCCACATGTACGAAAGCCATGGTTTAATACAGATTGTAGACAAGCTAGAAAAGCGAGAAAAAAGGCAGAAAATTATTTCCGTCGTCACCCAACTGTCCACAACTTGAATAAATTTAAAATACTCAGTGCGAAGGCACGTCGCACCTTCAAGCAAAATAAAAGGCAATCTTGGAGGAACTATGTGTCCAAACTTCACGTACACCAATGTCCAAGGTATGAAACTTGGTTCAAAGAATTAAAGGTAAAGGTTCAAAAGCTGCTGTTCACCATCTTAAAGATGGGGATAATTTAATTACTGGCACATCTGAAATTGCAAATAAAATTTGCGAAAGTCTTGCCAAGAATTCATCGTCGGCGAATTATGTCCCTGAGTTTCAGAGATATCAGAAACAACAGGAAAAGATAAAGCTTAATTTCGATTCACATAACGGCGAAGATTACAATGAAGTGTTTTCTTTACATGAGCTCCATACGGCTCTTGAGCAAGCTCATGATAATATACATTACCAGCTACTAAAACACTTACCTGAATAATGTTTGATGACACTTTTGGATCTATTTGACCAAATATGGACGTCTGGAAAATTTCCTCCTTCATGGAGAAATGCCATTGTAGTTCCAATACCAAAACCTGGTAAGGATCATACAGATCCGTCGAATTATAGACCAATATCGTTAACTAGCTGTGTCTGCAAAACCATGGAACGTATGTGAATAATAGACTAGTTTGGTATCTTGAAACCAATAACCTTCTCACAAATATTCAATGTGGTTTCAGAAAAAGTCATAGTACCATTGATCATTTGGTACGTTTAGAATCCTTCGTTAAAAATGATATAGTCAATAAACAACATGATTTTGGTTTGAGAGGCCGTTTGCCTGTTTTTATATAACAATTTTTAAAAGACAGGCAATTTCAAGTCCGTGTGGGTTCAACCCTGTCTGATCATTATAATCAGGACCAGGGTGTTCCCCAGGGCAGTATTTTGTCGGTGACCTTATGTAGCATTAAGATCAATAATTTATCCAAGGTTTTAAATGATTCAATTGATGGATCGCTTTTTGTGGATGATTTTAATATTTCCTGTCATGGTACAAATATTCATACTATTGAACGGCAATTACAGTTGGGTTTAAATAAAATAAATAAATGGTGTCTTGAAAACGGTTTCAAATTCTCAAAGTCGAAAACTAACTGTCTACACTTTTGTAGGAAATATAAACCGCATAAAGACCCTGAACTATATTTAAGTGGCACTACCATTACAGTTGTAAAGCAGGCCAAGCTCTTGGGCCTAGTTTTCGATTCCCATTTAACCTTTTTGCCGCATATTAAATCCCTAAAAGGCAAATGCCTGAAAGCACTCGATCTGTTGAAAGTTGTTTCCAACTCAAAGTGGGGAGGGGATCAGGTTACCCTCCTACAACTATATCGATCACTGGTCCGTTCACAACTTGATTATGGCTCCATTGTATATGGTGGAGCCTGCAAAAGCAACCTGAAACTATTAGATTCTGTCCACCATCGAGGTCTAAGACTTTGCCTTGTGTCTTTCCGAACTTCACCTATTGACAGTCTTTACGTTGAGGCCGATGAACCATCTCTTACACAACGTCGTATAAAATTATCCTTACAATACATGACTAAATTATATTCTAATGAATCTAACCCTTCATATACCTGTGTGTTCAATCCACTTTATGAGGATTTGTACGACAAGAAGTCTTCTCTTGTTCCACCTCTAGGGCACAGAATTAACTAATGAACTACAATATAAACAAGAATATAATCAATTAAAAACTAAATATAGCAATTACAAACCCTTATTTACAGATGGGTCCAAGGACGGTGGTGCAGTGGCTTGTGCCAGTGTCATTGGTTCCAGAACAATATCTTCTAGACTACCAGATAACAGTTCTATTTTTACAGCTGAAGCAAACGCCATACTAACGGCTCTTAAATATATTCAAAGACACCCTAAACGTAAACAATATATAATCTATTCAGACTCTCTTTCTTGCCTTCAGGCTATTAAAAATTTGTCGAGCAAATATCCACTTTTCATTATTGAAATGTATAATGATCTTGCAACTGGCCAATACGACATCGTCTTTTGTTGGTTACCTAGCCACGTAGGTATTTAAGGGAATACACTGGCTGACATTGCTGCTAAGGCAGCACTCAACAAATCTGTGACTCCACTTCTTATTCCATACAGTGATTATAAAACTGCAATTAGATCTTATATCCGTGATCTGATGCAGAGGAAGTGGAACACCCAAGTGGGTATCAATAAATTACATGAAATAAAACCTTTCATTGGTTATACCCACTTGGGTTGTCAGTCCAGATTTGAAGAGGTCATTTTGCGACGATGTCGTATTGGTCATACAAGGTATACCCATGCATACCTGTTGAAAGGTGAAGATCCTCCATTTTGCATCCCTTGTGATGAGAGTACCACGGTCAAGCATATCCTGCTTGACTGTGTTGAATTCTCCATCATAAGGGATAAATATTTCAATATAAAAACACTTTCGGATCTTTTTAACACAGTCAATACTCATTTAATTATTGGATTTTTAATGGAAATTGATTTCCTTGTTGAATTATAATTGATATGTTCTGTAGATAGTTGTATTTTAATGGTTGGTAGTATATATTAGGAACATTGATCATTAGTGGCTGTACCCTCAACGGGGGTTGAAGTATTGTAAAATAATTGTCCCCCCGAGAGGGTACGTAAGTCCCAAAATTTTCAAAGTAAATTTATACTTTTCAGGACTTTTAAGTGTAGTATTTGTGTTATTTTAATTTTGGCTAAAATTTCTTACAATCGCCAGCGGCTGAGGGGATGGTGTAAATCCAACTAGGGACCATGCTGGTAGCAAAGGTACTGTAAGTCCCCATGGTCCCTAGTCTGGTGATCTACCTTCTGTTGTTGGCGATCTATAGCCTGCTTTTATGCTGTATTGTCCATATAACGATATCAGTTTTACTTTTCCACACTAGTTTTAATGCTAATTGTGATATCCTAGTTGTTTTACTGTCCTTCGTTGACAGGTTTTATAATGGACACAATTGTCGTTTTCATTTTTCATTGATGAATGTTCTCGTCACGATATGGCTGAAATAGTGCCGATGTGACGTTAAATCGTAACTCACTCACTTACTCAGGATATAAACCCATCAGCAATTTGTTTACAAGAAACCTATCTTAAACATACCGATAAATTTGACTTCAGACGCTATAATTCCTTTCATTCGTATTCTCCCTCGGCTGATAAAGCTACTGGTGGAGCTTCTGTTTTGGTACGACAGATCGTCATCCATAGTCCTGTTCCCCTTAACACAAACTTGCAAGCAGTAGCCGTTCGTATTACCTTGCAGATTACCTTTACACTTTGTTCCTTGTACCTTCCTCCTTCTTTAAATCTTCAAAAGTTTGAACTTCAACAATTATGCGATCAGCTCCCTACGCCCTTTATCATCATGAGTGATCTAAATGGGCACAATCCTTTATGGGGAAGTTCAACCATGAATCAAAAAGGAAAAGTGATTGAAGATTTCATATCTGATAATGACCTGTGCATCTTTAATGATGACTCTGAAACCTACCTGCACCCTGCTACAGGTACATATTCATGTTTAGATCTGTCTCTTATAGATTCAACATTATTGAGTGAATTCACATGGTCAGTTCATGATGATCTATGTGGAAGTGACCATTTTCCGACTATTTTGAAACCTGTGTCCCCATCTGATGTCCGTCCATCGTCACGGTGGAATTTTAAAAAAGCTGACTGGCAATTGTATGCCACTCTTTGTGCTAACAAATTGAAACCCGAGCTGTTCTTGGGCACTCCCGATCCCATTAAATGTTTCTCGGATGAAATTAATATAATTGCTGATAAATGTATCCCTAAGTCCTCTGCTGTTCCTCACATACGAAAACCATGGTTTGATGACCACTGCAAACAAGCAAGGAAGGCACGGAAAAAGGCTGAGCACTATTTCCGTCGCCATCCTATGGACCATAATCTCAATAAATTTAAGATTTTAAATGCAAAAGCTCGGCGTACTTTTAAGCAAAGTAAACGTCAATCTTGGAGAAATTATGTATCAAAAGTCAATTCACGTACGCCAATGTCCAAGGTATGGAATATGGTCCAAACAATCAAAGGTAAAGGCTCTCAACCTGGCATCCACCACCTTAAGAAGGAAAATGAAGTATTAACAGCTCCTTTAGGGCTAAGCACTCTTCCTCCTCTAACTATGTACCTAAATTTCAAAAATATCAACAAGAAGAAGAAAGGAAACCTATTCATTTCAACACGGATAATGGGGAAGACTATAATGAGTTATTTTCTATTCACGAACTTCATGAAGCTCTTGACCAAGCTCACGATACTGCTACAGGAGCTGATAACATACATTATCAACTCCTCAAACACTTGCCAGAATCCTGTTTAGAGACACTTTTAAATATCTTTGATAGTATTTGGACATCTGGTGAATTTCCTTCTTCATGGCGTAAGGCTATAATCGTTCCAATTCCTAAACCTGGACGTGATCATACCGATCCTTCAAATCATCGACCAATTTCACTCACTAGCTGTGTTTGCAAAACCATGGAACGCATGATCAATAACCGATTAGTTTGGTACTTGGAAACCAATAACCTTATAACTGATATACAAAGTGGTTTCCGTAAAAACAGAAGCACCATTGATCATTTAGTACGTTTAGAATCTTTTGTTAAAAATACCATCACTAATAAACAACATGCAGTGTCGATCTTTTTCGATCTGGAAAAAGCATACGATACGACGTGGAAATATGGCATTTTAAGAGACTTACATGATTTTGGATTAAGGGGCCGTTTGCCTCAAATTATATCAAACTTTTTAAACGATAGACAATTTCAAGTCCGAGTGGGTTCAACCTTGTCGGACCATTATAATCAGGATCAGGGTGTCCCACAAGGCAGTATTTTGTCTGTCACACTGTTTAGTATTAAGATCAACAGTTTATCCAAGGTTTTAAATGATTCAATAGATGGATCACTTTTCGTGGATGATTTTAATATTTCTTGTCGTGGTAAAAATATGCACACTATTGAACGACAACTACAGTTATGTTTAAACAAAATAAACAAATGGTGTCTCGAAAATGGTTTTAAATTTTCTCAGTCAAAAACTAATTGTCTACACTTCTGTAGAAAATATAAGCCACATTAGGACCCAGAACTTTTTCTAAATGGCACTCCCATCAAAGTGGTCAAGGCGGCTAAGTTCCTTGGGTTTTACTTTTGACTCCCATTA
Organism: Haliotis asinina; assembly: GCF_037392515.1. Classification (NCBI taxonomy): domain Eukaryota; kingdom Metazoa; phylum Mollusca; class Gastropoda; order Lepetellida; family Haliotidae; genus Haliotis; species Haliotis asinina. The sequence continues at coordinate 50,802,926 of NC_090293.1, read as the reverse complement.
AACTTCTTTTCCTCATATTAAATATTTAAAAAATAAATATTTGAAGGCGCTGGATTTAATAAAGGTTGTTTCCAGCTCAAAATGGGGAGGGGACCAAGCTACCCTCCTTCACCTCTACAGATCACTGGTCCTTTCAAAGCTTGATTATGGCTCCATTGTATATAGTGGAGCCTGTAAAAGCAACCTTAAACGTCTTGATTCTGTCCATCACCAAGGTTTAAGACTTTGTCTTGGGTGTTTTCGAACTTCACCTGTTGAAAGCCTTTACGTTGAGGCTGATGAACCATCTCTTGAGCAGCGCCGTTTAAAATTAGCTTTACAATACACTACTAAATTATACTCTAATGAATCTAACCCTGCCTATAACTGTGTTTTCAATCCCCTTTATGAGGATTCATACAACAAGAAATCTTCCCTTGTCCCACCCCTAGGACATAGAATTAAACCATTTCTTTCTTCGGCTGGCATTAGCTATAACATAAATATAGCAATTATAAATCCTTATTTACAGATGGCTCCAAGGACGGTAGCGCAGTGGATCCCGAACAATATCTTCTAGATCACCAGACAACAGTTCTATTTTTACAGCTTAAGCAAACGCCACACTAACGGCTCTGAAATATATTCAAAGACACCCCAAACATAAACAGTATATAATCTTTTCAGACTCTCTGTCCTGCCTTCAGGCTATTAAAAATATTTCTTGTCAACATCCACTTTTAATTGAAATTTTTGAATTGTATGACACTCTTGCAACTGGCCAATACGACATCGTCTTCTGTTGGTTAAAGAGCCACGTGGGAATTTCGTGGGAATGGCCGATCTTGCTGCTAAGGCAGCACTCAACAAATCTGTAACACCACTTCTTATTCCATACACTGATTATAAACCTAACATTAGATCTTATATCCGTCATCTGATGCAAAAGAAGTGGGACACCCAAGTTAGCATAAATAAATTACATGAAATAAAACCTTATGTTGGTTATAGCTACTTGGGTTGTCAGTCCAGATCTGAAGAGGTATACATGCGGCGATGTCGTATTGGTCATACGAGATATACTCATAAATACTTGTTGAAAGGTGAGGATCCTCCGCTCTGCATCCCTTGTGATGAAATAATCACGGTCAAGCATATCTTGCTTGAATGTGTCGAATATTCCATCACAAGGGATAAATATTTCATATCACGAACTATGAAGGATCTTTTTAGTACCATAAGTTATCGTTTAATCCTAGCATTTTTAAAAGACTTAGATTTGATAGCAGACTTGTAAATAGATACATATTTTATGATCGGAAGTTTACATCAATACCTAAGATTGTTAGTGGCTCTATCCTCGAGGGGGGTTGAAGTACTGTAAAATCATTGTCCTCCTGAGAGGATACGTAAGTCCACATACTTTCAAAGTAAATTCAAACTCTCCGCTATTTTAATCACATTATATATGTCCTTTTAAATGTGTGGCTAGATGTGCCTAAATTGTTAACGACTGAGGGCCTGGTGTAAATCCAGCTAGGATCCATGCAGGTAGCAAACGTAATGTAAGTCCCCATGGTCCCTAGTGTGGTGATCTACCTTCAGTTGTTGGCAATCTATAGCCCATTTTTATATTGTATTGTCCACTATAGTTAAACTGTTTTAGATTCAATTACTACTCTTAAATGGATATCTGTGATATATGTTAGTGGTTTTACTGTTCTTTGTCAACAGGGTTTTCGTTTCTTATATGTGTTCATTTTACAATGTCATTATTACTTGTTCTCGTCACGATATGGCTGCAATATTGCCGATGTGACGGTAACTATTAACTCCTCACTCACTTTAGTATTAAAATCAATAGTCTTTCTAAGGTTTTAAGTGATTCAGTAGATGGGTCACTATTTGTGGATGGTTTTGATGTTTCTTGTAGGGCTACAAATATGCATACAATAGAGAGGCAATTACAAATTTGTCTCAATGAAATTGAAAAATTGAAAACGGGTTTAAATTTTCTGTAACAAAAACAAATTGCTTGCATTTCTGCAGAAAGTATAAACCGTATAAAGATCCAGAACTATTTTTAAATGGCACCCCCATCAAAGTAGTAAAGGAGGCCAAGTTCTTGAGTCTTTTTTTCGACTCACATCTAACTTTTCTACCCCACATTAAATCCCTTAAAACTAAATGCCTGAAGGCACTTGATCTGTTAAAAGTTGTTTCCAATTCAAAGTGGGGAGGAGACCAAAATACCCTACTCCACTTATACATATCTCCCATCCGTTCGAAACTTGATTACGGCTCCATCGTATGTGGTGGAGCCTGTAAAAGCAACCTCAAAATACTTGATTCTATCCACCATCAAGGTCTAAGACTATGTCTTGGGTCATTTAGAACTTCTCCTATTGACAGTCTTTACATCGAGGCCGATGAGCCATCTCTTACACAACGACGTATAAAACTTAAAGCTTTTAATCCTCTTTATGTGGATCTATACAATAAAAAGTCTTCTCTTGTTCCGCCTCTTGGACTTAGAGTGAAACCTTTTCTGTCTGCTTGCGGCATTGAGCTAGCCAATATATCTCCTTCCCGTATACTTTCGTCTCCACCTTGGCAGTTAGTTAGACCCGAAGTTGACCTAACACTGACGAGGTATAAAAAATCAGAAAAAATGAATTACAATATAAACAAGAATATAATCAATTAAAAAGTAACTATAATACATACAAATCGTTATTTAAAGATGGGTCCAAGGATGGTGTCGTTGTGGCTTGTGCCACTGTCATTGGATCCAGAACAATGTCTTTCAGATTACCGGATAATAGTTCTATTTTCACAGCTTAAGCAAACGCTATATTTACGACATCGTCTTTTGTAGGTTACCCAGCATTTCTGGCAATACAATGGCCGATCTTGCTGCCAAGGCAACACTAAAAAAATCCGTGACTCCACTTCTTATCCCGTACTCTGGTTATAAAGCTACAATTAGATCGAATATCCGAGATCTGATGCAAAAGAGGTGGGACACCCAAGTGGGTGTAAATAAATTACATGCAATAAAACCTTATGTTGGTTATACCCACTTGGGTTGTCAGTCCAGATTTGAGGAGGTTATTATGAGGCGATGTCGTGTTGGCCATACGAGATATACTCATGAATACCTTTTGAAAGGTGAGGATCCTCCGTTCTGCATCCCTTGTGATGAAAGAATCACAGTCAAGCATATCTCGCTTGACTGTGTTGAGTATTCCATCACAAGGGATCAGTATTTTAATTCACAAACTATGAAGGATCTTTCTAGCAATATTAGCCCTCATTTAATTATTGCATTTTTAAAGGAATTAGATTTGTTAAATGAACTGTAAATAGATAAATATTTTAAAATTGGAAGATTAAATTCGTAACTCAAATCCTTAGTGGCTGTACCCTCAAAGGGGGTTGAAGTCCAAAAACATCTAACGTAAATTTCAGTTTTCCAGGTTTTTAACCGTAGAATTAGTGTGTTTTTACTTTATGGCTAGATTTGTCTTAATTGCTAATAGCTGAAGGGATGATGTAAATCCAATTAGGGTCCATGGAGGAAGCAAAAGTCCCCATGGTCCTTAGTATGGTGATCTACCTTCAGTTGTTGGCAACCTATAGCTCTTTTTCATATTGTACTGTCCTCTATAGATACATTGTTTTAGGTCTATTCACTAGTTTTACATTCTACTCTGTGATATCCTAGTTAGTTTTACTGTCCTTCGTCGACAGGGTTTTACAATGTATGTACTATTAATTCATTTGTATTATCATAATTACTCGTTCTCGTCACGATATGGCTGCAGTATTGCCGGTGTGACCTTAAATATTAACTCACTCACTCACTCACTCACTCATTCATAGATGAAGGCCCCGCAGCAGAGCCACCATTGGTATTGCATTACAAGGAGGTCAACAAGTTGAGGGAGAAGAACGAGGCGTAGCCATCTAGGCCAGACATGTGATCGTGACACGTGACAGACAGGAAGTCGTCTGCAAACTGGAGGAGTTTCTCTACCAGTGTCCTAAAATGCTTCACTTCGAGTAACTACAACAACCATTTACTCTCATACTTGCACACCATTATAGGAGGGATGTGTAGATAAATATGCTAATATTCTAATTGTGATATTCTAATTATTTTACTGTCCTTTGACGAGAGGTTTTTATAATATACCCATCTCCCACGATATGACTGAAATATTGCCGATGTGACGTTAAATATTAACTCAGTTACTCGCTCCCTTTGTTTCATAGGTGAAGCACTCGAGGCGGCGACAAGCCAAATAGTGATCCTTTGCTCTCATGTTGCGATTTTTGTGACTGGTTTATGTCTCACTGCAGAAAGGCACATTTTAAAAGAATTGTCAGTTCTGAAGAATCGGCTGTTCTGTTGTGATGAATGCTGACTGATCTGTTCCGGGGTGTTCTATCGGGCTAAAGTTGTGTCCACTATGTACAATGACCACCTGACCGTTCCAGCAGACAGATTACGGATCAAATGAAAGTTACACCAAAGCACAATGACTCATGTTTCGTTTAAGCTATCACAGGTCACTCTGGAAACCTAAGCACAAACTAACTGCACCATAGTCATACATGTTTGGCCATGGCATGGGTCTGAGGCCAGCTAGCGGACAATATGGCACATTCGTGAAAACATCGTGATAGAAACATGGGCTCGTACCAAGACAGCTGAAACTGACTTACGTTTAGATTGGATTTCTTGAAGTTGGTGGGTAAAGAAAACGTACGACTTCAAGATAACCAACCTCCGGTTTTTTGCATCACGGGGCTTTGTACCTCTTGTCATTACTAATAACCTGTTTTAAAACATTTGCAGATAAAATATGACTGAGGTAATTAATTTGTCATTTCCCAAGATTTCGGCTAAGTGTTATTGGGATATTGTGGTCTTGGAATGGACGTCGCGAAAACCATGTGTTTTTAATTTCAACAAGAATACAACAAACAATGCGCACAGAAGATGATATGTAACTTGAGTAATGCCGCGATCTGTACCATATGAAGATTAAAATGCAGTGAAGTTCAACTTATGGGTTATTGTACATAGATATACGTAAACACAGCTATTCCGCCTTATTCAACCGATTCCTGTCACGAAGATGTATATCAGATATGCATTGAAAGCTGATAATTCCACACCCCAACACCGATGAATTTATAAATATACTGATGAGCAAAAGAAAGCACACAGGTTGTGTTTCTTCCGAACCTTTTGATGAATTGGAGACGTTGAAGCACACTGCATTACACGTGTTTTAACTGCAAAGTGACATTGTAACAATAAACAGCGATGCAGTGATTACCACTGCAGACGGTTCCTCCTGGAAGGTCAAGGTCAAGGCCACGCAGCGGTCGGTTGGCCCATTTGGTCTCAGCATGAAGACGTCTTGTCTCTGTGAATCGGCTCATGCGAGACCAAATGGCATGGCTGCTGATGAAGTCACCGTCAACATCCGGTTGCCTAGGTGAATTACTCGCAATCCTCTTTGGGTGTTGTGACTCTGGAAAGTCCACTACTGGGCCGATCACATGTCTAGCCTGCCATATTGAAACGGTTAAACATCTGAATTGCGATTTGTCTGGTGCAACCCAGTGTCCTTGCAATAATGCACCCATAGCACCCATTCGTGACATTCATGTGGCCCGTTCTCGTTGTGCCGACGTCAGTCTTGGCGTTTTAACGACAGGGTTTATACCCTTTGTGCGAGAAGTGTTCGTGCGTGGGAAAGTTGGAAAAATATCACAATTTTGCAAAACTTTGTGCAAAATACTAAAAAATATTTTAGATGTATTTAGCAAATTGAGCATGATGGTTTCGTTCTACACAATCCATGTTCTTCAATAATTTTACTAGTTAGACCGTAATTTGACATTGAAGCAGTAATTACACCTGTGTACTTTCTTTGGCTCGTCAGTTTACATTATACGTTGTTTTTCCAGACTCCATCATTGATTATTCTGTCAACATACACTGAACCTCATTATTTCGCACCCTAACACTGATGAATGTATAATCATACATTAAACGTTGTTTTTCTAGACCCCATGAGTGATGAACCTTGTTATTCTGGACCCTGTGGCTGATTATTGTACGCACGCGTATCACTTTGCTAGAACACAAATCCCCATATGGATACAGTGTGTGAAGCCCATTTCTTGGTGTCCCCCGCCGTGATATTGCTGGCATGTTGCTAAAAGCGGCGTAAAACTAAACTCACTCACTCAGTCATTGTTGGAGTAGGGTGTCACGCATTCAGGTCTAACTGGAAATAACTTACCCCCAGTTACTTGTAGTAAACAAGGGGGTTTTCAGAACAAAAGATATGCCTTTAACATCGTGCCTCTTGCTTTAGCCTAACTGTTATGGCAGCATCTGTATACTATCAGAAATATGCAGCATTTCTTTTCCCATGAATATTTATTGTTATTGTTATGTTAAGTCGACTATTTATCAGCCTGGCGTAGAGCCTACTGATAGCATGACCTATTTTTTTAGGTCAAGCCAATAGGTTGTCACTCATTCAGGCAGATAACAGCAGGAGTTGTCATTTAAAACAATGTCGGTTTCCAAGACGGTCACTTTGCCCGGCGGTGCCAAGATTCCCTCCGTTGGGTGCGGGACGTGGACCGTGTGGGAGGTGAGAAAGGAGAGTGGTTTGATGAGACCGGGGTTTAGGACGTAGACCGCGTGGGAGGTAAGACGGGAGAGGGGTGTGATTAGACACGTTTAGGACGTTGGTCAGATGGGAGGTAAGGAGACGAGGAGATGAGACGAGGCAGGGGTTTAGGACGTGGGTCATGGGAGGTAAGATGGGGAGGGGTGTGACGAGGCAGGGGTTTAGGACGTGGGTCATGTGGGAGGTAAGATGGGGAGGGGTGTGACGAGGCAGGGGTTTAGGACGTGGGTCATGTGGGAAGTAAGATGGGGAGTGGTGTGACGAGGCAGGGGTTTAGGACGTGGGTCATGTGGGAAGTAAGATGGGGAGTGGTGTGACGAGGCAGGGGTTTAGGACGTGGGTCATGTGGGAGGTAAGATGGGGAGTGGTGTGACGAGACAGGGGTTTAGGACATGGGTCAAGTTGGAGGTAAGATGGGGAGTGGTGTGACGAGGCAGGGGTTTAGGACGTGGGTCATGTGAGAGGTAAGATAGGGAGTGGTGTGACGAGGCAGGGGTTTAGGACGTGGGTCATGTGAGAGGTAAGATGGGGAGTGGTGTGACGAGGCAGGGGTTTAGGACGTGGGTCATGTGAGAGGTAAGATGGGGAGTGGTGTGACGAGGCAGGGGTTTAGGACGTGGGTCATGTGGGAGGTAAGATGGGGAATGGTGGGAGGTAAGATGGGGAGTGGTGTGACGAGGCAGGGGTTTAGGACGTGGGTCATGTGAGAGGTAAGATGGGGAGTGGTGTGACGAGGCAGGGGTTTAGGACGTGGGTCATGTGAGAGGTAAGATGGGGAGTGGTGTGACGAGGCAGGGGTTTAGGACGTGGGTCATGTGAGAGGTAAGATGGGGAGTGGTGTGACGAGGCAGGGGTTTAGGACGTGGGTCATGTGGGAGGTAAGATGGGGAGTGGTGGGAGGTAAGATGGGGAGTGGTGTGACGAGACAGGGGTTTGGGACATGGGTCATGTGGGAGGTAAGATGGGGAGTGGTATGATGAGACATGGGTTTGGGACATGGGTCAAGTGGGAGGTAAGATGGGGAGTGGTGTGACGAGGCAGGGGCTTAGGACGTGGGTCAAGTTGGGGGTAAGAGGGGAGACTGATGTGATGAGGTAGGAGCTCACCTACTTTTTGTGAAAATTATTATTGTGAAATTATTATACTGATTATTTCTGTGCTTGTAAGATTTTCAAGTTGACTATTTACAGCGAAAACGGAACGTCTTACGTCTGAATATTTACTACAGGACATCAAATAGTGTTTTGTCATTCTCAAGGACTCAGCATTGATCTCAGATACGCCCCTCGGTGTAAATGATCTTTTTATCATCCCAGTCCAATATATTTGTTAAGTGTACGTGTTTACTTTTGCATCGCGTGAGCGCTCTATCTTCTTTTACTATCAGTCCGCGTTATCTGGATGAGACAAAGATGTGTGCAAGGCCAGCATGCGCGCGGTTAACACAATTACTCGCCCTGCAGTTTTTGTTAAAAAGAAATATTTATGGTTATGATGTTGCCAAAGCAACGATATCTGGTTGAATGCTATTGCGAAATCATACAATTTTAAGGTCAACATTCGAACATCAGTTTGTTTCAAATTAAAACATATCTGTATCTCTCCTTCGTTGATGTAGAACATTGTTTCAACATTGTGTGCCTGATGTTGATTTAAGTCGACATTTCAGTATTATTTCAGCTTCAAATCTATCCCAAATCTGTAATCCACGGCTAAAAATGTGAAAACTGCATCGTACTGTAACACGTCTCGCATGTAGATGACTGCATCCTGTTGTAACACGTCTCGCATGTAGATGATAGCATCCTGTTGCAACACGTCTCACATGTAGATCACTGCATCCTGTTGTAACAGGTCTCGGATGTAGATGACGGCATCCTGTTGTAACACGTCTCGCATGTAGATGACTGCATCGTACTGCAACACGTCTCACATGTAGATCACTGCATCCTGTTGTAACAGGTCTCACATGTAGATCACTGCATCCTGTTGTAACAGGTCTCGGATGTAGATGACGGCATCCTGTTGTAACACGTCTCGCATGTAGATGATAGCATCCTGTTGCAACACGTCTCACATGTAGATCACTGCATCCTGTTGTAACACGTCTCACATGTAGATCACTGCATCCTGTTGTAACACGTCTCGCATGTAGATGATAGCATCCTGTTGCAACAGGTCTCGGATGTAGATGACTGCATCCTGTTGTAACACGTCTCACATGTAGATCACTGCATCCTGTTGTAACACGTCTCGCATGTAGATGATAGCATCCTGTTGTAACACGTCTCGCATGTAGATCACTGCATCCTGTTGTAACACGTCTCACATGTAGATCACTGCATCCTGTTGTAACACGTCTCGCATGTAGATGATAGCATCCTGTTGTAACACGTCTCGCATGTAGATGATAGCATCCTGTTGCAACACGTCTCGCATGTAGATGATAGCATCCTGTTGTAACACGTCTCGCATGTAGATCACTGCATCCTGTTGTAACACGTCTCGCATGTAGATGATAGCATCCTGTTGCAACAGGTCTCGGATGTAGATGACTGCATCGTACTGTAACACGTCTCGGATGTAGATGACGGCATCCTGTTGTAACACGTCTCGCATGTAGATGATAGCATCCTGTTGCAACACGTCTCACATGTAGATCACTGCATCCTGTTGTAACACGTCTCACATGTAGATCACTGCATCCTGTTGTAACATGTCTCGCATGTAGATGATAGCATCCTGTTGCAACAGGTCTCGGATGTAGATGACTGCATCGTACTGTAACACGTCTCGCATGTAGATGATAGCATCCTGTTGCAACACGTCTCGCATGTAGATGATAGCATCCTGTTGTAACACGTCTCGCATGTAGATGATAGCATCCTGTTGTAACACGTCTCACATGTAGATCACTGCATCCTGTTGTAACACGTCTCGCATGTAGATGACGGCATCCTGTTGTAACACGTCTCGCATGTAGATGATAGCATCCTGTTGTAACACGTCTCGCATGTAGATGATAGCATCCTGTTGTAACACGTCTCGAATGTAGATGATAGCATCCTGTTGCAACACGTCTCACATGTAGATCACTGCATCCTGTTGTAACACGTCTCGCATGTAGATGACTGCATCGTACTGTAACACGTCTCGCATGTAGATGATAGCATCCTGTTGCAACACGTCTCGCATGTAGATGATAGCATCCTGTTGTAACACGTCTCGCATGTAGATGATAGCATCCTGTTGTAACACGTCTCGCATGTAGATCACTGCATCCTGTTGTAACACGTCTCGCATGTAGATGACGGCATCCTGTTGTAACACGTCTCGCATGTAGATCACTGCATCCTGTTGTAACACGTCTCGCATGTAGATCACTGCATCCTGTTGTAACACGTCTCGCATGTAGATCACTGCATCCTGTTGTAACATGTCTCGGATGTAGATGACTGCATCCTACTGTAACACGTCTCGCATGTAGATGATAGCATCCTGTTGTAACACGTCTCGCATGTAGATGATAGCATCCTGTTGTAACACGTCTCGAATGTAGATGATAGCATCCTGTTGCAACACGTCTCACATGTAGATCACTGCATCCTGTTGTAACAGGTCTCGGATGTAGATGACGGCATCCTGTTGTAACACGTCTCGCATGTAGATGACTGCATCGTACTGTAACACGTCTCGCATGTAGATGATAGCATCCTGTTGCAACAGGTCTCGGATGTAGATGACTGCATCGTACTGTAACACGTCTCGCATGTAGATGATAGCATCCTGTTGCAACACGTCTCGCATGTAGATGATAGCATCCTGTTGTAACACGTCTCGGATGTAGATGATAGCATCCTGTTGTAACACGTCTCACATGTAGATGATAGCATCCTGTTGCAACACGTCTCGCATGTAGATGATAGCATCCTGTTGTAACACGTCTCACATGTAGATCACTGCATCCTGTTGTAACACGTCTCGCATGTAGATGACGGCATCCTGTTGTAACACGTCTCGCATGTAGATCACTGCATCCTGTTGTAACACGTCTCGCATGTAGATGATAGCATCCTGTTGCAACAGGTCTCGGATGTAGATGACTGCATCGTACTGTAACACGTCTCGCATGTAGATGATAGCATCCTGTTGCAACACGTCTCGCATGTAGATGATAGCATCCTGTTGCAACACGTCTCGCATGTAGATGACTGCATCCTGTTGTAACACGTCTCGCATGTAGATCACTGCATCCTGTTGTAACACGTCTCGCATGTAGATGACGGCATCCTGTTGTAACACGTCTCGAATGTAGATGATAGCATCCTGTTGCAACACGTCTCGCATGTAGATGATAGCATCCTGTTGTAACACGTCTCGAATGTAGATGATAGCATCCTGTTGTAACACGTCTCGCATGTAGATCACTGCATCCTGTTGTAACACGTCTCGCATGTAGATCACTGCATCCTGTTGTAACACGTCTCGCATGTAGATCACTGCATCCTGTTGTAACATGTCTCGGATGTAGATGACTGCATCCTACTGTAACACGTCTCGCATGTAGATGATAGCATCCTGTTGTAACACGTCTCGCATGTAGATGATAGCATCCTGTTGTAACACGTCTCGCATGTAGATCACTGCATCCTGTTGTAACACGTCTCGGATGTAGATGACTGCATCCTACTGTAACACGTCTCGCATGTAGATCACTGCATCCTGTTGTAACACGTCTCGCATGTAGATCACTGCATCCTGTTGTAACACGTCTCACATGTAGATCACTGCATCCTGTTGTAACACGTCTCGCATGTAGATGACGGCATCCTGTTGCAACACGTCTCACATGTAGATGACTGCATCCTGTTGTAACAGGTCTCGGATGTAGATGACTGCATCCTACTGTAACACGTCTCGCATGTAGATCACTGCATCCTGGTGTAACACCGCTGAGATATATTGATGACATCCGACTGTAACATGGCTGATATAATGATCACTGAAACACGTCTGACATATTTAGGAGATAAACATCATGTGTTAGCCAATTTTCGGGTGTTATTGATTATTTGAAGCACGGGAATGCATTTGGAACCGACGGCGTCACATGACGTTTATCGGCATTGTAAACAAAAAAGTAAACCAAAGGGGTTTTACTGTCCAGACTCGTTTACATCGAGTAGGGGTACAGCAGTGAAGTGTCATCAGCTCGCCGTTGCAGCTGGTTCCCATGGTAGCATCTGGAGTCGCTCATTTGTGACGTCATTCTAACTTTAAGTCACAATATGATTTGAATGACGTCACCACTGTTGATGACACAACAAAACAATTGTTTACGTGTCAATACGCAGTGAATAGTCTCGCAGTTTCCGGGAATCTAATACCATTTGATCATGTTTTTCAACTAATCAGATTACATACACAGTAACTTTTGGTTTACAATGATGACTAGATCCTAATGTAACACACTGACATAATGATGCCCTTACTTCACTGTTTCACGTCTGACACATTCATGACTGCATCCTACTGTGACACGGCCTACATACTGATGTCTTTATTTTACTGTTTCACGTCTGACACATTCATGACTCCATCCTACTGTGACACGGCCTACATACTGATTTCTTTATTTTACTTTTCACGTCTGACACATTCATGACTCCATCCCACTGTAACACGACCTACATTCTGATGTCTTTATTATACTTTTCACGTCTGACACATTCATGACTCCATCCTACTGGTACACGTTTCACATACTGATGACTACATTCTACTTTAAAACAGCTGACACATTGATGGTTGTATTTTACTCTTTCGTGGCTGACATATTGATGATTATATTCTACTGTAAGACGGGTGACATATTGATGTCTGCATCCTACTGTAAGACGGGTGACATATTGATGATTGCATCCTACTGTAAGACGGGTGACATATTGATGACCGCATTCTGCTCTAACACGGGTGACATATTGATGACTGCATCCTACTCTAACACGGCTGACTCTTTGATGTCTTCATTTTTCTGTTTCGCATTTGACATATTGATGGCAGAATCCTGCTTTATGACAGCTGACATATTGATGACTGCATCTTACTGCAGCGCGTCTGATATATCGCTGTCTGAATGTTTCAGGCTCCACCTGGTGCTGTCTGTGAGGCGGTCAAAACTGCCATCGCGGAAGGATACAGACACGTCGATTGTGCGTGGGCGTATGACAACGAGGATGAAGTTGGGGAAGCAATAGAGGCTAAAATCAAAGATGGCACCGTGACGAGAAATGACCTCTTTGTCACCACCAAGGTACTACAAGGTCGTCATGTCTCCTAATTCAAACAAGACCCACAGTAGCTGTTGTGATTGATATTTAAGAGTGAGTGAGTGAGTGAGTGAGTGAGTTTGGTTTTACGCCTCTTTTAGCAATATTCCAGCGATATCACGACGGGGGACACCAGAAAATGGGCCTCACACATTGTACCCATGTGGGGAATCGAACCCGGGTCTTCGGCGTGACGAGCGAACACTTTAATCACTAGGCTACCCCACCGCCCCAAGAGTGACTGAGCGAGTTTAGTTTTACGTCGCACTCAGCAGTATTCCAGCCATGTGGCGTCGGTCTGTAAATAATCGGATTTGAGCAAGACAATCCAGTGATCAACAGCATGAGCATCGATCTGCGCAACTGGGATTTGGGAATCCATGGCGTGTGTCAACCAAAAGAGCGAATCTGACCACCCGATCCCGTTAGTGGCCTTTTATGACAAGCGTAGTCGCCTTTCGTTGAATGGATTGCTTATTTCCCAGATCTTTACGATATTTTGAATTCTAGTTACATAACGTTAAGTAATGTTCACGATTAGAAAATGCCTAGAGAGTATTTAGTGAACAAAATAATATGAGGACCAGGGTTACTTTAGTGGTTTTGTTTACTATGAAAACTCAGCACACACTTTAGTTAAACATTCCCAAAATCTTCGAGATATATAACTTTTCTGTTCAGTATATATCATAACAAAGGACATATATCATTTGGGTCACCTGCTGACCTCCAAACTGTGCAGACATACCATTTTGCTGCGTTTAGAGAGTAAATACCAACGTAGGTCAAATAGTGATTACAGTGTTTCAGTGTACTGGGACATTAACACTTTGTTCCTGCGATGTAGCTATGGGACACCGCTCACAGACGCGGCGCCGTCACAGAGCAGCTGAAGAAGGCGCTCGTGAAACTCAAGCTGGACTACATTGACCTTTACCTTATCCACTGGCCCACATCCTTAAAGGTCAGTTAAGTTGGTTTTTAACACCCTAGCAACGTATCATATACTAGTATGCATCTACGACATGTGGGTAGTCGACTCTGGACAAGGCAGATCAGCGGTGTATAGCATGGGCAACGTCATCGGGGTACGTGAAACCGTATATGGTAATTATTTTAAAATCTAAATAAAATCTGCAAATGGTGATGTAAGTTAATTTCATAGTATCCCTGTTCATGTTTTTCTTAAATGTTACTCTTGTTTATCTATTTTGGTCATTTTCACTCTATTTTTTCCTGGTTTTTATTGAAGGGAGGGGTGGTTATAGACTTGATGGTAGCTGTAGCTTGGTCGCTGGTAGACAACATGGTAATGGTGGTGGTGATAGACTAGATGACAGTGGTGGTAGAATGGATGGTAGTGGCAATGATAGTGGTTGCTGTAGACCGGATGGTTGGTAGTGGTAGTAGACTGGATGATAGCGGTGGTGTACTGGATGGTTGTGACGATAGACTAGATTCTGTTGGAGATTGTAGACCGGATGGTACTGGTGGTAGACTAGATGGTAGTGGTGCAGATGACTCATGGTAGTGGTTGAGATGAATGATGGTAGTGGTGGTAGACGGGATGGTAATGACTGAGGTAGACGACATTGTAGTGGCTAAAGCAGGCGATTGAAGTGGTTGTGGTAGAGTGGATGGTAGTGGCGATGGTTGAATGGCTAATAGTGGTGGTGGACTTGATCGTAATGGTGGTGCTAGCAGTATGACATATGTGTGTGCGTGTGCGTACATATGTGCATGCGTGCGTGCTCACGTGCTTGTGTGTGTATAAAATGAATATCCCATTTTCAATTATTGTTTAATCTTGCAGCTGTTGTTGTTTACTTTTTAGGAAGGCGACAAAAATTTCCCCCAAGACGAAAATGGCAAACACATCTTTGAGTTCCACGATCTCTTGGATACATGGAAGGTTGGTGCGCTAATTCTATTGCTGGGAAGTGCTGGGTAGTCGAGGATAGTGTTGCGTGGTGATGGATAGTTTGGGACCGTGCTCTGTAGTGTTCATATTGGTAGTTAGTGCTGGATAATGCTAAGCTAACCTGGATTGCACTGGATAGTGCTGAAAGTGTTAGATAGTGATGGATATTGCCAGGCAGTGCCTGGTATCGCTGGGCGCTGATGGATAATGCTAGACAGTGTTGAACAGTGCCAAATGGTGTTGTAAAGTGCTGTGGCTACATAGTGCTGTATAGTATCTGATCGCTTGGCAGTGATGGACAGTGCTGGGTGTTGAAGCTCCTGGTACAGCTAAGGGACGTAACTACGCTTACATTGACCATTGACACACTGTTATTCAACTACATTATAGTCATAGAATACCATCTTAGTAACTACATGTGTTGATCTATAACACTGTAACTGTCACTCTGTAATACTGTAACTGAATTGTAGACCTGTGTATCATGTTAACTGTATAACAGTGAAACTCTGTACCCATGTAACACTGTACCACCATCCCACTCAGGGAATGGAGGATGCAATGGATGCCGGGCTGACAAGAAATATCGGCATCTCCAACTTCAACAGCCAACAGGTGCAGAGAGTGATTGATGGGGCTCGGATCAAGCCATGCAACATCCAGGTAACACACACGCACACGCACACGCACACGCACACGCACACGCATGTTGAATGCGTTTCCTTCAGTTTACAAACACAAACAGAACATACGTCCCCCAGTGACACACAATCAACTTGAGGGCACTATATTACACCCAACTGCCGACCAAACATATTTCAAGCGAACTTCATAGAGTTAATCCATAGGAATGCTTTTAGGAATGTCCTATAACGAAACGTCTTATTGAAACCAGTTCGGGAAACACCGACAACAGCGCTTGCGACAGTGATCGATGTTCGGTGCAATTGTATACATTCCATATATGGCCAGTGTTCTCTGCTTGGAAGCTATTCGCCGTAAGGGAAATGAACCTTTCACTGCATCAAAATGAAGCTAAAATGAGTGCATATGCCTCAGTACATATAATATGGACCAAAACATTGTCGCAAAGGTGTGAAATTGTGCCCGCTACAACTGTAATTGTTATATGCAAGTGTGAATATGACTTTGTGTAAGATCCACAAACCATTACTCTTCATCCTACCACCATCCCGCCACCACCCCACCCCATCCCACACACACATCGACCTCTCCCCCTACCCCTCCCCAATTCCTTCCTATCGAAATCTCCTCCCACTATCCATGTATAATGTTCAATTATAATATTTCAAATTCTTTTATTCATATAAAAACTGCAACGTTTTTAACGACCTGCTTTCCCAGTACCCGTGACATCCCTCGATATCAACCGTAAACTGATATAAAATATTGATTGTCCCTTTGTAAAATAGCAATGATGTTGTTTACATTCAATATTCTCCCGTCATCAGTGGATATTGGCATCTTCTGTAGCAGTATTTTCAGGATAATGCAGAGTCCTTGAAAATGCTTGTGGACAAGGAATTTCTCCTTTACCATTTGTTTCATTCCAGATCGAGGTGAACCCATTCTTCAGTAACACTAGGCTGATTGACTTCTGCCAAGAACGGGGACTGATCGTCACAGCCTACTCTCCCTTCGGGACTCCAAACAGGCCATGGTAATAAATTCCTTTGTAATATATACAGCAGAAATCCAACTCCTTATCAGTAAGGGGACAAACAACGCTCCAGTCCTCATATACTGGGGACAAACCACATCCCACCCTTACATAGAAGGACAGACAACAATCCACACCTTTCAGACATGCAGCTGACAAAAGCTGGTTGAACCTAACCTAAAATGTCTGTACACTGCATACATTTCTCTAGTTTTAGTTTTTTCTGCCTCAGGGGCCATGCTTGCCATAAAATGCGCCTATGCTTGTCGTAAGATGTGACTAACGGGATCTGCTGGTCAGGCTCGCTTGACACATGTCATCGGTTCCCAATTTGTATGCGCAGATCGATGCTTATGCTGTTGAT
Organism: Haliotis asinina; assembly: GCF_037392515.1. Classification (NCBI taxonomy): domain Eukaryota; kingdom Metazoa; phylum Mollusca; class Gastropoda; order Lepetellida; family Haliotidae; genus Haliotis; species Haliotis asinina. The sequence continues at coordinate 50,785,927 of NC_090293.1, read as the reverse complement.
CACTGGATTGTCTGGTCCAGACTCGATTATTTACAGACCGCCGCCATATAGCTGGAATATTGCTGAGTGCGGCGTAAAACTAAACGCACTCGCTTACTCACTCTGCCTTAGGCCATGTTTTCTTGCATTTCCAGGAAGAACAGTGACGATCCAGTGTTGTTCGAACAGCCCATTTTGAAAGAAATCGCTGCGGCCAAAGGGAAAACACCGGCTCAGGTACGTGTATCTGTAATGGCACTCTGGTTGTCTTGGCAACCACGGAACATTTAATATGTTGCTATAATACTCTACCGGAATTGACATTCACACGAGAGAAATGAGTTAGCAGTTGTCCCAAAAAGGTCCTTGACTATTTCGTGTCGTTCCACTGAGTAAATTCAGAAGGGGGATGTTATGTGCAGGTTAATCACCCTTCCAAGCTAGTTATTGAAATAAACTACGCGACGCTTTGCCCGATCAGATTTTATCCAAATAACTACCGTAGTGCTTGTGACTAAACGGCTTACACCACGAGGGGATACGTATTTAATACGTATAAAATGTATTAGTCATGATGAAGATTATGTTTTTAAAACACTCCCAAGAACAATGGCCAAACCTATCCCCAGTGGTTTAATATTATGTTATAAGTTTACCACCTAAATGTTCATTATATTCTTGTTGACTGAAGATGGATGTTACAGGGTTTAGGCTGAGAAATTACGATATGACGTAATCCATTGTTCATGTTCGTGACGTCATTAATTAACTCCGGACTATTGTTTTTGAGAATTACTGACGCCATGTCTTATTGAAGTCATTGAGGTGGAACCCCATCGCAAAACTTCAGCTAGTCAGTCAGCTTTCGAAATTCATGAAAATGCACGTTCACAACTGTGTTCATTATTGTGACAGACTCAGCAAAACCATATCCTCATAACATCAAATTGTAGTTTAAAAATGTATTCAAATGGAAATATTCTTTGAGCGCTGAACAAGCATTGAAGGTTGAGTAGTAATCAGTCAGTCAATGGTGACCTGAAGTGAAATGAAGCATATCAGACATTGCATTTTCTAACGGTTCAGGTGTGTCTGAGGTTCCTTCTCCAGCGGGGATTGGTCATCATCCCAAAGAGCGTCACGCCCTCCAGGATCAAGGAGAACTTCCAGGTAGACAATACAACAAAAGTCAGCGTTCGAAGTACCTGCCTGCCTGACCAAAGGACGGGATATTTTCATCAGCGACTGCCAGATTCTCAAATTCCCCTGCCCGGCGGTCGGGTTACATTTAGACATGTTTACGAAGATATTCATCATATTTTTGAAACAATACATCATTATTAATTCACTCGTAAAAATACATGATGAATTCCAACTGGATTATAATCTATGTCATTATTATTAAATTAAATTTATTATCAGGCAGGTAAGTTTTGGTCAGAGCTGGCAAGTTTTACGTCTAACCAGTCCTGGTCTGGCTGAACGTTTGGGAGTTCCATACCCTGCAAAGGTCGATCACTCTGGACACGGCTATGTGGACAAGTACCGTCATCTGTAATTAAGTAAAGATAATACGAAGTAAAGATAATGGCATCGTTAGGAGTCCAGTGACTATAATCTAACGTTGGCGTTATGTTTGCATGTTTCAGTTGTTCGACTTCGAACTGTCAGAGGCTGAGATGCAACAAATGTTCAGCCTGAACAGAGATTTCCGTGTCTATGAACAGGACATGTGAGTATCACAACTATACCACGCTTGTACCCTGAAAGTCACTGTATATTAAGAGATTACATTATTCTCCACATACTTTTATAGAAATACTCATTATATTTGATAAGGAATGCGAGGATACTCAAGCGACCACCAGTGATGGCTTTTGGTCAGACACTGTGGTTGATGGCTTGTCGTGAGACACCGTGGTCGATGTCTTGTGGTCAGACACTGTGGTTGGTGGCTTGTGCTCAGACACTGTGTTTGGCGGGTTGTGGTCAGACACTGTTGTTGGTGGCTTGTGCTGAGACACTGTCTTTGGTGGGTTTTGGTCAGACACTGTAGTTGACTGTGTGCGGTAAGACACTGTGGTTGATGGCTTGTCGTGAGACACCGTGGTCGATGTCTTGTGGTCAGACACCGTGGTTGGTGGTTTGTGCTCAGACACTGCGTTTGGCGGGTTGTAGTCAGACACTGTTGTTGGTGGCTTGTGCTGAGACACTGTGTTTGGCGGGTTTTGGTAAGACACTGTGCTTGGTGGCTTGTGCTGAGACACTGTGTTTGGCGGGTTGTGGTCAGACACTGTGGTTGACTGTGTGCGGTAAGACACTGTGGTTGATGGCTTGTCGTGAGACACCGTGATCGATGTCTTGTGGTCAGACACTGTGGTTGGTGTCTTGAGCTCAGACACTGTGTTTGGCGGGTTGTGGTCAGACACTGTGGTTGACTGTGTGCGGTAAGACACTGTGGTTGATGGCTTGTCGTGAGACACCGTGGTCGATGTCTTGTGGTCAGACACTGTGGTTGATGTCTTGTGCTCAGACACTGCGTTTGGCGGGTTTTGGTAAGACACTGTGGTTGGTGGCTTGTGCTCAGACACTGTGTTTGACGGGTTGTGGTCAGACACTGTTGTTGGTGGCTTGTGCTCAGACACTGTGTTTGGCGGGTTGTAGTCAGACACTGTCCTTGGTGGCTTGTGCTGAGACACTGTGTTTGGCGGGTTGTGGTCAGACACTGTGGTTGACTGTGTGCGGTAAGACACTGTGGTTGATAGCTTGTCGTGAGACACCGTGGTCGATGTCTTGTGGTCAGACACTGTGGTTGGTGGCTTGTGCTCAGACACTGTGTTTGGCGGGTTGTGGTCAGACACTGTTGTTGGTGGCTTGTGCTGAGACACTGTCTTTGGTGGGTTTTGGTCAGACACTGTAGTTGACTGTGTGCGGTAAGACACTGTGGTTGATGGCTTGTCGTGAGACACCGTGGTCGATGTCTTGTGGTCAGACACCGTGGTTGGTGGTTTGTGCTCAGACACTGCGTTTGGCGGGTTGTAGTCAGACACTGTTGTTGGTGGCTTGTGCTGAGACACTGTGTTTGGCGGGTTTTGGTAAGACACTGTGCTTGGTGGCTTGTGCTGAGACACTGTGTTTGGCGGATTGTGGTCAGACACTGTGGTTGACTGTGTGCGGTAAGACACTGTGGTTGATGGCTTGTCGTGAGACACCGTGATCGATGTCTTGTGGTCAGACACTGTGGTTGGTGTCTTGAGCTCAGACACTGTGTTTGGCGGGTTGTGGTCAGACACTGTGGTTGACTGTGTGCGGTAAGACACTGTGGTTGATGGCTTGTCGTGAGACACCGTGGTCGATGTCTTGTGGTCAGACACTGTGGTTGATGTCTTGTGCTCAGACACTGTGTTTGGCGGGTTTTGGTAAGACACTGTGGTTGGTGGCTTGTGCTCAGACACTGTGTTTGACGGGTTGTGGTCAGACACTGTTGTTGGTGGCTTGTGCTCAGACACTGTGTTTGGCGGGTTGTAGTCAGACACTGTGCTTGGTGGCGTGTGCTCAGACACTGTGTTTGGTTGCGTGTTGTAAGACACTATGGTTGTTGGCTTGTGGTAAGACATTGTTGTTGACGGTGTGTGGTAAGACACTGTGTTTGATGGCTTGTGGTAAGACACTGTGGTTATCAAATCTGCTGGTGAAGTAAACAAAATCAAATAACACAAAACGTCACACATTGTAAATATTGTAAATCTTCATAGAGACCTCTGCTGTAATGATTTTGCGGTTGGACAATTCCAAATCTTTATGCGGTTTCCTTCGAAGCGACAGTGTTGGACTGTATTCTCAATGCCACTGAGTGACGTTGATCATTGTTGTGTGTTTCAGAGTGATCGATCATCCTGAATATCCATTTAAGATCCCCTTCTGAGGCGAAAGCATACTGCTTGCTTACACTAGTGGTCAAAAGAAACACCTGTATATGATATGAATATTGCATGCAATAAAATGTTAGATCCCTGAATTATCAATTGCGTTGTTCATGCATGGCAAACTATACCATGGGCCCACGAGTCCGAGTGTACAGCCACTTACAGTTGTAAGAGGTGGTTAAATGGAATATGTTGTCAGACACTGTGGTTAACAGCATGTGGTCAGACACTGTGATTAACAGCGTGTGGTCAGACACTGTGATAAGCCTTGTGGTCAGACACTGTGGTTAACAGCGTGTGGTCAGACACTGTGATTTACAGCGTGTGGTCAGACACTGTGATTTACAGCGTGTGGTCAGACACTGTGATTTACAGCGTGTGGTCAGACACTGTGGTTAACAGCGTGTGGTCAGACACTGTGGTTAACAGCGTGTGGTCAGACACTGTGGTTAACAGCGTGTGGTCAGACACTGTGATTTACAGCGTGTGGTCAGACACTGTGGTTAACAGCGTGTGGTCAGACACTGTGGTTAACAGCGTGTGGTCAGACACTGTGGTTAACAGCGTGTGGTCAGACACTGTGGTTAACAGCGTGTGGTCAGACACTGTGATTTACAGCGTGTGGTCAGACACTGTGGTTAACAGCGTGTGGTCAGACACTGTGGTTAACAGCGTGTGGTCAGACACTGTGGTTAACAGCGTGTGGTCAGACACTGTGATTTACAGCGTGTGGTCAGACACTGTGATTTACAGCGTGTGGTCAGACACTGTGATTCACAGCGTGTGGTCAGACACTGTGGTTAACAGTGTGTGGTAGGATACTGAGGTTGATGGCTTGTGGTCAGACACTATGGTTGATGGCATGAAACCGTTCCATGGACGGACTGACACAGCAAGCGCAAATCTTTATGCATGTTGATGTAATCATCGATACGCTCCGATGTATTTTTAAAACTATGAACAGTGGTTTTCATGCGTGGATAAACTATGCGAGTTCTACCGTACAATTCCATAAGTACAGAAAAATATGTCTATATTTATAACATGTATGCAGTAAATTATGCTACCATAATCGCAGATATACTTGAGATAACGATACAGAAACATATATGCTATATCTTACGATCAGAAATCCCTATTAAACTATTGTAATCATATAAGTAAAAGTTCTTTATTTCTTTAAGAGATTGGCCCAAACATCGTGCCAGTATACGTTTTATGTCCAATTACTACTGATGATTTTCAAGTAGACCAACTTGTTCAGCCTGTTGCTGTGTTAGTCAGTAATTTAGGCATAGATTTCTTGACATGGCATGAGGGTGTCATGAATTTTTAGTCCAATGGCTGCTGGAAAACATTCAATCCAATCCCCACTGTTTCAGAACAAATGCCCGCTCTCGCTCTCTTGCTGACACGTCTCAATTCCTCCCCAATCAAAAATAAAACAAAAAAAGTAAGTAATGCGCATGCTTCCTGTATATCGAATGCTCACCGAATTCAGACGATATAATATGATATGTTGTCTATTTGTTAGCTACTGATACAACATGTTTAGACATTCATCCCACCTAGTCGATTATAGTCGATAAGATATCGATTTCCGATACAAATGTATTATAGAATTTGTATCATGACAGCTCTCTTTGAAAGCCTCTACGTAGAGCGAACACTGTTCGAGTGGCACAATGGTGATATGATGTATACAATCCACTGGCTCCGTTTACATGCAAAATGGAAATATAATATATGTTAAAATGGTGTATTGTTTACTGTCATATGTTTTGTCTTGTGTATTCAGAACATTTCGATCAAATGCAGTCACGTGTCCGTTGAATAACTGGCCTTGAGCAACCAATGCTTGTAAGAGGCAATTAACGGAATCGAGTGGTCAAGGTCAAAGGTATATTCATATTCAGTGTTCATTGTTTCTATTGTAGGGATACAATTGTACGTTCCATACTGACAAATATTCTGATGAAACGTGTTTTCTACCGTTGTTGTTTGTAGCTTATTCGCACGGTTATTAGTGTTTAGAGATTACCATTATACCTGTAAGTGACAAATGGTGTTGTATTTTTCAAATGCAGTGGGTTTCTAATCACGGCATTGCTCGATTTCACGATGCATGGAAACCTTTCGTGTAAAATGTTCAGATATATCTTACTTAATTACAAATTTAAGTTTATAATCGCATTCTTTTATATACACTTCAAACAAAAGGTAAGGGACCTTCAGGGTTTTTTATTTACGATTAAAAATATTGAGGAGATTTATCTGAATCAATCAATGTTGATGTGATAGTATTGAATGTTTTGAGAGTGCATCACCATTTGCACTTCTTTACAACCATAGCTATTTGGAATGTAGTCGCTTTTGAAAGACGCTTGGTATATGACATGTAATTTGCATGTATACGATTTTCATTTTAAAACAAACGACTAGAAACAAACACTAACAAATGTATGCTGCAAGATGAGTGTCATCATTAGTGTTCTAAGTGATTTCTCGAACTTCTTGAAAAATCGTCAAAATCAAGAATGGGACCCCATGCACGTGTATCGGGCTACTGCATTGTACATGTGCATATCACGCAATGTGTTTAGGGGTGGTAATAGAGGGAAATGGTGGTGCGTTCATAAGATGTCTGTCCTTGAAACGTTTATTAACGTTTACACTTCCTATCCAAATTGCAAGTACAGGTTTCCCTTCCCGCTTGTAGCATTCAGAGTGACGTATATTCTGTGTGTACGAAAGTTTCACACAATCGGCATTTATCAAAAGATATGGGTGCATGTATTTCAGTACAAAATGACAGATTTATCAGAAGTGCGCGATGAGGCAAAATATTTTCGAAATCCTTTGGTATGCCCTCATTTCATTATTATGCAGAGGATGTGACGTACGTAAAGGGTACGTACAGGGGGTACGTAAAGCAGGCGGAACTATAGTTCCCAGTGTATTGGACATTGGAATATCATTCTGAACATGAATGGTTTTCATAAGGGTTCTCATACAAAACGAGCAATTCATTCATTTATTGTATCAATTAATCGTTCACATTTTTGCACGGTTACAGTCGATGATGTGGAAAGACAACAGTCTTGTGTTAATCGTTGTATGTAACTAACACTTCTCGACCTTTACAAGTGTCGTCACGTTCAGGTCATACATACCTAAACAAATGTGTATTTCATCCGCTCTTAATGGGTTTTGTCACGAAGCACAAAAGCGGGTATATGCTGTTGAAAAACGTATTTCTTTGAAAATAGTATTTGATATTCCTAATAACTATTAAACAAGAAATGGTGAATTATATTTGGAATTTAACAGTTAATTAACCACCATTTGAGTCCATCTTTACTACCAGTTGGAACTGAAAAAATCTTTGAAAATGAAACAGAACAATGTCAATGTTAAATATCCTTTTTTCACTCATTGGGATCTGTCATTATTATCGGGTACGTGCTTTTCACGTGCTTTTAGTACGTGTACTAAGAACGGATGCCCGTGAAGATACGGGATAGACTAGGTCTTGTTCAGATCAATGCTCATGCTGTTGATCACTGGATTGTCTGCTGCAGACTCGATTGTTTACAGACCACCGCCATATAGCTGGAATATTGCTGAGTATGGCGTAAAACTAAACTCAGTCACTCACTCACTCACTCACTCTAGGACTCGAGACTCGAATTTTTGCTTTACTCATTGTCCCTATCGGAACTCATTCGACTCTCTTTGATTGCTATCGATGTTTGTCGATCGGTTTACCTATTTATCAGTCAAGTTCACATGTCACTCAGGCAGTGAATTTGCCATTATTTGGCTGTTTCAGAAAGATCAGTTTGTTGAATTTTCTATGTTGAAACATTTCTTTTATGAAGCATCACGAATTAATCATTGCGAGGCGTTAAATTCAAATCTAATGGGCTTCGTGCGATGGCCTTATTCGGTTCAGTGACATAACCACTATCGTATTGTAATGGTCGCTTTGAGTGAGTGAGTGAGTGGGCGAGTGAGTAAAGTCACATTTAGCGTCCCATCGTCAATGTCACATGTCGTGACCAGAACATAATTGAAATGAAATATGCATATAATGTAACACCTGTCGTCAAAGGACAGTAAACAACTTGAATATCACAATTACAATTAAAACTTGTCTGGAAAGTTAAAACGAATATCACTAATTGGACAGTACAATGTTCAACTGGTAATGGATTCTCAACAACCAAAGGGAGATCACCATGTTAGGAACCATGGGTGGTCGCACTGACATCCTTCCTGCTTATCAGACTTGCATATATAAAATGTCTGGCCACTTTGTGTGAAAATGTCTGGAATTCGATATGGACATGCGCACTCACAATTGCCAAACTTCAGAAATATACCCACATAATCCTTCACTCTGTTGGAACTTTTCAATTCGCCCTCAATATAACCTTTTAAAACGTTTACATGTTTTCCTCGAAAATTATGCTTTTAAAATTCCACATTTTTCTCTTGATAACAAAGTGAACATTCGAGAAAAGGATAAAACTTTTTAAGCTGATTTATGACTTATATCTCAGAGTATGAACTAGCGTGTGGTAATTTAGTTAATGGTAGTTGGAAAAATTCCCTTCCACAAACTGTTTGTACCGAGATTATGGTCTCACAATTCTTTTTTTTTTTCACCCCGAGAACTGACAGTGGCAGCCCGAAATCAATTTTCATATTTAACAGGATTTGTTTTTTTACATTTACATTTTGATTCTTCCTCTTCCCCAGTGGAGTAGTTTACCCGTTACCGACCCGTGAAGGTCTACCCGGGGTAGAAAAGACCTTCAGCAATCCATGCTTACCATCAAGGGTGAATATGTTTGTCGCAAGAGGCGACTACAGGATCGGGTGGTCAGGTTCGCGACTTGACAAATGTCATCGGTTCCCAATTGCGCAGATCGATGCTCATGCTGTTGGTCACTCGATTATTTGCCGTAATATAGCTGGAATATTGCTGTGTGACTTACCCACTCAATCACTTGCCCGTTACCGTTGACATAATCCACTCGCAGGCATCATTCTGTCCACAATATTAAGTCTACTTTAACCTCCCAATATTTGCATGATTTGCATACTGGAAAATCTTCGAGTGATTTGTGTAGGAGGGTAGCTTGTTCCCCTTCCAATTTAGAACTTGAGACGAGTTTCGACAAGTCAAGTGCCTTCGGCTATCACTTTTGAGATATCTGATGTGCCGAAGAAAAGTTCAGTGGGAGTAGAAAATTAGCCGCAAGAACTTGGCCTCCATTACAACTTTTATAGCGCCACTGAAACATAGTTCTGGGTCTTTGTGAGGCCTACATTTTCTGCAGAAGTGTATACAATACCTCTTTGACTTTTCAAGACACCATTCATTATCTGTTTAGTATCACTTTGCTTGCTTCACAGCATCGATTTTTCCATCACAAGGGAAAAATATTTTAATGTCAAAACCATCAAGGATCTTTTTATAGTGTTAACCAAATAGTTTTAATTTTTAACATGCATTTCACAAATGCACAATGATATGCTTTAAGGGCAATAAGAATATTTGATACAACCGGTCAGTTCTACCACCCGACTAGCTGAAGTCAGGGCCAAAGTGGTCTTAAGCAACATTGTTCCAGACTCCCATTGCCCTCAACAACCTGAAGTCCGTCTTCCACAGACACAGGGGCTCATCCTACAGGTTGCCCAATTCTGTGGACAATATGTCCCCTGGTCTGCAACGGGATTGGAAAGCGCTTAGCGTTACCCAGCACGAGTCATCAAGTCACCAGAAGAATATTTTATCGAGTTTGATCGCGTTTCATCAGTGTTGCAATTTATTCCCTGTGGGCAGAATCGTTCTGATTTCCCACGTTGTTCCTATCCAAACTCCCAAAGTTCTGCTCCCAAACACAGAATCAATTCATTTAACTTTTCTTCTTATGAGTCTAGTACTCATGTCACTAGGATTGTAAATTTACCTGATTGTGTGGCTGTTTTAGAGGAGAAAGAACATTCGTAACACGGGTGTTTAAACATACCATGATGAACACGAAAACCACTGTCCAGTTTCTCACTGTCCAAAGCTCTGACGCGTACGTTTTATGTTTACTCAAGAAGCATGAGACATTAAATCCTTGTTCCATATAAATTCAGATTAGATGGACTCTCGAAGTCGAACCAAACATATTCTCACCAGTGGCATTAAAACCATTTAAAATCCTTGTAATGTAGCACTATGCAGCACCCAGCTTGTCAGAATTGTATGTTTAAATTTCCTTGACACTGTAAATCGAAACCGCAGGCCCTCGAAACAGGGTAAATTTGACATTGTCAAAATGACAACCTAATCTTTTACTGCGATCAGAATATAAACGTTTTGCAAACTTTACAATCGTTTTCTGGAAATAGTATGCTTTTAAAACCCCACATTTAATACATGATGATAAATTGTTTGATAACACAAAAAGGCCAAAGAATTTTGAAGTTGATTTACTCCTTACTTCCCAGAGTATGAAAAGGGCAAAGGTTGTTTTGGATTCTTTGGTTGAATTTAAGTGGATGGGTTTCAGGTGAATGGGACCTTCACCCACTTTGTTGTGGGATTACTATCTCACAATTCTTTCATTGTCGTTGTTATATGTTGTTTAAAAGGTTCTATTCCGTTCGAGAATTTTGAAAAGTCTGTAATTAAAAATGTACCTTCCTTGACTCTTAACAGAATGTTTTAATACTATCCCAATACAATGGCCTCAATTCATAAACAAACAAATACAAATATTTATGGAACAGGAGTAAACAAAAACACCTTCCAAATGATGAGGCATCACAAAGGTTCAAATTACCGTGAACTCTTGGCCCTAGACTTTATGTTAAAGTAGGAAACCCTATGCCACGACAACCGTGAAGATCCAGGTTAAAATTGATCTTCAGCGACCCATGCTATCTTAAGAGGCGACTCCCCTGATCCGGCGATCAGGCTCGCTTACTTGGTTGACACGTTTTGTATCCAAATTGTGTGGAGCCATGCTCATGCTGTTGGTCACTGGATATAGCCATATAGCTGGAATACTGCTGAGTGCGGCGTAAAGCTAAACTCGCTTACTATGCTCTGGAATTACTGGGAGAGAATAAAAAAATGAATCGGAATAAAAAATGACCAAAAGAATGTTAAATTACCAGACTTCCAATACCAGTCAAATAATCGACATTGATATTACCAACCAAAAAATAAACCACTTGATAACAATTTTCTCAACATTTTACACATTCCTATGGAAACATATTGAAGACTTCTGTAACCAGCTTCAGCACACAGTACTATTTGGACTCAATATTGCTCAGACCCTAGCTAAACACATCACTTTCGTTGTAAAGAAACCGGTTTTTATGTCAAGTATCAGAAACTAACAACCTGCCCAGAATACTTTCAACCAGAGTCGATGATCTGTACAAAATACTTTTTAAAACTGCCAAGAAAAACAACGTTGTTGTACGATTTCACGTAAACGGGGACAATTGGTCAAACCTATTTTATATTTGATGAGTTCTAAACACTCATTTACTCTACTAGCTACATGTTTATGTACTTGTTTGCGATTAAATCTCACAATGAAAAACCTACCCCAAATAGATTCTTCTGAACAGTCAAATTTTAACTGTATTTTCAAAACTAAGATCCACTTACTGTTTGTCGATTAGGTCAGTTACTGACAGTTATTGCTCAATCTGACCTGACTTGTGGATTTTGATTGACTGACTGATTGATCTTGTAGTGTTTGGACGTATTTATACTTTTTTCATCAATCATATTTGATGGATTAAACTAACTCTGGGGATTTATCCATCACTCACTGACAAAGTTATTTACGCTTTCTGATATGCATATTAAATATTGATGACGTGAAATATAGATTGCTGATTTACGAAATTTTATTCATTAATTCTATAACTATCTAGATGTGTTTGATTGATTGATTTAATGAATGATTGATGTACTGCATTGCACCATCTACAATTCACTGCAGTTTCTGTTCCAAACTAAATGTTAATTGGGTCTAGTGACAAAAAAATTGAATGACAAAGATGAAAAGAAACCCAAAATTACATGGGGGAATGGTATTAGATATTTACAGGTTTCTACAAAAGCTTGTTTTAAAAGAGAAACTGGTAATGTTAAACAAGGATTATATGGGACGAGGAGTGTCAGCATCTTAATTTTGTGGAACACGAGCCGAATGAAACAACCAGGAAGCAGATAGCTGTATTAGTGAGTGTGAATCAACAATAGACAACGAGGGAAGATAGCCGCTGATTGGCTCTGATTAGCTATTACAATGGACAAATGAAAGCCATTCAAAGAATATTAAGATTTTTTTTCATGATCGTGTCATGAACAATGTCAAGCATATTGATCTGGTAGAACGCGAAGCCGACACAATTCTGTTTCCTAAGAAATATGTACAAAACATTTGTCTACATGCCCCAAACCAGCTGCTAATGTTCTACAGTCTAAGAAGGTAGACTTAATCAAATCAACTCACGAGACATTTAAGCTGTAGTATCACCAATAGACGTTACATGAGTGCATCGAAGGACACAATTCGTACGGTTATAGTCAATAAAGAAACTACTATCAAACGTGACTTAGCCACAAACGTTCAGCCAATATTTCGGTTTAGAAATCACTAAGCAAACATTCTCTTTAACGCCGTCCTGGTTTGTTGACCACGCTATGTCGACACTCCGGTTTTTTAGTATGTCGACGATCAGCAATATGATGATATTCATTTGTCGACAGACAGGGCTGACACCAATATTTCATCTGATTTACAAATATTTACTGTATGTTGTTTATGGTATTTACTCCACACTCCAAAATGGGTTATCAACCGTTAAGTGTTTATCAATATGTGCGCCATGAAGAAATATTTTATTAGTTGGAAATAAACATGGATTGTGAACTGCATTTTATTGATATTTATCTTATGAGGCAATAAAATTTAAAAACAGCTATATTTATGAGTATATATATGTCAATCTTAGTCCACATTCTTCATATTTTCTATATATTGCTGTTCTCTCGTTGGATATCACTCCCTATTACCATCCCACTTGAATTTTATTAATAATGTCATTCAACTGGTTAAGGAATTCTTCTAGGGGTGATGGTAATATTGAAAAAATACGTACTAAAAGTTGATATTGCCACTGACTGTAAGACTCATGTGCCCTTGTAATGCTTATTTTTCGTATTCCATATCTTATTAAGAGATCTCTTACTGTCCCCTATCTTAGTCCCAAGGACATCGTACCCGTTAGGATGTATCGCTGACTTGGTTGACACGTCATCGTATCCCAATTGCGTAGATCGATGCTCATGATGATGGTCACTGGATTGTCTGGTCCCGACTCGATATTTACAGACTGTTGTGATATACACGCATCTGGAATGTTACTCACTCACTACAGCGAAGCACACCAAATGGGGTAGCGATCATAAACCTGCAGCTAGTTGGGAATATACCTCAGTACTCAAGAGACTACTTTGAAACACTGAAATACCTATCAGTACTTGTGACATGTTTGTGAACAAAGACACTGCCTATTTAGGGGCGAGCTCTGATGTTCTTGTGCGTGTAGGCCGTGGCAATGTTATTTTAGAAATCAAGTGCCATTTCTCACAAATGGAATTCAGCGTTTGACGCTGCCAATGACCCAATTTACGTTTGTAAAGGTGATAATGGGAACTTACCCCTTAAACAAGGACCTTTGTTTCACTATCAAGTTCAAGGACTGATGACAACCTTCTGCACACAGTGATGGGATATTTCGTCTGGACACTGAAAACGCGTGGAGAGGATCATGATGTTGAATTATGGAAATTATCCCTGGAAAAGCTGTCAGAAAATTACCTCAGGGCTGTGTTATCTGAGATTTTCTCAAGGCATGGTGTATGTGACAAATCTCTGCATAGAAAGTAGGAATACTGTATCTAACTCAACGTAGTTGAGTTGATGAAAAGTACATATGGTGTCCATTTCAAACTCAAAATACGTTCCCCAATGAAATATATTTGCAAATTGAATGTAGTTCATCGGAAAACCATTTGACTATACAGTTCAGTTCACTTTGTATTTGTATGTTTGTATGCAACATGTTATGTTTGTATCTTGAAAAGCAGTTAACGATGTACTGATACAAAGATCTATTTGTTCACTTATAGCCCATGGAACATGGAAGGTAATACTTAAACTGGAATATCCCCTTAATTTTAATGTTGAGAAAAATATATATGTTTGTAAATTCGGGTAACAGGGATGGTGGTGGGTGGGAACTGGGTGGATCTTTCCAAATGATTGGCAACGGATACAGTAAACAAAGAGCAAAGTATTGACGATTCGAGGAATTCATTAAAACTGAATAAACTAATGAAAAAAACAACAGTTTTCATAAAAGTCGTCAAACGTACTAAGTTGCTATTTCCATCCTTTCGTGCGATCATGTTACAAGATTGAAGGAACATTTCCGTGGAAAACGATATGCCGGTAATGACGAGCTCAGATCTGCTGTACTCGTATGTAAACCCCAGTATGCTTCAAGGACCTGTTGCTTTCGAACTAGTTTATCTACTTGAGTAAAATAACAGGAAATGCTGGCCAACAAGACTCCTAAGATTAGTTGGTGTCACAAGTCTAGAAGTTATGTACGCTTAGATTTATAGAATCTTTTGACCAGCACTCGTATACATGCAACATTTTTTCCCTAAATTGTTTTTATAAGTTTTTCTCCAGTTCAGAACAATACAAGCGTCGCCACATGCATGCCAGATAATACTCAGATATTGTCTCACTGTCGCACACCTAAAATGTTAATCAGCAACCAAAATGGCAATATACTACATTACACTTTCATCTGATATCTATCGATCTGCAGATTAACCCGCAAAATGACATGAAACATTCAAATTGAGACCTGTACGTAGTTTTGCTTGAGTCTGCCAATTCTTTGTCTTGTAGACACTGCATTCCGCTTTGAAGACAACATCCCATCTCCTCATCTCTTTGATCCCGAACTTGTCGAAGTGTAGGTTGACCTCGCCGATCGTGGCCATGTTGAATTTCATCAGTGTTAGATTTTGATGTCTGGTCCTTTTCAAAATTGCTTGTCAGCCTAACGAGCCGAAACTGCAGTCCCTGCCGTCATTCTGCAACTGCAGGCGACGCATTGTCCCTTCTAACGCAGAGCATTGTGCCTCAAGCTCCGACACTGTCTCTTCCCTCAGCGGCAACGACTCCCGCGTTCCGCTAAATGCTGGAGAAGTCTTATGTTTTCCTACATTGCGAACCACTCAACGCGCCTAAAATCTCTGCAATCTTTGCACCTGCACCCTTTCGTCTTGACAATCATAAGGGAGACAACTCTAATAACCTTATGGGAAAGGACCATTAACATCACACATCGGTAACGAACATTAACATCCAAACATGTCATATATTAATATCGCCAGCATCAAACAGAATACGCTATCCTTGGAAAGTTTTGTTAATATTCTGCAGAATTTCTTTTACAGTTGATGACATTTTCGCACTTAGAAGCAACACTTTCAGTTCATTCCATATAAATATAGGTGAAACCCGTGAAGGTCCCGGGGTAGAATAGGCCTTCAGCAACCCATTCTTGCCATAAAAGGTGACAATGCTTGTCGTAAGAGGCGACTAACGGGATCGGGTGGTCAGACTAGCTGACTTGGTTGACACATGTCATCGGTTCCCCATTGCGCAGATCGATGCTCATGTTGTTGATCACTGAATTGTCTGGTCCAGACTCGATTATTTACAGACCGTCGCCATATAGCTGGAATATTGCTAAGTGCGACGTAAAACTAAACTCACTCACTCACTCACTAAATATAGGTGAATATCTTTGAGTCCAAACTGTGTCATGATGTCCATTAAATTTTACGTGTGCTTCAATTCAAATATGACAAGTAACCAATAATATTGTTGTTACTGAATGAATACTGTAAACAGAAGCAAAAAACTCACACAAACACACGTTATTGTCCAAAATATCCGCCATCAATCAAGTCGAAAAGAGCTTTGTTAATGGTCGCAGACCTACTGGTTTAAAGTCCGACATCCTGAGTATTGTTTTTGACATTTTCGATTCGATATTTGACAAATGGAAGAACTCGTCCTCATGTATTTCCACACTCAGCAATACTCCAGCTATATTACGGCTGTCTGTAGTTAATGGAGTCCGGACCTGTGGTCAACAGCATGAGCATCGGTCTAGGCAATTGGGATGTCAACCAACGAGCCTAACCACCCGAATCCGTTAGTCGCCTCATATGATTATCGTGGGTTACTGAAGATCAATTCTAACCCGGATATTTATTGGTTACTCTCTCTATGACCACAAACTGCAAGAGTTTGTAATAGAGTACCTTAGTAGTACAGTTTGTATACTCCTGAAACAAAGTAAAGGAACATGGTAGATTAACTACTGAAATGAAAAATGTGGTGTACTTGAGAAATAGATTGCACTATTAATGCACGTTTGTAGGGTTGTTGACAGTAACAGATTAAGCACATTTGTGGAGGATCTGTAGCATTTCTGTGAGATCAGTGATTCAATGATTTCACATATCTTTTTTCGTATAGCTGGATTACGCCCACGTCACTACCTTCAAACAGTGTGTACTCATTATGACAGTAAGGTGTAAGTGTCTCCGAAAGAA
This sequence comes from Haliotis asinina, assembly GCF_037392515.1. Classification (NCBI taxonomy): domain Eukaryota; kingdom Metazoa; phylum Mollusca; class Gastropoda; order Lepetellida; family Haliotidae; genus Haliotis; species Haliotis asinina. The sequence continues at coordinate 50,769,277 of NC_090293.1, read as the reverse complement.
AGGTGACTGGCGCGCTCACGGGTGCCATCAATTCGACGTTTTGGTTCACGTTGTTTGTGTATGCCGTGAAATAAGCAAGAAAATAGGTCAGTTACCGATACAAATTCTGAAAAGGGATTTTGGCTCGGATTCGAGGAATCATATTTTTTCAGGGCTCCGTGGACCCCAGTTCCTAAAGTACTGCCTCGATGTTTGTGCTATATGTCTCATTTTGTAAATAAATCAATTGACAAGAAATTGTGCATACGTTTAGTGGGATAGATACAATGATCATTATTGAATTCGCCCAGAAACGAACTTGGCGTGTTGCCCTTACGGAAATCATACTGACAAAACTGGGACAACTACCATCACTAATTTGTTACAACTACCATCAGTAATTGGGACAACTACCATCACTAATTGGGACAACTACCATCACTAACTGGGACGAACTGGTCTGTGCAATGATGACATTATGTTAAATAATCCTGTGTGAAATAATGAAATATAAGCCTTAATGGTAAGAGTTCCTCCCGTTGCCCAACCAAGAATTATTAACAAAACCTAACACAACAATTGCTAGAGGACTCACAAGCATAACGAAAAGTCTCCATATTAAGTACAGTATATAGAGATGAACCACTTAGTGTTACCTCTGTTAATCTGAACAGAAAGAAGAAGAAAGAAGAAAGAATATGGGGAAACGAGAGGAACTCTTTTATAAGCTGGACATATCATAATAAATAAATAAATAAATAAATAAATAAATAAATAAATAAATAAATATATTGAAATTCATCTTCAGTCATATCTAACTTACACACTTTACACAGTCGGAGTGTTCTTATTGCGGTATAATACCCAAGTTCAGCTTGTAACTTGACCAATACGCAGGGGTCACCATACGACGAACTCGCATTGACCACAGCTCATGTACTCATGATTACCGACTGAAAGGTGAAGATCCTCCGTTCTGCGTCCCTTGTGATGAAACAATCACGGCCAAGTATTTTCCAATTTCAAAAAATTTAGATTCGTTAACTGATTTGTAAATAGATAAATATTTTATGACTGGAAGTTTGAATTAGTAACTAAGATTGTTAAAGTCTAGATCTGTATCCTCAAGGGGGGTTAAAGTACTGTAAAATTATTGTCCTTCTGAGAGTGTACGTGAGTCCGTTTACATTACAAGTAAATTAAACTTTCCACGTTTTTAATTCATGGAATACGCGTCTTTTAAATGTATGACTAGATTTCCTAAACTGCCAACAGCCGAAGGGATGATGTAAATCCAGTTAGGGGCCATGCGGAAAGCAAATGTACTAAAAGTCCCCATGGTCCCTAGTATTGCCATTTAGATTTAAACTGTTTTAGATCTGATAAATAGTTTTAAATTAGAATCTGTAAAAATCTAGTTATTCTACAGCCTTTCGCTGTAATTAATTATTATGCATAAAACGAATTGTTCTCGTCGTGATGTGGCTGAAATATTGCAGATGTGACGATACATTTAACTCACTTACTCACCTAAATGTGTTTATGGGCCATTGTGCTGGTTCTACTTGCGTGTTTATAGATATAATATTTATGTAGGCGTCCTTTTTGCAAAAAAAGTAACGAGGAACTGAATACATCTTGAAGGTACACCGATAAACTAGTTGTAAGTTTCTGTGACATCCAGATTGTTACTATCTTCAACAATGTCCACCGATACATCATGACTCACTGTTTGAACTCAGATTATACAGTGTGTGACGTTACCCGACGAGAGTTACCTCCCTTAGATCGTTCTCCACTTGTCAAAGACTATTTATTTATAACATCCGGTGCAATGAGAGAGTGACAGCGTGACAAAAATTTCGTCAATCAACATTGAACCTGGGGCTTTGTGAAGGCTACTTTATTGACAGAAATAATACATAATCAAAACCTGTCAAAATGATGCAAGTAACAGACTTTCAAAGTGAGTTATTTCATTGAATTCAGCTCCCGTTAGATACTTGTGTTGACACGTCATTCTTGTTGAGAAGAGACGTCTGTTACCAAGTTCCATGTTTTTTATTCTGCGCATAAGCATACAACATAAACTTATGTTTTATTCATTTAATAGCAGACAGTGGTAAATAAAAATCGATACGCCCAGTCTGAAATGTGATATGTATCATAAATGTTACATTGGTAGTCACAACAAAGTATCAAAGCTGACACTGAAAAATCTGTAATCAATAGATTTGTTCTTATTGCAACTGTTATAACTGTTCACCACCCTAGAAAAAATTGAAAATAATGTTATTATTAAATCTTTTGATTTCAACATTGTCAGAATATATAATGCTGTCTTCCTTACTCCTTTGTGGCCTAACTTGAATGAGTAGGAAAACTTTTAACATGAGACATATTCAGCTGATCATATGGCTCCATGTTTACAGATTATGCGGACCCAGTTTTTCACTATCATTTTATGCAGAACAAATCAAGCAGCTGAAATGTATTCATCACATCTGCCGTAACTGTTTAGTATAGTTTTGCTTCATTAACACAGTGTAACCCTTCTTTGACTGCATGGAACAAAACTTCCATGATAATCATAATGATAATAGTCTAACTGCTGGAAAAGTTTGATGTTGAAATCTTAATGTGTGTGAAAAAACTGTAACCAGATTTTACACGTTTAGTTGAATACACAGATGTATATAT